>NW_017728950.1:67859141-67911067 GCF_001723895.1 Crocodylus porosus
AGTCCCTCAAGGATGGCCTCCTTAATAAACTTTTCTAAGATCTTCCCCAGGATAGAAGTCAGGCTAATGGGCCTGTAGTTAGCCGGATCCATTCTCCTCCCTTTCTTGAAGATTGGCACCACACTGGCCTTCTATTATTCCATCCCATATGCAGGACTTACACTTGTCCTTGCTGAATCTCATCTGATTGATTATGGACTATTTCTCAAGTCCATCCAAGTCATTCTGGATCCTAGCCCTACTCTCCAGACTACATGCAGCTCCACCCAGCTCAGCATCACCCACAAATTTCCTAAGTATGCACTCCATCCTATCATCTAAATCATTAATGAAGATATTAAACAATACTGGACCCAAGAAAGAACTCTGGGGAACCTCACTTGATACCTCCTTCCAAATAGAAAAATGGTGGGTACTTTTAGGATATATAAAATCCCCTCTCCTCATTTTTCCTACAATCCTCTTTTCTCTAAACAATACACACTTTTCCCCTTAGCATTCAAAAGGTATAATATTTGTTGCTAGACTAGCACTATATATAGTTCTGATATGCCACAGCTAAGCCTATACAGGTCAAAAAGTAGGAACATAAAGCTTATTATGATCACAGATCAGACTAAATGAAAGTGGGTCTCCTGTGTTCTGGTAC
This sequence comes from Crocodylus porosus, assembly GCF_001723895.1. Lineage (NCBI taxonomy): Eukaryota > Metazoa > Chordata > Crocodylia > Crocodylidae > Crocodylus > Crocodylus porosus. The sequence goes on from NW_017728950.1 coordinate 67,859,791, forward strand.
TTTCATTCCTGCACTGGCTGCAAGGCCCAGGTGTCAATCTTACAATTTACAGTGTGCAAAAAGACTGCTGCAGCTTCATGGACTCCTATCGGGCACCACAAACTGCTTTTATACTTCAGTGGACTCTAGTAACACACACCAGGCATGTCTACACAAGACAGGAACCTGATGATCTTCCAAGGTCCCTTCGAGCCTTATAATCTATGAGAGAGGCCTCAACCCCAGATATCAAAATTCCTGTGTGAGTGCTCCAGCCTAGAACCCACATCTCCTGCTCACAAGCCAAGTAGCTTAATTACACAGGCACTGTGTTTAAAACAGAGAATCCTAGCCCCGCCCCCCCATCATCTTTTCAGGAAGTAAGCTCAAATACACCCATACGTATCCACGTACATGCTGGACCAGTGTGCAACCCTACTATGCATTTTCAGTCTCTGTGCAGAATGTAACCCCTGCATAAAGTAAGGGCCAAAAATGGCCAAGTAGATAACTGGAAAACAAAATTCCACCCTTAGTTCCAAATCAGTTTGTTAACTGCTGATGTCAGTGATAACTTTATCATGAGTGAATATAGTCTGGAATAAATGCTTACCTGTGTATTCTGGGAAATAGCTGATTAGGTGGGAGTACATGATTTTCTCTTCTAAAAGATCCTTTTTGTTTAAGAACAAAATGACTGAAGAGTTCAGAAACCAGGGATATGTGATGATAGTTTTAAATAAGGCCTTGCTTTCTTCCATTCGATTCTACAAGCAGAATTGGGATATTAGCATATATGTGGTAATACTTTTGAAATGATTCTGTTTCAGAGTCAAAACACTCACATCTCAACCATCAGCCTCCAATGGAGTTCTCCTCTTAAAATCAGTGTTTTCAAATGATCTTTCCAGGTTGTTTCCATTCAGCAAAATTATAGCAAAAAACATAAATTGCTTTTCTCAATATTTTATGCTTATGTGCTCAGTGGACTTTGAATAAGGCCTGCTGGAAAATAGGTGCAATGGGCAGCATAACTACATGCAGAATAAAATTCAAGGTAGTACATATTAGAAGAAGTCACTTGAGCATTCAAGCGCTTGATTGTGGACAGTCTACAGAGGATTGTTTAATATTTTCTGGTGGTCCAGAAAGCAAAACATGTCAGAATGCATCAGGGATGAGACGGGGAAACCCTGGAGCTAGTATAGTGAAGTCAAAAGGCAATGGTTTTTACTCCTACAAGCATAGAAAAAATATACAAAAGCTGAGAGAAGATAGTGAATAGGAAGTATTTGATGGAAGTGTACTAAATGGAAGTTATTCTTCTCCCTACCTTCTTTCATTACACAAGATCGAAAGGGATATTCAATAATGTTAAAAAGCAGAAATCTAAAACTGATGGAAGCAAAAAGAGAAGTCATCTACCTTTCAGTTACTGTAATTCTCTGTGGTCTATTATCTACAGGCACTTTCCCCTGTGGGTGCATGTACCCTCATGTGCCCAATCTCAGGAACTTTTGGTTTCTGAACCCAATGGTGCAGTTATATCCTGTCATTCTACATGTTAAGGACTTAAAAGTGTGTATGCCTATTGCGCCTCAGTTTCCTGTCAATCATAGACCCCAGGAATGCAGGTAGAAGGCAGGTTATGGAGTATGCATATGGGGAAAATACTGTCTCATTCCAATGATGGTCCTCATATGCATTCCTGCAGAAGTTAGAGGGTGCTCAGCAACCTCAAAGAGCTGGGGTTTTAAGGAGTCTGAAGTTGATAGCTGTAGGCAACATACAGAGACCTAACTTATTTTTCTTTTGGGCTGCCATTATTGCTTAAATTAACCTTTCATCTAACAGTCCTGTCCTACCTGTTCCTTGGGGTAAACTAATCATAGGGTGTGTATTTATAAACACTTTATTTTTAAAGAAAAAAGATTTTTTTTTTTTTTGGTTCTTCTGCTAGTTACCCTCATTCCTTACCTCATTATCGCATTCAGCCAAGACCTGGTCATATTCACTTAATGCAACTAAGAAAATGATGGAAGTAACACTTTCAAAGCAGTGAATCCACTTTCTCCTTTCAGACCTCTGGCCACCGACATCTACCATCCTGTTAAACAGAAAACCAGCACAAGGGTTGTTTCAATGCCATTATTAAATATGTCTATATGTTATGTGCACAGGGAACCCTTTAAGAGGGAGCCTCTCAGAGTGCAAATGAGCTATTTGCAAATTACTTCATTCTGTGACAGATGCATTAAATTAATTTACCTATGGAAGGACTACAAATTGCACTATAGTCCAGGATAGCCACCCGGATAGGCCCAAGTTCCAAAGGTCTGTCAGAATATAGGATTGTGCAGGTTTCTTCCACATCGAGGCAACAGCACAATATATATTCTTTCCATATTGGGTTTAGTACAGGTTAACCAAATACTAAATTAATAGGTAGTAACTCACACAACTGTGCAGTAGCACCAGCACATGGATTTTAGTGACACTTACTGCACAGTAGCTTAATAATACTGTACAGTAGCTTAATACTACTACACACTAGCATATTAGCATACTTTTTGCCTGGCCTGCTACTGTGCACTTAGTGTCTCACGTGCATGCGCCTGCTGTGTGCGAACCTAGCAGACAGGCACTTACATCCTAGGAAATTGAGGACATGCGAACAGTGTTTCCATAACAAAAATAAGGAACCCGCATTATTGGCATCAGGTCACAATGACCAGCTGCATAGCTCTGGTTTTGGTGAACTGACCTAATTAGGAGGCCAGGGATGCCCAAATGACGAAATTAAGATGTATGCATGTGATATGTTTGAGAAACAAACAGATACGCTGACAGGAGAAAATGTGGACAATATGACAACCACAGGGAAACCAATCAATGGTACTCAGAAATGAAGAGTCATCAGGACTGGATCATAAATCCAGTGCCAACAATTAGTAGAAAGGCACATATCGATGTTGGGGTGAATTCTACATAGGTACTTTAAGAACTGTCATTTAGTTTTATATCAGCAATCCCATCTAGTCGCATGTTGTATTGCTAACATTGGCTAGCACTAGGTTAGCTCACAGAAAAGTGCACTACTTCCTAAAGCCTTACAATTTATTTTTCTGTCTAACTATGGATGATCCCATTTTACAAAGTATCTTTGAAACCTAATAAAATTTGGTTTCAATTTTATACTGTGGCAATGAGATGCAGTTTAATTATTCACTGTATATATGTATGCTTTTACTAGTTTTAAGCTATTACTTTTTGATTCCACTGAATTTTGTCTTGCTCCTATACTCTCTCCTGAATGAGAAGACAAACTGAAGTGCCTGAATGATCATCTATTCTACACAATTTTATTACATTGTATACTTCTGTCACTGGTGTCTTGTTTTCTGACCTTTAATTTAATCAGTCCCCATCCTTTCAATCTTCCTTCACCCAGCAGGTGTGAAGGAATGCTTTCAGTGCTTTTTTGCCTACTGTATTGCTTTGTGAGCTTTAGCACAAAGAATATTTTTATTATTTAGATAAAGGTATTATGTTTTGTGTATATGCTAATACAAGTATTTGGCTGGGGGGTTTTTAAACCGCACTACGCAATGCCCACAGTGTTGCCAAGACTTTGTCATTGCTTTTCTATGGCTCCTTTAAATCATTGCTTTCCTCCCTGAATCAGAGCTTTACAAGCTGGATCTAGCCAATGGGCTATAGGTTACCGAACCCTGTGTTAGGATATAATGAGGCAATTTAGAAAAAAAAAATCAACTCTCTCAAAAGGGAATGGTTTCTAAAAGCTTTCTCTAGAAAAATTAGAAAGTGGCTTCCAAAAAAAAATCAATTATCCTCTGCAAAGTTATATCTGGAAACTAAATTCAATTATTGAAGTGCCAGAAACTTAAACTAATCCTGTTCTGAATCCAAAGGTCGATAATCTCTTATATTACGAATCTCAGCAGAAAACTATGTGACAAAATGAGAGAACGCAGTGCAGTCAACGTTACCTAAAAATGATGTTTTCTAAATCAAAAGGGTACTCAATAATTCCAGTGGTTGGCACTCTGACACGAAGAATATCTTGCTGAGTTGGCACAAATGATGGCATAGCGATACGATCAATGTCGGTAAGGTAACTGCAAAGTTAGATGCACATGCAACAATCAGAGTAAGTATACAGCCACACCTGAACTTCTGCTTAATCAGATTGCATGTTTAACTCCAATAATCTGAGGAATAACCCTAACAATTTACATAAAATGCCTCTAGAAAAAACAAATCAAAGAACGTATACCGAAGAAGGAATTGGTACAGGTTCTAAATACTGGCAAAAAAAGCTTAGTGTGTACAAATATAGTCATCATTATCAGTATTTCTTATGTTACCAGCTCTCCCACGAGGTTTTAAAACTGAAATTTCCATGAATGTTTTAGCTTGTCTCTCATGATCCATTTCCTCATATCTAAGTGAACTTATTGCAATGGGACTGCCGCAACATATTGCTTCAGTTGAATGTGATCACTAATCTCATTTTTCAGACAATTAACAGGCACTCAAAATACAATGATAAAGAATAACAATTAAGTTTGTTTTTGTTTATGCAATGCCTTCATTATGCATGACACATTTGTCACCAACAAGCTTTTCTGGAGACAAAAGAAAAAAATTTAATTCTGCCTATTTAGGTAACATATTCTTACAGTATGCGAGTACATACCAAGCTTGAACACGTAGCACCACCCCCTCTCTGCTTCCTCATTCTCTGTATTTTTGATTTACACAAACATGTTTTAAAAGGCTGCATCTGCAAATATGATGCATTTTCCATGACATGGTAGATAGAAATGTTCTGATTTTTCTGACGTTAAGGTAAGCTACTGGCTGTGTTCCATTAATTATAACAGAATCGAATTTATATTAATAGATAAAGGAAAAAAGTAAATATTTTCTCTTTCCTCTCTCAATGTGTTTATGCTAAAGATCCAATTTAAATTTTCATGTCACACTATATATGTCCTAGAACCACATTCTTTTGCTTAGGTAAATATTACAGGAGGAAATAACAAGAGAACAGTGATGGAAAGGATTAGTGATGCCTGCATTCTCTCTTCTCACCGCTAGACGGAAACAGCAGACCAGCCAGAATCCTGGTGTGAAATACAGAAAGCAAGACATTTTCCAACTATTCTTGCTTGAAGCAGAAAACATCCCTTATAGAAACAATGCCTCATATCTAATATATGCAATGTACTAAATTTACCCTCCCCCCACCATCCCACTGAAAGAAGTCTTAACTAAAAAAGGTCACCAGAATATACAGAACTTCCTGCTTACAAAAAATAAACCAGTTCATCTTCTAGAACACCTGTTTAGCACAAACTGTGAAAGTGAAGATGTTATATCTCTCCCCTGAGGAGCAGTGTCAGATTAGGTCTGTGACCTCAGAACTAATTTGTGCCCTCCTGGACAAAAGAAAATGGGTTTCAAAATTAATTAGAGAACTTTCAGAGGTGACTAATTTGTACACCAAGATTTACATATTTTACAACTACTTTTATGCAATTTAGAAGCTGATTCTTGTCCATGAAGACTGGTGCAGCTGTTTTCAAGCTCTCCCCAGAGACCAAGTTAGCTACATGCCAGCTATACTGACCTCATCACTGGGGGTGGAGATAGCCAGCTAATGATTTCAGTGTACAGACAGAGAGAGAGAAATTTAAAAGCTTAAATAAAGAGAAAAGAAAAAACTTCCTTCAAAGATTTATTTAACTTAATCTCAGAATGTGGAGGTTCAGTGAGATTTCCATGCCAAGTGATGTGTAGGGGTAAATACAAGATCATAATGAGGCCTCCGTGCTGAGAGAACCTTGCACTGATAGTGTGCTAAGACAAGGTACTTACTATTTAGCAGAATCAGAGAGCTGGTATTCTCTCCGTCTGTCATAGCACTCTTGGATTCCTGGGTCTTCCCAGAGCTGCTTGATTGCTTCCACTTGCTTTCTTTCCAACATTGTTACTTTATCTACCTCCACCTCTCTGATTGTCTGAGCATTTTCCTAATTCCAAAAAACATAAAATCTGTCTGATTAAAATTCATTGCAGAGTGATAGGCTTGTTGGCTGCCAAGACAGGAGTATACCATATCATTTCAGGGGTGTGTTAACAAAAGACGTTTCAAGTTTCTGGGGTATGTATTAACAGGAACAGAGAGGCAGATGAGCAATAAAAAGGGTTACAGGACCTGATAAACAAAACAGCCTTTAGTAATACATCAGCACTGATTACATTGACAGCACTAAACAAACAAGGAAATGATCCTAATTTGGTCAACATCTGCAATTCAGTATGTTATAGACTTGTTTTTGGGAAGATGTGTACAATGGGGGAACAGTTTTAATGAATTTTAATTTTCAAGCATATGAGTGATTACTGTGCTTGTTTTGTTTTGGTACAAACAATACTTTCTGAGTCTAAGTATGTTCTGAAATGTTGCTGAATCATGGCCACAGTGTTCTGAAATTTCTTAGAGACACTGAATGGAAAGTGCACGTTTCCCTGAAACAAAGCTGAGGTCATCTCTGGAAAGAACAGTTCTATGCACTTACACCATTTATTCTTGTGTTGAAATTTCAACAGCTAGTGCAAGCAGACTGGTGACTAAAGCAAACAAATGAGGTTACAAGACACACATGCTTTTTGCTGCTCAAAGGGAGAAAATGCCTTCAGGAATTTAAATAGAATGTTGTCACTTTCCACTAGTTGAAAACCTGGCCTATTGGTCTGTAATGGACATGATCTTTACAGAATTAAAAAAATGGATTGCTTATAAAGGCACATTTTAATTTTCTTCTACTATAATTCCAGGTATAACTGTCAAAATTAGAGAAAAGACATATTTTCCATAAGAAATAGCTAGTTTTGCTTCCAAGCTGTTACTTGGTCTCATTTTGACATAATAGTCAAGTTAATTAGCCTAACCTTTTAGTGCTTAGAAAATAAGAGATTTATTTTTCCCCCTCCAAGATCAACTGCTCTTCTACAAATGTAATGGGTACTCCTCTAACATATTACTGAAATGCCTCCCACAGAAACATAGTAAAACCAAAGGACCATTCCATTAATTCCATGTTCCTTGAACAACCAGTTCTCTTCTTTGACTAAAAAGGAATGGGTCCAATCTTTGAAATCCTATATTCCTACCCAGGTATATACTAGTTGCTTTATCTGAATCTATTTTATGCACATTTTGAGGCAAACTCAACATTACCTGAAAAAGCAAATCTGTTTCACATCTGGAACTGTGAACTTTGAGGAAATTAATCATTTAAATGTTGCCAAAGTAAGACCCTCTCCAGGTCTCCTGAAGTTGTCTTACTGTACTTTGCATTTAAAAGCAGTAGACATAATAGGCAACTGTTGATCCTTCTGGATCATGGTGATCCTGGTGCATGAGAGGTCACCAGGACCTTCAACATGTATGCCTAATAGTCGTAACATAAAATGGGTAGAGACGCATAGGGCGGATCTACATAGGCGATTAATTTGTAGTAGGCTTACTGTGCAGTAAACCTTCCCTGAGAGCACTTCTACATGTGTACCCTGTTAGGAGCAGATTTGCTCCCAATGGGAGTTGCGTAGTACAGGGCTGCTCCTGCCCTGCTCTGCCCCCACTGCAGCAGCCAGGTGCTGGCAAAAAGGCCGGTCTCCATGTGCATGGGGCCAAGAAAGCATGCTGGCTACAGTGGCAGCTTTTTCCTGACCCCATGGACATTTGGATGAGTCTGATGTGCACAGGGCCGGAAGACGGCTGCTGCTGCATCCGGCAGGTCTCTCCTGGCCCTGTGCCCATCGGGACACACAGCTGCCAGCAAGCCCCCTGCCAGGTGGGACTTTCTTACTAGCAGGAGGTTCTCTGGGAGCTGTCCTGCATGTGGGGCAGCTGCCAGTGAGCCTCTGGCTGGGCAGGCCCCCCAGCTCAGCAGGGGGCTGGTTAGGAACTATCCCACAAGTGGGGCAGCTGCCAGCAAGTCCCATGCCCCACTCCACTCGGCAGGGGGATGGTTGACAGCTGCCCCACTTGCAGGACAGTTCCCAGCCAGCTCCCTTCTGAATGGCAGTGCACAGGGCTTGCCAGCAGCTTCCCTGCTTGGGTTATGAGCCCCTGCCTGCCCCCAAAGCAGCTCTGTGTAGTGTGGATCTGGGAACTCCAAAAAGCAAGTAGGGGCTGGAGTTCCCAGCTCTGTGCAGTGCAGAGCTGGGACCAGTACTATACCTAGACTCCTGGTGGCTCAGGGCAAACTTTTAGTATCAGGCCCTCCTTCACCAGAGATAATATTAATCAGACAATGGGAAAAAATTACCATTTTCAGGTTTCCTTTCTGTCTGGGCCCTGGGTGGCTGCCCAGTTTGCCTGTGTCCAGGTCTGGCTGGTTGCCAGGGGGAGGGGAGGGCAGGATTCCCCAGTTCCAGCACTGATTGGCTCCCAGGTCCTGGGGGGAGCCAGAAACTAACCAGTCCCAGGACCAGGGACAGAGAGCTCGCTATCCCCTGTGGCTCTCTGCTGCCTAGGCTGACCAGGAGCAAATTTGCTCCCAGTCAGCATCTACAAGTACAGTGCTGCACAGCAACTACTGTGCAGTTAATCTAGTACCTGTATTTACTTGCATGTGTAGACTGTGATGCTTTACTGCAGAATAAATTAGTCTACTGCACAGTAAAGTGTCACATGTAGATGTACCGAATAGAAAGTTTGTCTCATTGGGAGCAAGATTTGATTATAGGACAGTATCTGTCTCTTGGAGCCTGAAGGTGTGCGTCTCATTCTCTTCCTTCTGGTCACATACATCTCCCTGCAGCTAATTGCTGACCCTCTAGGCTGCTTCAATGGTGCAAGGTAGTTTCTTGCATTATTTTCAATAACTATTAATGTACACAATTCTCCACCCCTATACAATGCTACATTTAAGAAATTGGATGAATGGACTTCATATCCAATACCACTTCATTTTAGATGCTTTTTTTTAGGTTCCAATTCAGCAGAGTATTCAGCATGCGCTTAAGTCAAATCCTTTTCACTGAATTGCATACATACAGACTTAAGACCCAGAGACTTCCCCTGTGTCTTGATAATTGGGATTGGATTTATCCCTTTGCTTAAGTGGTTTGCTTAAATGGAGTTTATCAAGTATTAAGGAATATCCACAAAACATTTAAATAGCAATCATGTTCTGTCTGCTTAGTTCTCAGGTTATACATACCTAGTCTGATAACCAGGAATCTGAGTTTTCCATTTGCCATGGGAAAATGTGGCTCTTCCATGTTTTTCTCCTTTAAAAGAGCTCTTCTTCAAAGGAACCCCCCTCCCGGGAAACAGTGGGTTTCCCTTCGCAGGCTGGTGGCTTCCCATGAGATAAATATATATCATGGGAAAATGAGGATTTTGGATTTTTAAATCAGAGAATTTGGGGATTTTATCAGAGAATTTGAGTTTTTTTAAATAGAGAAAGCCAGGATCCCTGCTGATATCCCACGTTACATGCTAACAAATGGAGACAGCAAACCCTAAGCTTATAATTAGATGAACAGGCCACAAGGTGGCAGAATTGAGCAACATAATGCTCAGAGCACAGACTTTTCATGGCATTTCATCTTCCTCCTCCTCAGTAAAACTTGCACCGTCTTTCAAGCATTGATATCTGAAGATATACAGCACAGTACTTTTTAAAGGGCACATCTGATGTAAGTTCGGAAATGCACATGCACGCGCGCACACACACACACACATATTTAAATTTAACAGGGATTTTAAAATACCTCCTTTAACAGAGACGAGATGAATAACATTTATAATTTGTTGTTCCAAAACGGAAGTGTAAGGAAAACAATTCCATGGGTAATCAAAAAATTTACATTTGTTTTATCAAGAGCCCTGGAAAGAAAAATTCTGTCCTGCATAGTACAACGAGATTAAAAATAGACACCGGTACATAGACGGGCTAAAGCCTTTAAAAAAAAATGGAGGCACTGGGTTGGGGGTCTCTAACAGAACCCAATGATTATTAGAGCTGTACGATGCTTCAGTCCCTGATTCAATTCAGTGGAGATTCAGCCAGATTCGATGGCCGAATCTCCAAATCAAATCAAAGGACCCTTAAATCTCTCCAGATCAAATGGGAACCCTCCAAATCAATTTGGAGAAATTTGGAGATTCAGACATAGAGACAGCTTTAAATGTTTTTTCTACATACCTCCAGGTAGCAGGGGCTCATGAATGCTATCATGCTGGGGTTCATGGAGCGTCCCACAGAAGCACAAGGGGCTCCCCAGCACATTTTGCAGCGGACCGAGAAGTGGACCAGAACCACTTCCAGTCCACTTCCAGGTCTGCCGGGGAGTGTGCTTGGGGGCACCCTGCCCTCCTGGCTTAGCGACTTATACCTCCTGGGTCAGGGGAGGCACCCAGGGTCTCCCTGCAGCCGACTGCTGGTGCCGGGGGGGGACTAGTGTGCTCCCTGGCAGACCTGAAACTGGACCTAAAGTACTTCCAGTCTAGTTCCAGGTTCCCCCCACCCCACTCCTGTGGGATGCTCCATTGATCACATGCTGCACTGGTACCTCAAGGTATGTAGAAAAAACCACTTAAAGCTGTGTCAATGTCCAAATCGCTGATTGTCCGAATTGGCATTGAATCTTCGTATTCGGCTGAATCAAATCAGGGATAGTGAACTGAATCAATGAATTGAATCACTGTCCCTGATTCAGGCCAAATCTAAATTGAATAGGGCCCCCTCTGCTCTCTGCAAGTCTGTTCACAGCACTACATGAAGTAGGTAGGTGTTTCCTATGAAACCTCATGCTTCCCTGAGCTAGTTAGTATTTAAAATACCACAATCCCCTGCTTTCTGCCTGACTTCAGACTAACACAGACCTCTCTACACAAACTTAAGGGGTAAATGATGTTACCACAAGCATGTTGATCAGGTAGGACCAATGCATACTATATCACTAAGGCAAGAAGTCAGACTGACAATCCAAGGATATAATAAACACATAAATATTTCTCAAAACAATGTGCACAACAAATAACACTAATCAAAAGCTCACACCTCAAGGTGACTTGTATATATATGCTTTCTGCTAAACCAGGAGCAAAACTGGTTATCTGAAAATAATCTGGGTGAGTTCTCCACCTTGCTCAAGATAACCATAAATGTCTTGAAACTGAGCTAAAGCAGTTTCTGTGTTATCCCTGTGCAACCTCCAGAGACTCTTCTCATCATGGCTCTAGGAACACACTGTTTACTTACAATGATCAGCTTGAGGAACAACATGCGTCTTTACTCCATTTCTCCATCTTACAGGAGCCAGATGACTCTCACAACTTCCTTTCCACTTTCAGGGGGCACAAAGTAAATCTTTGAAACAAGGTCTCTTTAGCTAAGCATCACACACCAGGGTGGGGTTATACTCCTGGGATGCCTCTTTCAACTGTTCTGCTGCTTGTCCACTGAGCACAAACTATAATTTGGCCCTGGGCTAACTTACTAGTTCAGTAAACTGTAATTCTGCCTGTCTTGATCCAGGCTGTAGCAGCTCCATCAGAAAAACTGTTGCAAGCTTATGGATCGTACCCTTACTGGATTGCAAAAAATACTAGAGGCCCCCATTATTTTTATTACAGGAGTAACATGCCTGTAGTTGTCAACTGCTCTGAAATCATACTGACAATCAATATGGAAAAAGAAGTAGCAAAAAGATCTACAAAACAAGTCAAAAAAGACATGCAACTATATGTTGAAACAGACAGAAAGAATTAACTATGTTATGATCATACCCTGCATTTCCCACTAAGATGTGGCTTTTACCTCTGACCACAGATTTGTCTCAAGCAACTTCTCCTGTTAGAGCAGGGCTGTTCAACTTCCGCGTGGTGGGGGGCCATAGGCTGTCCACTACATGGCCTCACCTGGAAGCTGCCACTCAGCCTGGGCATGCAGCCCAGCTCCTCTCCACCTGGCTGTATGCAGTGTGGACAGCACAGATCCTTCCCTAGCACCTCCTCCCACCCCAGTGCCCTGCTCCCAGGAGTAGGACAGGAAGTAGAAGCCAGAAGGAAGCAGGGAAACCCAGAGCCCCATGCTTCCAGAGCAGTAGGAGCAGCAGTGGCCCCTTGGGCTGCATGTTAATGCCAATTGAACAGTCCTGTGTTAGAGAAGTCCTGCAAGCCTGCTTCTCAGTTTGCACTACCCAACTTCTGCTGTCTGACTCAGACAACTTTATTCTCTTCAAGTGTGATAAATGTTCATCTCTGTTAAGACTCTTTCCAGCTAAAGGCTTACCGCTTTGAAATGTAACCATTTTGGGGGGACTGAGGTTCAGCTCACATACACAATGTGACCTCCCTGGCCGATCAACAAGGATCCAAGTTTTCCATTCAACATGGGAAAATGTCGTAAAACCCAGATGTTCTCATTTTAAGGAGAAAAATCCTGGATTTTCTCCTTTAAAGGACAAGAATGTGGGAAACGGTGGGTTTCCCCTTGCAGGCAGGCAGAGTTCCAGCCTGAAAGGGCCTGGGGGGAGCGGGAGGTGACCGATCAGGCAGGAGTGCCATGTGCATGTGTGCATGTACGCATGCACATGGCAGACAGGCAGCTGGGAGAGCAGCTCCTGCAGGTAAGTCTAGCGGGCAGTGGGGAGGCAAGCAGGAGAGCGACTGAGGCCTGGGCAGTACATAGGGCTTGGGGCCTGGGACCAGGGAGCAGAAAGGAGCCCCAGGCAGCTTGTCTTGGAGCTATTGAGAGGGGAGGGGCTGGCTCCCTGCTGCTGCACAGTCCCAGAGGGGACCATGGGGAATTACTCCTCAGATCTGTAAATAGTATTGTCATGAGAGAAATAATCTAACAAGCACTGTACTGTCTACTGCAAGTCATATGTTATTAAATGATAAAATTGTAATTATGCTTAAAACAAATGTACAGGCATCCAAATGATGAATGTGAACACAGCTTACCATTTCTGTACAGGGAACCCCTGCTTAACGCAGTTTCGTTTACCACAGTTCCGTTATAGCACTAATTTAAAATACCTACCTGGTTTCACTTAGTGCTCAGTGCAGGGGTGGGGAGAAGTAGTGGCAGCATTGAGGGAAGTGGTAAGTGGCAGCCGGCGGGAGCCTAGGGAGGGATGGCAGGAGCCTGGGGTCCACTCCGGCACATGGTGCTGGAGCGGACAGGGAGGAGCAGTAGCAGTGAGACGGGACGGGTGGGGGGCTGGGCAGTGTGAGCCTGGAGCCCCGGCCGGCGGGACCCAGGACAAGGTGGCAGGAGTGCAGGGCCCACTCTGGCAGTGGTGCTGGAGCAGCCAGTGGGCAGGGAGGAGCAGCAGCAGTAGTGAGAAGGGGCGGGTGGGCAGCAGGAGTGTAGGGCCCATGCCAGTGGGGTGGCAGGAGAGCAGGGCCCGTGCCAGCAAGGCAGCAGGAGCATGGGGCCCAAGGCCAGAGCCGGCAGGAGTGCAGGGCCTAGGCCAGTGCAAGCTGAGCCCACAGAGATCCCCCACCCCCACCCCCTGCCTGCAGTAATCTGGTGGCGGTGGCTCATCCCAGTGCTGGGTGCCTCGGAAAGAGTCCCCACTGGGCAAAACGGCATGGGCAGGTGGGTGGCCCCACTGCTTACCCTGTGCCGGAGCCCTGATGCCTTCTCACTATAAATCCCTGGGCAGGTGGGTCCCCAACTGAGGCCCCATGGGTAGGGCGGCTGGTGCCGTGCACGGGGCCAGCGGGTGCGGGTTGGCAGGAGCCATCGGTGCGGGGGAACAATGAGGCCAGGAAGAGCTGATGTCTTCCCTGGCAGAGCCCGCATGGTGCCTTGCTAGAAGCAGCACAGCCAGGGCCAGCAGGAATACAGGGCCCGGGCTGGCAGGGCCCAGGATGGGGCTGCAGGACTGCAGCGTCTGGACCGGCAGGTGGTGCAGAACCAATTATCTTTATTTACATTAAATCCAATGGGGAAATCGGTTTTTCTTAACACTGTTTCACTTAGTGCTCAGTTTTTCCAGAACCAATTAAGTGGTTGCCTGTAAATAGAAACCAAACATTGAAGCAGTAAGCCTAATGCCAGGAAATAGTCAGTCATATATAATCCATAATAAACCCCACAAATTAATCCAGCATTTGTGGCGAGTCTGTGACACTATGAAATGATACCTCCCCAAATTTACTCACAAAAACACAGTGTTGATTTACATTATTCAAACAGAGTAAAAAACAATAATATAAAGTATTGCAGATGTACATTCGCGCCACATAAAAATCATGAATAAACTTTGGCTTTCAGATTTCATGCTGCTAATATTTGATTTTCTACTTTTTTCCAGTTTATATCAATGTAAATAATTCCTCCCTATCCTTCAGAGGGATTAAGGCTCTTCCCAAGAAGTCTTCTGTGATTCATCTTCTATTCCCATTTAAGCCAGCAAGTAACTAAGCCTTTTCTATCTGTAACCTAGGACAGGAGCACCTGAATTGGAGCAGTTTTGTGATAACATTAATTGGACCAGAGCATTCAGTGTGGCCAGGGAACACTTTAAGGAGCTATTTTGATGTATAAAGGTCTAGAAGTAAGAAAAGAAGATGGTAGTCAGGAAACCTGGCTGTGCCACTGACTTAGCTCAAGCTCTACAGTGTGTAGGGAAAAGTAGTAAACCTTACCCATTTGTACAGAATACCTTAGATCTTAAGATAAAGATGCCTGTGATGGAGTGTACAAACCTCAACCAGGGTTAGAATTGAGCAAGGGTTAAGGCTCCTCCCTAAGGAGAGTGCTTTAAATCAGCCACACCTAGCAGAGGTGTTTAAACATGAAAGGACCCCCCTCTACTGCATTAGTGTGGTCGCAATAGAAGAAGGGAACAAAAGGGAGGAAGAAAAAAACAGAAGGTGGAGGACATTCTTAACTTTAGAAGGAACTGTGTGCATGAAGGCTACAATTGACCAACAAAGCAAGGCACAGTGCAGTTTCCCTGGGGAAAAATTGTCCTGTCTACAGGCTACTCATTTAGTGGCAGTAATGAGGGAGAATATGAAAAGCGCACACTTTCAGAAAAAAAAAACCCAGGGATGAACTGTGGATCTTTCTTCACCTCTCACTAGTTTGCAATCCTAATGAGTGGAGGATTTTTTAGTGAGACCTGAAAAGCCAAGGGAGGTCCTCCCCTCTGGACCTGATCCTGTTTTGTACTCAACTCAGGTGATAGTTTTGGTTCAGCCAAAGTACTCTGTACAGGCATTCTTTACTGTCAGATGCTGACTAACAGATGCAACACCTGCAAAGGAATGTGTGGGCTAAATAGTATAGTATTCCTCTGAACTAAATATACATCTACAGATCCTCCCCTGTGCTTGGTCATGTATTGCTGATCTACTTCTCTTAAAAAAAAACAAAACAACAAATAAGTAAAATACTTTAAATGCACAATATGAATTTCTGATGCATCTAGTTCTAAAAGAGGAAGAGACATCGGCCGACTCAACAGAAGCATATTCACTGATTAAATGAATATCAGACAATAATTGCCAAAATTAAGATAAAAATGCTGCAAAGTTTGAAAAAATATGATAAAGCCTTGCTCCTCCAGGGTGAAGCACAGAATCTCAACAAATAGTAATGTTAATTATCAAAAGGCTGTAAAAGGCAGGGTACACTCGCAACTCATAGGGCACATCTACATCTGCTTTTTATGCACACCTAAATTTACCCACAGAGACTGAATTGGAGTTGCAAAAGGACTGTAGAAGATAACAAAGAAAGATGGACAAGACAGGAAGTACGCAATCACCATCATAAACAATAAAAGCTATGGAAGGTCTTGACAATAAGCTGAGCACCAAAGAACAATCTAAAGAAAGGTTGCTTTATCCTAGATGATAAGAGCAAAACCTGAACTAAGCTATAGGTAGCTTCAGTAAAACAATCCTTTTCCAATTAATATAAACTCACACTGCCTATGTAGCATGCTCACAGTTAGACCTGTTATTGACCAAATGTTATATAGGTGTCTGTTGATAAACAGGACAAATGTCCTACATCTATAAACTAACTATACTTAATTTTATGAATCTCATAGAAACAAACTCAATCTTACCTTGCCAAGTATACGTGTACAAGAACAAGTATTTGCCTCCTCTTCATAATATGCAAAAGACACTTAAATTGTACTTTTTCACTACAATTTCTTGAAGAAATCTTGTTATACACTACTTTACTGAATGCATATATTTGCATTCATTTTCAATATATCATCTTCATAGCATACATTTATGTCAGCTAACTTGACACAATGAATAGAATTTTTTTTTTTACAGAAACAAAAATGAGAACTTGAGGAAAAAACTAAGTCTTGTAAAACACTATAATTGGGATAGACAGGTACTGTACTATTTCTTGGCTGTTTATTTTTATATGAAGTTAATGACAAATGAATAGGTGCTTCAATTTTTACCAAAGAACAATTTGAAGCTTGAAATTATTTTTTTTTACTTGATAAACAGTTTTCTGCATTAAGCTAATTGCATATCACAGAGTAAAATGTTACCAAACTGAACAAACTTTACTTATTAATGTACCAACTGTACACAAAGTTTTGATGAATAATAAGGAATGAAAAATGCAGCTCCTCTAGTTTTATTTGAGCCTCTATATTTACTATGTTTACTTTTATTTCTTGGACCATGACCTAAGCAATCCAGGATACTCAAATACTTGTAAAACTAGTTCACTGCTTGACTGAACTGAGCATGACCAAGCTAACCACGAATGTTAATGTCATCAACTAAAGGGGACAAGCCAGTGTTGCTGAACTGGTCATAACATTTACACAGCCACCACCTCTGTTTCAACTTGCAAACACTTCCTAGGGGAGAGTAAAAATTCCAGGTTGGGATAATTTTAGAGCATTTCAGTAACCAACTAAAAAACCTTAACTACTACAATCTCCTCCTACTTCTCCTGTCTCCATTTGCTTTTCTCTATCACAGGGTATTGAAAAAGGATATTGAGAGATCTGAAGATGTAACCAGAAGCCTTTACTTACTCAAACATTCTAATTCAGGATGTTACAAAAATATATTTAGAAGATGGTCAAAATATTATAGCATTTGAGTTTTACTATTTTGGAGTCCTTGATTTTTCAGCTTTAATATTGCATCATTGTGTTGGTGGGAAAAGGTACTTCAGGTGTTTCTCTTTTCTTTGAATGATTACATTAAGGGAGCTTCATGGACAAGGTTTACAATTCAAAATACTAAAGTGATAGTGTCTTGTAAATCAAAATATGTCATGGCTCATGCAGACTTTAAAATTACGTGTACATACATTAGTATTTATCTCATAAGCACTATGTTTCCTTTCCTTAGTCCCAAAGCCTATCTGTTTTCAACTCACCAGGTGTGTTTACACATGTGCCAGATTGTGTAGTTATTACTGCACAGGCCCGGCAACACACAGGTCATTTCACAGTTCATGCCCGCTGATGTCACTGTAGCAACGAGCTATGGTGACATAGCTTAATATAGGTGCCAGTGGGCACATCTACATGAGATGCTATGTCACTGTAGTGACGAGCTATCATGTCAACATTTTTCTACTATTGCTACCACCAGTTTGTTCCAAATTATGCTAACAGTAGGAGAAACAATGGTATAAAGGGGACTCTAGACAGCAGCTGAAGTTTTCAACACTTTCCTAACATTATCTAGTACAATTTCAAAAACTCTAGAGCTTCTACCATTGTGGCTCAGTTCTGATGATAAGAAATTTTGGCAAAACCCCTAGTGTAGAAAAGGCTTTAGAATGGGATTCTTGTAAATTTTTGCTGACTACTTGCTCATCATGAAGGAATGAAGAAACAGGAAAAGGGTAAGTGTTACAACTACATGCATAACTTGCACATCTTGTTCTATTTTGGAATGTGTCACACAAGGATACATTTTTAATAGGCCTGTGCAAAGCAGCTTGTATTTGCTTCAGATTTGGCCAATTAAGGGGACAGTGATTCGATTCAGTGATTTGAATCACTGTCCTGAATTGATTTGGCCACTGCCGAATCAGCTGAATCTCTGAATCAAACAGACCCCATCCTCCTCCTGCTCTCCCAGCCCTGTCAATGGTTGCCCCACCCGGCCCCAGCATCCTGACTCTTTAAAAAAAAAAAAAGCCCCACACTCACTGGCTCCTGCCAGGCAGGGGAGTGATCCCCACTACACTGTGCTGAATGGGGTACGGGCTCTGCCACAAGTCCCCAGAAACCCCAACGGTCACTGCAGCAGCGAATGCAGGGATTTTTTTTTTTTTTTTGGAAGTGCCAGGATGCTGTGGCTGAGCAGGGCACCCATTGACAGGGCTGGGAGAGTGAGTGGGGGCTGGGGGACTCTCAGGGGACCTGGGGGAGCAGGCAAGGGATGGGGACTGCTGTGAGTCTCCTCATAGTACCCTCCCCACTCCTCTAACCCCCTCCCTCACCTCCTACTTACTAGCAGAGTCTGGGTCCAGCTCCCTGCAGCAGCAAGTGGGAACTGCCCAAATTTCCAACTCTCTCTGAATCTTTTCCGAATTGATTCAGAGAGCTTTTAATTATTTTGGACCTTTTTATTGGTCTCCCGATTCAATTCTGATTCGGAGATTCAGCCACCTCATTTTTATTTTCCATCTCTAACAAAGCTCATATTAAATCATTTTTCACTTGATACAAGAGATTCCTGAAAGCTGTGTAAGACATCAAGCTTAGCATTCCAAAGAAATTCAGTATGCTGCCTTCATATGCAATCAAATGACATTCTGTTTGCGTTTCTTTCTTGGTTGAGGAATTTTTTTCCACTCTTCTCAATAGTCAGAGAACACTTTTAAGCACACTGCAAAGAATATTTGGGTCACAGCCTGATTTAATGATTTCCATTTGCAATGGTGGTTTGAATCCTTTATCGATTTTTAATGTTTTCCTTGTAAGAACTGACTAGCATTAGGAAGAGAGGGATTGAGAAAGGTACCATTTGAGGGAGACAAACAACCAGAGACATGTTCTCTGCCTTCTTTGCAAACCACAGTATGCTTTTAAAAAGAGCCAGGCGTGTCACCTTGTATTATAGCAGGCACTGTTTTGATTAGAATAGGCTTAAATATTTTAGGGTCTATTGTGGTGTGTCAGTTTTCCCACAGAGATCTGTATGCATAAAAAAATAGGAATGGAAGTGACCTTAAGAGGTCATCCACTCCATCTGCCTGCCTCATGACATGAACAAATAGATGTTGTCCAATGTGCTGTTAAAATCCTCTTCCAGAGTGGTGAGTCATGCTAAGCTGA
The DNA here is from genome assembly GCF_001723895.1 of Crocodylus porosus. Taxonomy (NCBI): domain Eukaryota; kingdom Metazoa; phylum Chordata; order Crocodylia; family Crocodylidae; genus Crocodylus; species Crocodylus porosus. The sequence goes on from NW_017728950.1 coordinate 67,879,126, forward strand.
AGTCAGGGTAGTGTAGCACCTTAGAGACTAACTGATTCAGAGAGGCACCTAGCTTTCATAAGCAACTTACCTCATTAGATGCAGCTTCTAATGAAGTACATTGTTGCCTACAAAAGCTCATGCCTCTCTGAAACAATTAGTCTTTAAGGTGCCAACCTCTTCTACTTTTTGCTAATCCTCTTCCATTGATAGTTTCAACAAGTTCCCCAGATAATCTATTCCAATGCTTAACTCTCCTTGTATTTAGAAAGCTTTTTCGTGATATCCATTTTTCCCTAATTTACTTCTCTTCATGTTTCTTAGGGATGAGACAACAATTTATAGCCTTCCTCTTTACATTGCATTTCATATATTTGAGAGCTACTCAGTCTTCTTTTCCTCTCAAACTTTCTCCCAATCTTCTTTCAATCTTTTTGTGTAGGTCATGTTTTCTAAACTTTTGCTCATTTTTGTTGCTCTCCTTTGGACTCTCCCCAACCAGTTTGTGTTTCTTGCAGTGCAGTGCCCAAAACTTGACATTATACTTTCATTAAAGCCTTACTAGTGCTAAGCAGTGGAATCTTCTTCTTCTCCTGTCCTTGTCATAAACTAGATTAGTCAAATTCAAATTTTGCAAAGAATTATGTATATATCTAAATCCTAAACATAAAAATAGTTCCAATGTTCAAGGCTAAGAATATATGCAAAGTATAACAAGATTTGAGAACTTGAAAAAGAAATTATTAAGTAAAGTAAAAACCTGGAATGACCTTGTGCTTCTGAGTTCCTGTTACATTTAAGTTTTTCTTGTTCTTCAATATATTTCTGCATCTTTTTAGAAACAGAACATAAAAGTAAAATCAAATAGCCTTATGTGATTGTATTTCTTCCCTCTGTCCTTTTCCCATTGGTATTTACATAAATATACACCATATATTACTGTTTATAATCAACTGCATTTAGCATAAGATTTTCCCATTCCACCCATAGTCTGCCCATTAATCCACAGCATTAGAGTCACTTCTCGCATAACAAAACACGGAGTTACATTGACAGCACTCATTTAGTTTATTTGTAGTCAGTTTTCCATTAAAACGGGTCCCCAGAAATACAGGCATACCTGGGAGATATTGCGGGTTCGGTTCCAGACCACCACAATACAGCAAATATCGCAATAAAGCAAGTCACACGAATTTTTTGGTTTCCCAGTGCATATAAAAGTTATGTTTACACTATACTGTAGTCTATTAAGTGTGCAATAGCATTATGTCTAAAAAAACAATGTACATACCTTAATTAAAAAATACTTTCTTGCTAAAAAATGCGAAGTGAGCAAATCCTGTTGGAAAAATGGCGCTGATAGACTTGCTCGAGGCAGGGTTGCCACAAACCTTTAATTTGTGAAAAACCTCAATATCTGCGAAGCGCAATAAAGCGAAGCGCAATAAAATGAGGTATGCCTGTATGTCCTCACATAATGTGGAATTCAAACCACCAAAATCATGCTGTTCTAATCAAGAGACACTGAATTAGTGACAGATTTAGCCTATGATATCTCATTATCCATAAAAACTAGGAATTGCAGCCACCAATAGCTACATCTTTTGCTTATGATAACAGGAATTTGGGAGGTCAAGAGCTACTTACCCTCAGTTTATGGAGCTTCTTTTGGACTGACAGTTCCTAAAAATAAAGCTCCTTTAGAGCATCTGAAGCACAAATGGCCTGTTATAAACTAGTCAGGGGGGATCAGCAGGCATTGGGGGAGTCACTGTTTCCCCGAGCGCCGCCAGGAGTGACCAGGAATAACGGTCACAAGCTGGCAGAGGGTAGATTTAGGTTAGGTATCAGGAGGCGCTACTTCACAGTCAGGGCGGCTAGGGTCTGGAACCAGCTTCCAAGAGAAGTGGTGCTGGCCCCTACCCTGGGGGTAGAAGAGGAGGTTGGATGAACATCTTGCTGGGGTCATTTGACCCCAGTACTCTTTCCTGCCATGGCAGGGGGTCGGACTAGATGATCTGCTCAGGTCCCTTCCAACCCTACAAACTATGAAACTATGAAATAGCTTTATATGTACAGATTCCCTAGACCTACACATTTAGGCTGGGTACCGACATTTGGGGAGCTTAGGGGGAAGTTAGAGCTAAAAAATAGCCATCCAATCTAAGGTAAGTTGGGATGGGAGGGTTGGCAGAGCAAGTAGTCTCTGTGGGAGGATGGGGAGGATTCATGGGGGGTGGGGGTGGGGGAGCAGGCAGGGTCCATGGGAGGACTGGGAGCAGGAGGCAGGTCTGCAGAAGGATCAGAGGATCGGGAGAGCAGGCAGCATCCATGTAGGGGCTTTGGAGGTCAGGGGGCAAGCAATGTCTGCAAGGGAAATTATGGGGGCAGGCAGGGTCTGAGGGGGTTCCTGGGGTCTGGGAGGGTTTGTCAGGATCAAGAGGGCTTGTGGAGTCTGCAGGAGGTTGGAAGGGCTCTCTTGTCCACTCCCTGGGACATGAGGCTATATTTAGCCCCCCCAACTCCCAGAAAAACAATGTCCCCCATCCCATCCCCTGCCCAAGTTACTTACTCAACTCCCAACACTGGCAAATGCTGCTAAAAATGGCACTGGGAGTAGCTTGCACAATGTGGGGGGGTTAGTGGGCTGGGGTGGGGTGTTGTCTGTCTGATGGGAGTAAAGGAATGTTGTCCCTCTGGGCCTAGGGGTTAGTGGCTGGAGGGCTAAAAATAGCCTGGTGCCAGGGAGGGGGTAGGGAAAGCACAGCCTGGAGATGAGGGTGACAGTTGGGTTTTTCCAGCCCTGGGAACTGTACAGAAGTTTACGACACTTAGCTCAGTCTAAAAATGACCAACCCAATCTAAGTTAGGTGTACCTTGGAGGTAAGGTTAATTTAGATTGGGTCAGCCATTTTTCAACTGATCTAACTGTCCTGAACTTCTGTGCAATTTACACATAGATCCACCTAACTGGTTAAAGGTCCTCACCTGGGCAAACTAAGTTAGATCAGGTGGCTAGTTTTACCATGTTCTGATCTCAGTCAACCTCCCCAAATGTCTGTAGGCAGAATTAGTTTAAAATCACTAAACCAAGGATAAATCTCTAGTTTCCTTTTGATTATAAAGAAAGCTGCAACCTGTTGACCATTTTGGTTTGTTCTTTCTTTTTTTTAATTGGTTCACTTTTCAAGACAAACACATAACCAGTTGTTGTATGCTTCTTTAAATTCACTTTACATAGGGATTTTCTTCTTAGGTGTCCATGGTCTGTTATGAAACTGTCTTTGTGGCCTGCAGGCATTTCACATACATTATATGCTAACCCCCTCTTGTGGTCTTCCTGACCTAATGAAACATTACTGAACTAAAACGCCTCATTCTCACAGCTACTGTGGCAGGGCACTGTTTGTGCCTGCCACTTTAAAGGCCTGAGCCTAGCAGCCAGCAGGTGCCTGATGAGGGCAGCCATTTTAAAGTCATGGCTGCCTATATAAACAGGGCATTCTTCTGCCTAGAAGGCTAGGCAAAAACATCACCTGGCTGCAAAGCTGCTGGTATCAACTGGAGGTAAGGGAGGAGGTATAGGGGATGGTCAGGAGGCTCCTGGTTCTGGGCATGACCTAAAACTGCACCCTGCCAGGAATGGGTGGCCTGGTGGGGCTCTCGGTGGCACGGGAGCCCCCAGGAAATGCCAGGCTAGTTACCACTGCAGTGAAAGGTGGGTTGGGGCACCTTAATCTCAGCTCCCACCTTTGGGTGTGTCAGGTGACACTGGAGTTAGTGGGGTCAGGCATGGCTGCAGCCACCTGAGCCCATTGGGGAATGAAGCCCTATAGCCCCAAGTGAAGGGGGTGGTGTGAAGCCCTGAGTGAGGGGGCAGAGATGGGGAGCCCCAGTGAAGTGGGAGAAGAACCAGAGGGCTGAGGGCCCAGTCTGTATACATACACATAGTGTATGTATGTGTACAAAGGGGCCAGAGTTTACTTAGACCCGGTCAGGTAATTGGCTAGCCACTACCCCAGTGAGGGTCATGGAAGAGGCCAAACAGACGGTACATCTGCCACCCAAGGAATGGACTGGCTAAGCCTATGGCCAAAGGGTGCCCGCTCCAAGAGGGAGCAAGGTGGCGTAAGCTGTCAATGCGTGAAAGAGACCCCGTTAGAGAGGGTGGAGTGAGTAAGGCCTGAGTGAGAGGCGGGTGGTATGAATGTGCATGTGACTGAGGCCTGATGGCATGGCCTAAGCATGCTCTGGCTGTACGCTGGGGCACTGTAACATCTGGTTGCCATCTGCAAGGCTTGGGCCATGGTGAAGGGGAGGTACAGAGCCATGCACACCCTGAAATATTGGGGTGCAGTAATGGGCAGCCTCCTGCCTTATTTAACAGCTTATTATTAACCAACAAGGCATGGCAGGAGAGACAGGTGGGTGGCATGCCGAGGCAGGTGGGTGTGCTAGCTGTGGCTAGCGGGAATGCCCACCTTGCTACAGCTAGAATTGCCCTTAAATGTAAATTCTTTCATTCTCTGCTCAATAAGTTTCATTTTCTAACATACTGGACATCTGATCCAAATGCAGCCTTATTAGCACCAGCAATGCTGTTGCAAAAAAGTGTCTTAGTGATGAAAGGACAGTATGTACCTACTAAACCTTTTGTTAAAGCTGAATTAATTAATGACTGATTAATCCTAAACCAAAACTGATGTCAAAACTAATATTTCTCTTAAACAGCAACAGTAGTTTACTTTAAATTGACACTATAGAAGAAGAAACAATTTATACTGATTGACTTGACAACATGCTATTGTAACAGCAGGTGGTTGAACCTATAAGCAGGAGGTTTGCATAACACAGTGGAGAAAAACACACTTCTATGCCACTTTGTCTTTAAGGAATAGACTTCTCTAATGTAAGAATACAATTAGTAAAAGAGGATGTGTGTATGCTTTCAGAGTAATGCACTGTAGCAAACGAGACTAGAATATCTTTGTTAACCTCAAACATTCAAATACCATGACTCAAGCCTTCCAAAGATATCAAAAAACTATTATAAATTCATTCTGGATGGTTTATTTTGTTTTTCTTTCTGGTACACTGGAATCACATTTTCATGATTTTCTCAGCAACCATAAGGATGAAAAAGCTTTTTAATACATCTTAAGCCAAGTGGGGTTCACTATCATCAACTATTCTGACTTCTTAAATCTCACAGGCAAAAGCATATTCCCACCAAGTTTCTTATACTGTATCAAACATGTAACTTCTGCTTGAGCTGTAGCATCTCCACCACCAAAGCAGCTAACCTTGATGTAGCTATTTTAAATACCACACGCCTAGGTTAATTGTTTCAATGGCTAACTATACACATTGTTTAAATTTGCACCTCATTTCTAGTACAAAATTGTCTAGCTTTAACTTCCAGCCACTGGATCTCATTATGCCAATTTCTGCTATCTTAAAAACCCACCAACTCCCAGTACTCTTTCCCACACACATACTGCTAGATCAGGTTCAAGTCACCTTTCACCTTCTTTGATAAATTAAGTAGATTGAGCTTATCAGTTTCATGATCAGACACATTTTTCAAATCTCATTTTTCTGCTCTTGCCTGAATTTTCTTCTAATTTGTCAACCTCTTTTAACTGTTAACACAGCACCTGGAAACAGAATTCCAATAATGCCCTAGCTCACACTGTTTACTGTAACTGATGCTTTCTTCCATATGCATCCCAGGATCAGATTCTCCCACTCAGTTACAGCACTGTGCTGGGAGCACACGGGGACACAGTCGATAACCAGTAGACAAAATCCCTTCCAGGAGATTGGCTGGCCTATGTTATTTGTTCTTGAATGTATACTCCTACATATTTATCTGTTAAAGCACATGCTGCTTGAATGCATCCAGTTTACCAAGTGACCCAGAAAAGTCAGTGTGACTCTTTGGTATCCATTTTTTGCCAATTTAGCAATCTGCATCATTTGCAAATTTATTTTCTTCCATATCAAGGTTGGCTTCGGATGTGAAACTTCTGAAACATAATGAAGGAGTAAACTGTTTTCGTTCAACTACTGGGATTGCATTCCACCTTGTTTTATAACTGACTGGGCTGATTTTTGCCTGATAGTTTGCTACCTCTGTCAGAATTGCTTGGGTTTGTTGGGGTTTTTTTGTTTGTTTTTTTGTTTTTTAATATCCTTTAAAATTTCCAAAAGCCACTAAATGCTATAAGCTCCTCTGGGCTTAATCCTGCTATCACTAGGCACCTCGACATGTGCTTTCATATGCATTAGCCTACTTTAATGCACATTAACCCATCACTTTAAAAAAAGTGCTATTTTGTTAATGCGCATTAAAATAGGCTAATGTGCATTAAGCATCACTTAAAATCCATGCTGTTTAGTTACTGCGCATTAAGACTAGCTAATGCACATTTTCCTAGTACCTCACAATGGAGGTTTCCTATACACGTTCAGGGAGCTGGCTCTGTGCTGGAAATCCAGTGCATCAGAGCAGACTAGCATCACGTGTATCAGCATCCATGCGCCAAAAAATGGTGGTGAGGCACTTTGTATTAAAGCTTGAACTTTAATTGAAAGTACCCCGCTGCCATTTTTGGCACTGGGGACACTGATGCATGTGATGCTTGGGCCCTTTTATTTAGCACAGCTCACTAATTAAAGTACCGCCCCCATGCCTCCCAGAGCACTTGTAAAAATGCCCTGAGGTACTATATTTCATGCATATTAATTAAGTGCGTTTAATGCATGTGTAGATGTGCCCCCTTATTTGTATAACAAATAGGTCTTCAGCCCCACATGGCTTAATTAGGGGAAAGGAAAAACTCAGAAGAGAGGAGCAGGACAGGAGGTGCCTGTTCCTGTGACAGTGAAAGCGTGTGTGTATGTGTCTGTCTTAACTTCTGTAGGACTGATGGGCAAGGACCCCTCGCTTCTGCTCTTGCTAATAGATGACATGATGAAATAAACAAACAAAACAAGGTAGACCACCACCTACACAACGGTATTCTTGGTTTCAGCATTTTACTTTAAACTCAATGTGCTCTCACGCCAAGCCCAGCAGACACCCAGAGGAGACATTGCATTATTTGGACCCAGTTTGCCCAATGTCTGTATAGATTGGGCGCATTAGTGGGCTGTTTTGGCCAAAAAGCCCCTCTGAAGCACCTGATCTATACAAACGCTGCAAAGCTGTGTCAAACTAACATGCTGCTTTTTCCTGTAAAGCACGGGGTGGAGGTTGTCTACATCTGTCAGCCGCCAAAAAGACTAAATATACTGGAATGAGAACAGATTCCTGTCAGATCCCCACTATCAACCAGTCTCATACACATTACTACTTTGTGATTTATCAGCTCATCAATTTCTAATCCATTTAAACAAGCTCCATTGTTTTAGCATCATGCTGTTTTAAATGTCTGTGCGTGTCTGTGTGCCTTCACCCTGCCCTGCCAAATCTCCATTCTGTTTATTTCACTATTTTCACTTGCAGCTGGCAACCAGAGAAAGAATATGCTTAACCACAAAGGAGTCTAATCCCACGGTATATCCTACAATCTAAAAAAAGGCAGACAATGGAAATCTCACACAACAGAGCATTCTCCTGAGATTTCAAACATAATTTTTCAGATGGACAGTTGGTGATGCATCAGAATTGCTGGATGCTTATATTTGAAGCAAACTAAACCTATAACAATTTTTGAAGTTCACCAGTCACTAATGAAAATCTGGTCTGTTGGACAGAACTGACTGCCAAAAAGCAAGTGGGCAAAAGATAAAAGTATTCATACATCTGAATAGCGAGAGAGAGATCGGGAGAGAGATTTGGAATGGTCTGTCAAAGCTAAGGTTGTTATTACTACTTATAGTCTGCTGCTAAAAGTAAAAATCTTAATTGTATCTTATTTTGGAATGTAGACAGAAAGCCAATTAAAATTTGGATGTCCAGGCCTCTTCTAACTGAAATGGAGCGCACACTCTCTTGTTTTCCTTCAAAACCCTTCAACTTCTTGAGCATTGGTTTTACCTAAATACCAGGAAAAACTCCCCCAAAAACCCAAAAGTGTGATGCTCCACAATGTTATATTTGTTTTACACAGACAAGTATGTGTGGCATCATGGTATGATGCCATTTGTCTATACAGGACTTTCAACAGCTGCAGTTCTGCAGCCTTTGACTTAAAAAAAAAAAAAAATAAGGTCAATAGTCTCAATTTTGTTTTGTATTTCATAAACCGATAATTTTATACAAATGAAATGTAAGAGACCATCAATTTAAAATATAGTTGTGTTTATTTCTGTTAGCATTTCCCAACTGTGCACAAAGGAAGCAAAGATTCAAAGGAAATCATTTGTTCAACTCAGGGCTGTCCAATCTGCAGCCCATAGGCCATATGTGGCCCCTAAAGGGTTAAACTGTCACTTCCCTCCTCCCTGCCAACCATTGGCTCTGCTTTCCCCAGAGTCTCTGGGATCTCCCTGCTTCCTCCACCTTCTGCTGCCAGCTTGCTGTAGGCCCTTAGTTGAGTGCTTCCTCCTGGGACCTAGGGTGCCAGCACAGCACAATGGGGAGGAGGGGGCCCCTATGTGGCACAGGACAGGGGCATCTGTGCAGTGCCATGTGGTGGGGGGAGCAGGGTGACAGCCATGGGTACATCTAGGATTTTGAAGGGGATGAAGATGGTGTGGTACATCCTCACATATAACACAACACACATTTTTCTCCACAAAAAAAAAGAAACTATAAGCTTTATTAATATACTAGGGGCTTAAGACTATATTATTCAGTTTAAGATCAGCAAATACAACTATCACTTTATTGGAATGTGTCTTGATTTGCTATATTGTATATAAAAACCTGCACCAGCCAGGCAAAAAATAATTTTAAAATGTTTCTTCTGAGCTATTGTAATTGAAATTAAATGTACTTCTCTTGTAGATTCAGACAAAATCTACCCTTGTGCATCTTGACCATACATCCAATGCTTCACTGAAAGGTATTTCCACACCTGAGCTGATGTTTACCTGAGCTAATGTTTTTAACTAGTGTTTTCAAAAGCAGTCCGAAGGGCTATGAAATAGAAGCTACTTTACCAGAAGAATGGATGGATACCTTCATTAGTGGAACATCAAACCACTAGGAAAGGGTTGTGAAAAAGGAGAGGGATGTTAACACCTGTGGAATGAAGAGTTTAGAAGGAATCACATGGATTTTAATGAGCCATGAAGTGAAGCAACCCTCTCACTGCTGCCTGAATAGAAATGCTGCTGCTCTTCCCAGGCAGCTGGTTTTAAATTCTGGGTAGAGCCAGGAATCAGAGGGGGTCCAACTGCACCACTGCAGTCCCCACCCCTTGCCTCCCTGGATCCACCCTTTGTGAGAGAGGTGCAGCCCAGGAAGCCTGTAGCTTCTGGCAACTCAGAATTTAGACAGTCTTGGTTTAACTGTATCAGAGTGTGAATAGAAGAAATTACTATAATAATATAATCTGATCTAGATGTATGCAAAGACATCTAATAATAAAAAATGCCACAGGCCATAAACTTTCATCCAGAAATTCCTACAGCAATAGCATAATATATAATTAGTGGCTGCCCCAATTTTGTGGGTAGAAAGTGGGCCCAGGCAGCCATTTCACGGGCAGAGCATGATGCCCCACCTTCAAACTGGCAGTGTGGGCTGTCTGTCATGAACCCAGGATCCAGAGCTTGACCAGGAGTTTGCCAGGGAATTGGCTGAGTCCGCATGCTCCCGGTGCATGGTTGTCATGGGAGACTTCAACTACCCAGACATCTTGTGGGACGAGCGCTCAGCCAAATCCAAACGGTCGCAAAGCTTCCTCATGTGCGTGGATGAGCTCTGACTCAAGAAGTCTCCAAGCCGACGAGAGGTAAAGCGCTGCTCAACCTGGTACTGGCAACAGGGGACAACCTAATCAGTGACCTAATGATCTAAGGGAAGATGGGTGACGGTGACCATGAGCTGACCACCTTCACCATCCACCGTAAACCTGGCAAGTCAGTCAGCAATACAGAAGTCCTCGATTTCAGGAAAGCTATTTGTGACAAGCTCAGGAGGCTTGTCAGTGAGGCCCTAAGGGACCATGAACCAAAGGGGAGGAGAGTTCAGGATGAATGGTTGCTCCTCAAGGGAGTGATCCTGGATGCACAAACTAAGTCTATTCAGTCTCGGAGGAAAGTTAGCAAAAATCCACAGCAGCCCCCTTGACTCTGCAGGGAACTAGTGGACCTAAAAAGAAAGACCTACAAAGCATGAAGGACTGAATCTACCTTCAAGGAAGAATATTCTGCACTGGTCTGGACCTGCAGGGAGTGAACCAGGAAAGCCATGGCTGTGACTGAACTCCAACTAGCTACCAGTATCAAGGACAATATGAAGTTGGACCCCTGCTAAAGCAGACGGGACAACTGACAACCGACTCCCAGGAAGAAGCCAACTTGCTAAATGGGTTCTTTGCGTCAGTTTTTCACCAGTCCCAAGGGATGCCCCTGCCAATTACTGGACAGGAAGGCCTGGGTGAGGGAGATTCCTTACCCTCCATCAGTGCTGACCTTGTGAAAGAACACCTTGAAAGGCTGGATACCTTCAAGTTAGCTGGCCCTGACAGTTTACACCCCAGGGTACTTAAGGAGCTGGCAAGCATCATAGCTTAGCCCCCGGCACAGATCTTTGAGAACTCCTGGTGCTCTGGTGAAGTGCCCAAAGACTGGAAGAAGGCCAATGTGGTGCCTATCTTCAAGACCGGAAGGAAAGTGGATCCAGCAAACCACAGGCCCATCAACCTGACCTCTATCCCAGAGAAGGTCTTAGAAAAGATGATCAAAGAGACCACTCTTAACAGACTGGCTGATGGCAACATCCTGAGGGAAAGCCAGCACAGGTTTGGTAAAGCAAGACCTACCTGCAACAATCTCATTTCCTTTTACAACCAGGTGACCTATCACCTGGACAAAGGAGAGGAGATTGATGTCATATATCTTGACTTCAAAAAAGCCTTCGATCTGGTATCCCATGATCACCTCTTAGCAAAACTGGCCAACTGCAGCCTTGGCTTCACCACGATCCACTGGCTGGGGAATTGGCTCCATGGTCGGGCCCAGAGGGTTGTGGTTGATGGAAGCCAATCGTCATGGTGTCCTGTGACCAGTGGGGTCCCTCAAGGCTTTGTCCTTGGGTCTATACTATTCACCACCTTCATTAATGATGTGGGCATTGGAGTCAGAAGCGGACTGGCCAATTTTGCCGATGACACCAAACTTTGGGGTAAAGCATCCACACCTGAGGATAGGAGGGCAATCCAGGCTGACCTTGACAGACTCAAGAAGCAGGTGGATGAGAACCTGATGGTGTTTAACACAGAAAAATGCAAGGTTCTCCACCTTGGGAAGAAAAACCTGCAGCACGCTTATAGGTCCAGCAGTGCTACACTGGCTAGCACTATGGACGAAAGGGACTTGGGGGTCATGGCTGACCACAAAATGAACATGAACTCTCAATGTGATGTTGCAGCTAGTAAAGTGAGCAAAATGCTGGCTTGCATCCATAGATGCTTCTCAAGCAAATCCCAGGATGTCATTCTCCCGTTGTACTCGGCCTTGGTGAGGCTGCAGCTGGAGTACTGCGTCCAGTTTTGGGCTCCACAATTCAGAAAGGATGTGGAGAGGCTTGAGAGAGTCCAGAGGAGAGCCACATGCATGATCAGGAAAACAGACCTTATGATGAGAGGCTGAGGGCTATGGGATTCTTCAGCCTGGAGAAGCGCAGGGTGATCTGATGGCTGCCTATAAGTTTTTTATAAGGAGTACTCGCCAGGATCTGGGGGAACATCTGTTCATCAGAGAACCCCAAGAGATGACAAGGTTGAACAGTCTCAAATTCCTCCAGGGCAGTTTCAGGCTGGACATAAGAACTTCTTTACCATCGGAGCCCCCAAGGTCTGGAATCGACTGCTGGTGGTGGTGGTTCAAGCACCTACTTTGAACACCTTCAAGAGAAATTTGGATGCTTATCTTGCTGGGATCCTATGACCCCAGCTGACTTCCTGCCTCTCAGGCAGGGGGCTGGACTCAAAGATCTTCCGAGGTCCCTTCCAGTCCTGATGTCTATAAAATCTATGAAGCCCCTCCTCTCACCATCGATTGGTGGAGAGCGACAGGGCCACATGACAGGCAGCCCCTGCAGCCAATCAACAGCAAGGAGTGGGAGGGGTCAGCAGACATCTTTCTAGGGGCCCTTCAAGTACACATCCCCATCACTTTCCCAACCCTGGTGGGCTGCCATAGTGTGCTGAAGACTGCAATCCCCCTGAGGAGCCAGCATTTAATTTTTGATAACTTGGTTTTAGGGGTTTTTTGGTTTTTTTTCCGGATGGATTCCGTGGATTTTGCTGAATCCATGAAATCTGCAAAATCACAAATTCAGTAGGTCCCTATACATGATTGTACTATAACATATTATTAGAAAAGCAGTCAGCAGTTCCTGAGTTATAGATTTTTGAGTGATGGATATTACACTATACCTCTTGATGACAGAAAGGATTAGGAGAGACCAAGAAGGGCCGTGAAAATGAAGATAAATAGTTGGACACAACAGAAGAGGAAGCCAGTAGAGGGATGCAAAGACTGACATGTGACCTGGTCAAAGTGACAGCCTAGAAAAATAACCTTGATAGCAGGATTCTACATAAACTGTGTTTGTCAAGGCAGAAAGACAAATATTGAAATAAGATAAAAGGTGATGACAGCTAAGAAAACATAGTTGTGTGGATGGGTCAGACAGGCTATACCGCAGAGATTTGATGCAGAATAAGCCAGATATAGATATTCCTGGATCTGAGGCTCTAGGCAGAGTTTTCAAGTGAAAATACCTGTTGTGGACCAAACAACAGTAAAAATGCTGATGTTATCAACATGGATCAAGAAAGTAGGTAATGAAGAGGGCTTTAGGAAGGAAGACTGAAAGTTCTGTTTTAGCCTGCCTGTACTTGAACTGACAGCCAGACTTCCACATTCAAGAAATGTCAGAGCAAAAAAGAGCAGATTTTTATAAGTGTACAATGGGGCTTGGCAATCTGTGGCTCATAGGTGGGATCCACTCACATAGCCCCTGGATCCAGCTCACAAACATGACAACTACTCACCTGTCCAATTTCCTTGCTAACTGAATTCCCTGGATATTGTCTTACGTAGCATTATGTGGGTATGCTGTGTTGTACAACAGGTTATTCTTGCCTAACATATAATGACCCTGTCCAAAGAGGTAATAGTTAAAAGGCATTTGACACATCTCACTGCCCATGTTAACATGACCGTGTCTTGTACAGTCTGAGATGCTTCTTTCCATAATTCAAAATTTCCAAATCATGATCAGTTCCAATAAATATCAGGGAAGATGAAGAAATGATGTAAAGGTAAGTAGCATTCTGCAGACTGTAAACAGTTCTAGCTGTTTTCTATTTTGATTCTTTGCCTTGTAAGGAATTCCATTTTATGTTTGTGATGCTGTTCTCCCCAAGCCTTGGCTTATTCAAATTACATCAACTCAAATTTTACTGTCCAAGCCAAAAAAAAACTGATTCAATTTTACACTAGAACTTTCTCATTTTCCATTAAACACAACCCTCTACAGGGACAGAGCTCATCAAAAACTTAACAAATACTAAAAACCAAGAGCTGCTTTTTTTTAATTCTATACTACTTGTGAAATATTTTTTGGGGAAAAAAATCTTAATTAGCTTTGGAAATGTATTATATCCTCAAGTGATGGTTGAACAGGGAAGTAATTGGATTCCTTCACCTTAGGTCCCCTCTACACATGCAGATAAAGGTGCAATGAGATCTAATGCATGATCTGTGATCATGCCTCCTGCAATGCCACACATGCATGGCCACGTGTGCATGGCAGGAGGTGTAATTGTGTGGACAGCACATTGGGGCTGCTAATAAGCAGTACCTGCTGCTGCCCCATCACCTAACCTGTGCTTCTGGCTGGGCACAAGTCAGGGTAATTGGAGAGGGAGGGGGCAGCAGCAGAGGTTCAGGCAAGAGTGGCAAGGGGGAGAGTAGACAGGCAGCAGGAGTGCACATAGGGGAGCAAGGCATGAGGGCCAGGCTGTCTGCACCACCTTTGTGGTTGGGGACTAATTTAAGATGACCCTCTAAAATTAGATCCTAGACATGGAAAATTATGAGAAATGTATATTCAATTATAAGAAATGTGTGTGTCATCTTTGATTCCAGTAAATACGGTAAATGCCTCTTTCTATTGCTAGTGTTTTCTCCTAATGGCCTGTTTTGAGGTTCTTGTTCACCTTTTGCAGTCTGTGGCCTTTCCCTAACCTTCATTTCTTTTTGCGCAGAATGCAAACCCCAGCATTCTTATTTCCATCTTGAAATAGTTTCACGGCACTTCCACATCCAAGTTTCTTAGCTCTCAAATCCAGTCAACCTCCTTTTGATCATTGCCTTAATTTTTTTTTTAAATTAGCGCTTCTGCAATCCCAGACCTTGGTTAAAGGCCTGTTCTTGTTCTTGCCCCTGCCAGTTTAATCTAAATTGAATCAGTTCATAGTTACTTGATTCTAGACTATCCCCCAAACCAGTCTTACTTCATAATCGTTACTACTAGAGAGAGGTAGTTACTCTGAAGTCAGTCAAAAGGCAGGGTAGATACGCACCTTTATAGACTAAAATATAGAGATGGAGCACCAGATCATGAGCTAAAGGAAACCTCTAATAAAAGCCACTACACCAAATGTAGTGTGCACTATCACAACATTTTCTTTTGTAGTATTTTGTTATGGTTGGAAAGGAGCTCAGGGCCACCTAATCCAATCCTTTGCCCTATTCTTAAACCATCCAGACAGATGTCAGTTCAGCCTTTCTCTCCATCTCCATCTCCACCACCACCCCTGTACCCAACTACCATCACTGGTTGTGGCTGAACAGAAACCTTGGTACTGAGCTCTAAAAACTAAGACACTTGCACCCATCTCTTTTCAGGTGAAGTAAACACTCTATCGTTTCCCCTGGGATTTATTTTGATTAGCTAACCTGAGGTAACTTGATAATTCAATAATTTCTGGAACACATCAATCGGGCAGTTAAGGTGTCATGTTATGGCTCTGGAGGCACAAGTTCAAGCCCTAAGCTAAACTCATGCCAAAGGTCACCACTGGTCACCCTAGTCTGGGAAAGGCAAGAGAGCCTTTCCCCCAGCTCCACTCCTGCTGGTCCCCAGGAACAGTTAAGCCAAGGGAAACCTGCACATGTTCAGTCTCCTGGAAGAGATTTTACCGTGGTTGTTGCCAGCTTCAACATCAGCACACATTCAGAAACTGAATGGCTGTACGTGGCCAGTGACAGGATCCTTTAACCCAGGGGTGGGCAAATTGCGGCCATTCTATTCACCCTGCGGGGCCCCTAAAAAATCTAGAAAATTAATATTAATCTGCCCCGGTTGCCTGTCATGTGGCCCTCGATGGCTTGCCAAACTCAGTAAGCGACCCTCTGCCCAAAATAATTGCTTGCCCCTGCTTTAACCAGTGGTTGGCAAGGGGCTGAAGCCTTGGCCTGGACCAACCCAGGTTGTGTCCCAGGCAGACAGATGCAATTCAGTATCTTGGGAGAGGCTGTTTTCTAATCCTGAATAACCTAAAGTCTCTGGGGCACGTCCACAGATGCAGGCTGCACCCCTGCCAAACCCAGATGGGGTGCCACCACTCTGCCACCTGGGTAGCTACTACCCAGAAGATGTGCTCCTTGTGGTGGCCCACTTTGAACTGTCAAAGCAAGTCCTCTTGGCCCCAAATGGCTAAGAGGTCAGCCACCTTGTCTGCCTTCCAGCTGGCCCTACCAGCTGGTCCTCAGTGCTGCCCTGGACAGGCTCCTCTACACAGGTCTCGCTACTTGTCTGACCAGCAGAGATCCTGATGTTCCCTGTTTAAGAATTGCAAATTCTCTGATAAGAAACCCAAATTCTCTCATTAAAATACCCAAAATAGTGTTCTTCCACTATTAAAATGAAACACCACTACATATAGAGAGATCAGTTGGGCAATGTTTTATTGATAGAAGTGTCAAGCAATAAGGATGGAGACGGAGGTTGGGGAAGTTTGTGGGTGGGTGTAGGGTTTGTAGGGGTGAGGTTTGGGGGTGTATGGGACCTGTGCAGGGCTTTGGGGTTTGTGGCTGGGTATGTGGGTGAGAGAGTTGTGGGGGTGGCTTGGGGAAGTGGGTGTTGTTGGTGGATTGTGGGGGGACTATGTGGGGAGGCTGCTCAGGAGGGGTGAGTCCCTTGCCCCCCCACAGGGTGCAGCCCCCCCACCACAGAGTACATGGGCTTCCCCCCCATAGGGCCCACAGGTTCCCTCCACAGGGCACATATACCCCCCTGCATGGCACACATGCACCCCACAGGACCCTCATGTGCAGGATCCACAGCTCACTCCCGCAGCAGCAGTAACCATGGGGTGCTCAGGGTCTGCTGCAGCCAGAGCCCCCAGTGGTGCTGTGTAGCACAGCTCTGATCACCTCAGAGCCGACGCCACCTGTGCCACTCATTGCAGAACCAGCCCAGCTCAGCACTGTGCAGCACGTGGCCATGGGGCTTCAGGAAGCACGGGGCCTCTCGGGCTGTCACCTGGGGCCTGGCACAGCCCGCAGGGACCACGTGTCACACTGGGAGCAGCAGCAGCCACCATTGGAGTGTGCGGGGCCTCCTGGCTCAGTCCGCCTGTGTGGCGCGGGGCAGCGCGTCTCAGCCCTGACTGGCACCCGGCACTGCCTGTGCCATATCACACAGACCCAGCCGACCTGGCTTGGCACAGTGCCATGTGCCTTTGGGCTGCTCAAGCTTTCATTTGCGGCCCCACACCGGTCACAGGGACCACCAGGCTGGGTCCTATGTATACAGAACCAGCCTGGCCTGACAGCACATAAGGCCTGTGCGCACAGGACCTGGCCCAGCATGATAAGTGTCCCCGCAACCAATACGGGGCCCTGGGTGACAACCCAAGTGGCCTGGAACTGCCCAAAGGTGCACAATGCCACATCAAGCCAGGCTAGACCCGCACAATGTAGCACAGGCAATGCCAGGTGCCAGGCAGCCAGGAATAAGCTGTGCTGCCCTGTACTGTAAGGTGGAGGGGGCTGTGCCAGGAAGCCCTGAGTGCCCTGCCAGCTGCTGTGATTGCGGGTGAGCTGTGGGCTGTGCAGGGGGGGCTGGGGCCATGCAGGAGGGCATGTGGGCTCTGTGGGGAGTGGATGGGGGACCCATCCTGCCTGAGCTGCCCCCCCAAGATCCCCTGCACCCTCACAGCCCATCCCCCCTCCCCCCCCTTACCTGGAACGGAGCCTGGGTCCAGATTGCTGCAGCCTGCACCACTTCTTGCCCCACATGTGCTGCAGTGTGATGCAGCATTGGGGAAAGGGGCAGGCATAGAGATGCTCTGGCTGACTAGCAGATTATCTCTATGGAGGACCCGGGCCTCTGGTTGCCTCTGGATATCCAGGTATCAAATGTTGAGCCTGTGCTACAAATAGGCAGCACAGGGAACACTTTTTTTGTTTCCAGCGTGCCTCTTGCCACATTTCAAACTGCTTTGAGATGCAGCAAGAGACGCGTGTGGGCGTCCTCCTGTTTAAGTCAGGAGTTACTAGGCATGTCCTAGGTGCCTATATTGCCAATAGTTTCCAAGTGCTTAAAGTCTTGTTTTAGGGCATGCCTAGTAACTCCTGACTTAAACAATTCTGAGCAGCTTAGCATGTATCTTGTGCCAAAGCTCCATCTTGATGAACATACTAGGCTTTCCCTATTTTTCCTGATTCAATTCAATAAGTCATTTCAGAACTTGCCCATTGGATCAGGTTCTATATAAAAAACAGCTAGAGACAGCGGTAACATCACTATTGTCTTGTATCTAATATCTCAGTAGCTAGAACACTCATATGGTATGTGTGTGATCTGGGTTCAATTCTCTCCTCTGCTAAGGAGGACCTGAACCCACACCTCCTACTTCTAGCAGAGAGTTTACTAAACACTCAAATATAAGGTATTATGAGTAGGGGAGCTCTCCACTTCTTCTGCTGAAGCTGTGCCATTTTACACAGAACAGTATTTCCTAAAATATCGCTACTTAGTGCATAATAAAGCAGGGACTGGAACCCAGATACCTCATCTCCTGGGTGACTGCCCTAAACACTCGGTGATTGTGAAATATTCACTCTAGCCTAATGTGGACAGAAAGAGGAGAGGGAGAGGCTGCAGAAGATGAGCATCACTACAGCTTGGTGGTGTAGGCACTCACTCAGGAAAAGGGGAGGCAGGCATTCCAGTTTCTATTCAATTCAATATTTAAAATAGAATAGTGACATATTCAGAAACACTGTCCTCTGCAAAGTGGAACAGCTTCTCTAAAAGGGACTGAGAGTTTCAAGGCTGTAAGGCACCTCTCCAGAGCCCTCCAATGCATTTAAGACTTGCAAAATGGTGGAATTTAAGTCAAACCCTTTTCCTTAACACTTCTTATTGGGTAGATTAGATGAAAAGAAACTAAAATCCTGAGGAAGGTTGTCTAGTGACTGAAGATCTGAATGGTCTATACACTGCCAGGAGTTTATTTTCAATTTGTAAAAATTTTATTTAAAAAAACTAAACATTTGTGGAAAGCAAATATGTGTGTGCAGCAAAGAATACTTATAGAAGAGAAGACTGAAACTACAGGCTACTGAGATTACTTCTGCTATCTTCTGGCACTATTTTCTGCTTGTGCGCCAGCTGAATCTGTTCAAATATGATTTACCACCCACTTTTGTTATGGCAAAGGCGAATTTAAAAACTTCAGAGACTATAAAGACATAATGGAAACAATTAGTTGTATCAGAAGTGTTCCCTGGATATTCTTATGCTTGAATCAAATTCTGTTTAACTATACACAAAAAGGCACTGTTTATGTAAATTAAATATCTAAAATCAGTAACTCATGACTGTCCAAACTGGATTTTCATTGCACCAGTCTGCTTTTTCATGTAAATTGACACTGCAGAGTTTCATCCTATTTTCCCAGACCACACAGAATTCTAGCCCGTAAGAAAAAAGCCAGAAATGTTTAAAGTAGAAAACCCTGGAAGATTAATAAATGTAAAAAAAAGATTTCAGATCTGTACATTTCCAAAAGAAACAACTTACAAAATGATCCTCCTTCATGATGAAGTTTCAAAATGGCCGGCACTTATTCTACATTCTAACTGACAGATCTTAACACACCGGACTCATTGCAATTTTGGCAAAAAAATCCCTATTTGTAATTCTACCCAGAATTTAAAAACCCCAAACCCCGCATAAAATGCAGTGCGCACATTACACAAAAATTTAGTCATCACATCTAAACACCCCAATTCCATCTCCTCCCCTCTAAAATGAGCTTTATAAACTTTTAGGGAGAGAAAAGGAAACCACTCTGTGCCTTGATTCCCAGGTCAAGCAGTTTTTTCCATCATTATGATTTTTTTTAAGCACTAAATGACTTTGCTGGGCTACCTCATGATGAATACACATAATAGACTGGGAGATCAATTATATTATGGTAACCTGACTCCATGGCATGGTCAGCATCATAGAAGGAATGAATATGTAGACAAATTGGAAAAATGTATTTCAATTAACATATTATAAGCCTTTAAAAGGAAGGAAGGAAGGCAGGCAACCCCTGCCAAAAAGGATGGGGAAAAAATCAATAGCTTATTTAGAAGCAAGATGCTGAGCGCTTTGCATATGATATTACATAACTTTATTATAGTTGCATTTGCTCTGCCATTTCCCTTCTTTTCTATTATTTGCTACATTTGCTTGCTGTATCTTGCCTTTAAGTAGGTTGCAAGCTCTTTGGGGCAAGGAACACACATATCTAAAAGGTTTGCATAGCATCCACTATAACATGGTCCAATTTCAATAAAAGTTTTTGGGTACATGGCAAGTGCAACCAGTTCATTAAAAGGAACGAGGGAAATGAGCCAGGCAAGATGACATACTGTATAACTGAAAGGCAGGATCAAGTGTTCCTGGTCTGCAGTCCAGGCACTCTAGTATATGGGGCACACTAGTATATGGGGCATACTAGAAGGAGAGGTATCAAAACCATAATGTGTATTTATACTTTAGAAGAAGAAAAACAGTATCTGTTCAGAAACTATTTTGGATCTGAGAACAGAATCTGGGAACAGAAATGTGCTTCGTATGTACAATCTGGTCCTACTTAAGGGGAAAAATATCATATCCTTTCAGTGCTGCCGAGGCCAAGCATTCAAAGCCTTGGAGATATACCTCAAAACATAATATAATTTAAAACTAAAAAGAATTCTGTTTATTTTCTGGTTTCTGTCCCATTTCAGTGCACAGCTATCAGGGCAGTACATTAACATAATAAAACAAAGTTATACAAAACAAAACAAAACACAAACAGCTGAGCTTCCTTAATCATTTAACTCAAGGAGACCAAGCTCTAGGGCAGATATAATTGAAAACTGTAAAAGTTGAACATGCTACTTTTTTTGCTGATAAACAGCATTTTCCACACCACATGTAGTCTCATGGAAGGTGCCATTATTTAATGTGCACAAGATCATTCTACCCTTAACTCCTGTTTCTGTTACAGCAGGGCTATCCAACTTGTCATGACCAGGGCTGTACGTGGCACCTAAGTGTGGCCCACACAGGCTGGATGCTGCAGGGACATCTCCCCAGAATCCACCCTGCTGCATGGGTTGTACCAATAGCACACGGCCCATGGGTGCCTGAACCATGCAGCAGTGTAAGAGGTGGCTGCTGGAGCCCACAGGCTGCATGTTAAACAGCTCTGTGTTACAGCAAGTTCAGAACATGTCTAGTCAGTAAAGGAGTAGGCCATAGTCAGCAGATAAATACCACCTGTATTTTAGGCTATAGACACCTGCAATGTGATATTAACTGCAATACAGAAACACAACGCATTTACAAAATCTCAAAACTCACCGTTTTCCAGCCAGTAGTATTTTTCTACTTTTTATTCTTTTCAATTCAAATGTTGCATATCCAATCATTAAGAAAAATTTAATGATCAAAGTAAGAAAGCAAGAGGATAACATTACAATACAGCAATTTTAATTCTGAAATTATCTTGCATAGTCTCAGAATACATGATCTTTTCGCCTTTAAAACTAAAACATGCAAAATTCATTTAATATGTATTTTATTTCAGGTCACCCTTTCAGAAGCAGAACATGCTTTACTGTCTTAAGCAAATCAATTGTTTTATTACAAAACATATACATAAAAGGAAAAACAAGGACAGAGAGAGTTGGACCAGATGCCGGTCTAAGAAATTATCAGAGCTCTGGATAAAGTACAATCTAAATTCTCATCTGGAAGGGCCACATACAGCTGTCTCTATTTTTGGCAAAATGTAACCTTTGCTTTATATACACAGACTTACACATCTAGCAAACTAAATCCTAAAAGAAAGTTCTGTTCCCTTTTGGACTCAAATACAGAATAAACTTGCTCAAAATAAATTCCTTTGAGAGCACTTGTACGTTCATCAAAAAGGCTACCCTCAGCAGTCTGTTAATATATTAACACCCTTCTCGTGCAAGCACATTCAAAGTTCCTACCTTAAGTTTCTTATGGGCAAGTTCTGGATTTCATCCTTGTTTTGGATGTACACCTGAAATGCCACCTACCTGGTCAGATCACTTACTCCTCAAATAAGACATAAGAACTCTCTTAAAGTTGGACTGTTGTAAAATAAAACTTTACTGTTAGGGTTTCTCCCTCAAAAGTTCTCACACCCTGTCAAAAGCCACAACTTACTTGGAGACAATTCTATACAAAGTGGACAATTACAAGCCATACAATCACTTCCCAACTATGACACACACTAGCAACAAAATATTCCTTCAATTACTGCCTTTCACATAATCTGTGAAAGAAAAAGCACGAAGAAAAATCTGTTTCTGGAAAAAATAGTTCAATATATACTCAATGGATCAGATCCTTGGCTAGCAATGGATTAGTATAATTCCACTCAAGTCACTGTATAGTCTAGTGGTTTACAACTATGCCACAGTTACCAAAAACCAGAAATCAGGATTCAGGTGAAAGCACAGCACAGAGACAGGACTTTAGCAGATTACCTTTTCTTGTGCACAGATAATACATGTATATACATCTTGTTGGGTCGTTGTAGCATTTGATACCCTTGATTACACAAATCATTTTCTTCCATCTTCTAGGGAAGACAGAAATGCCTTAAAGTGGCCTAAACCCTTCCTCTTGGACAAGTTCCTGTGTCAGACATTATTATTCAACAATATCTGTATAAATCCATGTGGAGATCTGGCCTAGCACACAGATTTATGGTTCATCCCACATTCAAACTCTCTCTAGAATGCTCCTACAGTCAAATAAACTTTCTAGACACCACAATCCATACCCAGGATAGCACCCTACAGACTTCTACATACAGAAAACCCACAGCCTACAATACCATTGTCCACAAGACCAGCAATCATCCCAAGCACAAAAAAAAGCCTTCAGCCAGGCCCTCAGACACCACTGCATCTGCTCTGAGAACACTTATCCAGCCCATCTAATCATCTAATCAGCCTAAATTTGCCCATATACAATAAGGATGCTTCATTAGAAAAACAGACCATATGTTTGAAAGAGCTATCCAAATACACCACAGTAACCTTCGACAATACAGGAAGAAACCCCCCTGTGACCACACACCCAAGGTAGTCACCTATCACCCCACATTGGCACCCGTCAAAAGAATCACTGGACAACTACAGCCTATACTTGACAAAGATAAGACCTTGGGAGAAATATTCCCAGCTCCTCCACTCCAGGCTTTCAAACAGCCCCCTAACCTTGTCTAAATCGTCATCAGAAGCAAACTCTTCACTGCCCAACAGACATCAAGCCTTGGCAAGAAATGCTTAACCTGTCAGCACAATTACACTGCCACTACTATCAATACCACCATAGCATGCTATCCCCACCCCACCACCCATCAGTATCTATAATTCCTACACATGCCTTTCCCAAAATGTGATATACCTGATGCAATGCACCAAGTGCCCTTGTGGCAACTACATGGGTGAAACTAAACAGCAACTGCATACCAGAATGAACTCTCATGGAAAATATAAAAAGACAGGGACACACACAAACATACACCATTAGGAGCATATGTCTCCCAGAACAACCACTCCCTCTATAACCTCACTAGACTCGTGCTCAGGGGAAATCTACCTAACCTTTAAAAATCAAACCTGGGGAAAAAAATTCACAAGCTGGCTGGACACTAAGAACCAAGGACTAAACATTGTGACCCATTTTATAGCACATTATGTTTTACCCAACTCCTGAATTCTTCCCACACAGAAAAGGTGAGACTGACACTCCTCCCTTTTGATAGGCCTTGATCTCCCAAGTAATCAGCTTATTTTCTTCTTCTAATTGTGGCTGTTGCCCCTGAGCATCTCTATCACTTACTTCCTGTCTGTTATGCTGTGCCCGGCTTCCTCTGATCACAGACCTGAGGAAGAATGTCTTGTATAAACAAGTTTGTCTAACTATATCCCAACTACATAGTTGGTCCAACAAAATATATCACCCTGAGCAATCCCTGATTTATCCAGATCACTATCCTGAGAGCTGCCCATACCGAATGCTTTTGAGAAAAATGCAGTGTATAATAAAATACTGAAATGTATAATACTGGAACAACCTGCCTTCAGAAAAAATTCTCATAGCCCTTTCAATCCAGCTAAAAAGACTGATATATTTTCCATTTAAGTGGTTCTGTGTGGTCTAATTTTTCCATATTTATGGATATTTTTCAAAGCGCAAATGCTAGTCAGGTATATATATATATCTTTGATGCAGATACATTATATTTTCCTTTCAGGATATATTGCTAATAAAAACCTTGGCAAATCATGACATAGGATTAAAATCAGTAGTTACCAAGCTTCCCCACAGGGGCACTATATGTCTTGTAATGTCAAAACATTACGTCAGCCATCAGTTTACACTTCACGTATTCCATGAATGAATGCTGCTTGCCACTTATACCTTTGCTACTCTGAGGCACTGTACACACAATTAATTCCTGAATACCCTACTGGCAGTCATATTTATCTTAGTATGAGACTAATTCCGCATTTATTATTCAGTTTGTGGTGTCTTTCCCATGCCATCTGGCACTGTTTAGAAAGCCATTTCCTGCATGTAATCATTTGGAGGCATGAACATTTTGTTGGTTTATAAACAGTTAGTCTATAACTTAAGAGTGCTCTTCATGCAGACATAATAAAGGGAGGCAGTCAGTTATAAACCAGCTCTGTACAGAAGTATCAAGTGAATGGACTAACAGCCTTGATTTAAGCAGGTATTGTGGCAGCCTAGAAGTCTGGAAAAAGTGCAGAGGAGTGTTACAAACACTCCACAAGTCTATTTTTATTACATGATTCAAAGGAAGCCTGAAGGCTCTGGATTCCTAGAATCAGAAGGCTAAAAAAAAATCTCCAGAGGTCATCTAATCTAACCCCCTGCCTGAGGCAGAACCATCCCTGCCCCAAACCATCTGGTACAAATCCTTGTCTAACCTATTACTAAAACTACACAATCAACCCTGTTGCACAACTACAGGGCATAGCACTCTAACCTGACACAGGTAAAGCAGGGGGACAATCGTGGTCAGGCTCATGACTGCTTTTGTTTCTTCATACATTAAACAGTAGATGCCATAATGCAAACATCAGGGGCCCTGCAAAAAACAGCTGCATTTCTCCGTGGATTCCAATGGCCAGATTCTGTTTCCCTATTAGGTGCTTAAGTAGACTTTAGGCACCTGAGTGCCATTTCAATCCACCCGGCTCAGGTCTCTGAAAAACAAAAATCATGTGGGTCCTCCTCTTTTTACTGTATTCAGAGTTTTTGAGGACTCAAAGGTAAAATGACAAGCTATGAAAGTAGCTGATCACCAACGGGTATCAGGGATTTGAACAGGATAGGCTAGAATTGCATTTGGGTGCCAAAGTTGACTCGAGCACCCAATAGGTGGCACAGAATCTGGCCCACAAAATTTGTATAAATACAGGGTGCATCCACAAGCAAAGTTTACTGCAGAGTTGCCTAATTAGCTCCACAGTAAATAGCATCTACATGTGTAGTACTATTAGGACAGAGTAAATTAATTAATTTTGCTGCAGGTTAGTGTTTGCAAAGAAAAGTACTATCCTATGGTGGAGTTTTTACCTCGCAGGAATGCACGTGTAGATGCTGACAGGGCTGGCTGGGGCACAATGGTGCTTTAGTGCAGGGGCTTGCTTGCCAGTTAGCCCCACACTGGAGCACCCTCATGCATCAGCCAGCCCTTCTGCAGCATGTTGAGTCAGGTCAGAGCAGCCCTAGCTGGCAGGCCCCCTGTTAGAAGGAACTGCTCCAACTCAAGTGCTGAGGTCCTGGGTGCATGTGTAAGCGTGGCACCTGGGAGCAATACACTCCAGCACACTGCTACACATTGACAGCACGTGTAGATGCGCCCACAATTTTAAGAGTGCATGGCTAAGTATGGAACTAAAATTATTTGTGCTCTGAGCCAGAAAACATATCAAGAAACTACAGTCATCAGCTTTGACTGTTATAGAGAAACAACTGCTGCCTGCAACCACAAGTTTTAGTGATTTCTAGTCATTTTAGTTTTCAAGTATCTCTAATTTCAGATATTGTGAAGTATTTCTTAAAATTTACACCTGTGTCCCATGATTTTCACTAGTTTCCAAGAAAATCTGTGAGCTTTCAGGTTCACTATAAACAGCTTTGGGATTTATCTGTCTGGAATGAACACACAGAAGTTGAGGGAGTTCACTATTATCTTTAACATCCCAGAATAATGTGTTCAGTGAATCTGGAGGTATCAGTGGCTTTTCATAGGAATTAAAAGAGGAAAGTAATAACTAAACAAACTTCAGCAAACATTACTCTTCTCTGAAGAGAAAACTTGCCAAATGCATTTGTAAACCTACAGTCAGTGGGACCTGGATGAGATCAAAATTCTGTCATTAAAAATGCACAGAACATAAAAATAAGGCATCTAACATAAATAATGTGTGAACATAGCAGTCTTACATATTAGCTTACAACTACAATACCTTAAAAAAAAAACCCAACCTTTTTATATTCAGTACTTTCTTTATTAAACCCCCCCTCACAGCTACCTCCTCTGGCTGCATTTTCACTGCAGTCTGAACACCATGGCTAGACCAGCTCAAAAGTAAGAAGCCATGCTTGAGCATAATTTACTGCAGTTTCACTGAATCTCTTGTGCTCACTCACAAGTGCTCATAGGAAGTCAGGGGATGTACCCTACGGTTTTTAGCTGAACCACTTTTGATTCTTTCCTAGTGAATTAAAAGAGAATGCCTCTGTTTTTCTAACCACCTGAAGAGAAATATGGGAAGACACTGGAGACATTGGAGAACTAACAGTACTCAGGTTGTTTAGCCTCCGTCCACACTGAAAAGCTGGTGTTTCCAGCTTGTGTGAAAGCAACACTCCAGGATGGGAAAGCTAACCCAAGCTGAAAGAGTCATCAAATCAGGGGGGAGAAAGTTGTGTGTGGGTGAGAGTACCACTAAAGCAAAAACCAAAGGCAACTCTGTAGTGAAGATGTACCATCCTGCTCCTGACAAAATTCACTTTAACCTTCCTGCTAACCTTCTGCCATGAAAACAATCCCTTCTGCTTAATGTCTCTTACCTTCCTCTTTTTCCCAAAAGATCCTCCTCCCCAGATGCAACTGTTCTAGTATGCACTCCAAAGATTTCAAGGATAAAGACAAGTAAAAATCTCACAACAGTTACAATTAAATTATCCATCAGTAAACAAATTGGAATGATTTTGAAAAAAAATCAGGGAATTTATCAGTGAAAAATTGGTAGAAACTGAGAATGTAGAACACTATACATATATCACCAGCCAACATCAATTAGCATTTCCATTTTTATGAGAAGGCATTTTGCAACCTGATGCACAAAATCCCTTAACTTCACAGAGCATCAACAACCTCTTGCTGTTATCTGACTTTTTCTAATTATTCCTCTTAGGAAATAACAAGTACAGACATGTGTATTTACTGTGCTCTTGGCACAAATGTCAGGTTTATGTCCCAAAGGCAAGGAGACAAGCCCACCATTGTATCAAGTGGGAAAACAGATGTATTATCCTGCTTAAGTCATAAGGGCCATTTGCCTCCACTTTAAATAAAGAAATCTTAAACCCTAGTCATTACATATTCAGATTCCGTCTAAGTTTAAATTTTGTGCTGTGCTCTGGAGCAGTGGTTTTCAACTATCTTGGATTCAAGGCAACCCTCCATAACTTTTCTGAATCTGGCAGATCCCAGTTGAGAAGCACTTTTCTAATGTCTCATTGTTCATGGTCTCACTGGCTTATCTACTTTATTACCCGGCTGCTGCATCATCACAGTAGAACTGTCCCATGCACCTGTGGTTCCAGAAGGCACATGCAAACCCAGACTGGGAAGCAGCTGCAGTAGGAGCGGGTGCTTCTGCCTGATTTAGGGTTCCTAGTCCAGCTCATAGGTCCCTCCTGGAAACAGTAGTACATAGGGCAGTTTCACTTGACTATGGTCAGCAGCTGTGGCAGGGGTGGTACCAGTGCTGCAGCATCCTTGAAAGGGTCTTGAAGAACCCCAGGGTGCAACAGCACTCCAAATGAGAACCACTGATTTGAACTGTACTAGATAGATTACAGCATTGCAATCAGACATCACCAAATGTAATCTTTTTATCCCAGCCTTCCCATAATTTCAAAATATTCTTTTTTTCTGCATCCAATATTGTACTTATTTTTAATTCACAACAACACAGTATATTTCATTTTTCATAGCTCAATCTCCCTCTAATGAGACAAATGATATAACATCACTAGAAATGTTTTAACCAAGATTGGAGGTTTTGTCTAAAATAATATGCTTTAGTTGAAACAAAAATTAGTCCAGGGAAATCATACTCCTAGGTCAGTCTAAAGTCAGGGGTGGCCAACCTACAGTATGGGTCCCACAAGTGGCGTGGGCAGCCTCTGTGTGGGGTATACAGCAGATAGAGGAGGGGACAGGCAACACAGCAGCAGACGGTCAGAAGCAGAAAGCAAAGCATAAAATCATACAGGGAATACAGGGAAGAAAGAAGAAAGCAGAGCAGACAGGGAGCACAGGGCTAGAAGCTGAAAGAAAAGAAGATTGTGTAGGGGAAACAAATCAGAATGGCACTTGAGGAGTGTGCAGGGCTAGTTTGTGGTATGCCTGCCAAAAAGGTTGGCCCTCTACTAGTCTAAGGGCACAGACAGAAGTTACATTTGTTGTGCAATCAGCCCCCCAAACACTCTCTATAGCTGTGCCATGACACACATGCATGGCTGCAGGGTGCTTTAAAAGTGCCCAATTGTGCAACAAATTAACCCTCATCAAATGAGGTATCAGATGAAGGTGCTCCACTTCGGAATGCCTTAGGTACCTTGTTCCCTAGGGTTAATTTGTGGTGTGATCACGGCTGGGCTGCATCAGAACAGCCCCACCCCCAAGGCTGTCAGCAGGCAAGAAAAGGGGAGGGAAGGGGAGTGAGCTGTCAGCTGGGGTTTGCCCAGCCTGAGCTGGGCGGGGGTGGAATTGGAGTCCCCCTCTTGCAACCCTTCCCTCCAGGCCTTCTCCCCCTCTAGCTCAGCCCAGTCAAACTCCAGCCAGGAGCTCAGTCCCCCTCCCTTCCTGCAAAAAGCCCCAGAAGTGAGATGGGGAGCAGGGCTGGGAGAGAGGAGCAGCTTCTCAGCTGCAGGCAAGGTCCTTGGGCTTCTGCAGGCAGGTTCAGTCCCTCCGACCGATCCAACAGGCAAATGTCTGTTGGGTTCAGGGGAGGGGGCGCGTGCTAACTCATGGCACTTTATATAAAGCACCATAAGTTAGAGTGGGGGCCTGCACATCTGTCAGTACACTAAATGATTACAGTGGCCCTGTTCGCTTTATCATCTAAAAAACTAAATGTTTTGATGTTGAAATACTGCATCTTTACAAAACACCATTAGTAGTAAAATACCGATTGTTGCTTCATGCTTTATGGAAAAATAATGTGGCCTTTCAGATCTTTCCAAGAGATGCTGTCTCCTGCAACGTGCTATGTTCCAGAAATGTAATTTCATATTTTTAGGCTCATATGTGAGGCAGGGGTCACAGAAGTAGAAGAATTCAAGTGCAAAACAAACAGAAGAAGTTGAATATTCAGAAAGAATGTAACTGAAAAATAAAGCCATAAATAAATTTTTCCAGTATGAAATTATATTTGCCACCCTGTCTCTCTGGATCATTCTCTCTTCCTTTCGTTTTGGATTTCAGGCATCTGAAATCTTCCTTTTTATTGAAGCCTATTTCAGTCTTGGTATCTCCTCCCATCACTACCACTGAATTTTTTTATGTCTCTATCTTCATTTATCTGTTTCTTATTACAGTAAGTAAGGAGGAAATGACCCCCCCCGTTCCTACTTCTTTTCCAAGAACCCAGAAGGCAGAGAAACAAAGATAAAGAATAGTTCGTTAATGCCAATCTCGCACTTTGAGAGGTTAATAGAAAGCTTTGTGTGGGCCTGCCACAAGGGTCCTAGTCCAAGTGTCTGTTGTTCCAAGGCATACTACTTTAGTCTGTTTGCTTCACCTCTCTTACATGGGCTCTGGTTCTCTTGCACTGTGCCTTCAGCCCAATAGCCCCAGTAATAAAGGAGGTCTGTCATCCCTCTGGCAACATTTCCAGTGACATCAGCAATAGCAGTTGTTCTAATATAACTGTCTAACCTAATACAACTGTATCTCCAATAATGGGGGAGTTGCTATTTAGGGACAGAGCAAAACAAAACAGAAGAGGGATGGGGAAAGTTTGGGATTCCTGTAACCTCTGGGGAATCAGGAAACACACAATTAGGAATAAGGAATAAGATTGTATTCTAAGGGTCCTGGCAGTTGATACACTTACGGTGCAATTCACCTGTTAATTTTGCTATAAATAATAACCCTGCCACATGTTCAGGGAATTAATGGCACAACAAAACAAAAATGTTTCACAAAATATGTAGAATATGTAGGTCTAAAGTGGCTTAGCCTAGATAGCTGGATAGCTGCAACATGCAGTCCAACAACAGCTGCAGAGCAGGGTTTGGCTGACAGCCTGCATGGGGCTATGCCTCATGTCTTTGGCTGAGGAGGCAGGAACCCATCAGCTGGCAGGTTCCTCCCCAAGCTATCAGTAAACTGATAGCTTTATGATGCCATCTTGCATGTGGTTGCACCCCACATTTTTCAGGGTGCTGGAGTGCAGGGAGACTATCTGTTGGGCCAGGGTGCTGGGTCATAGTAAACCCTGAGGTTCACCGTGACCCAGAAGGGTGCTCTCCTTGCCCCACAGCTCTCTCTGACCTGACATGTTGCTTGTCCTGCCCATCATAATATTAACCATTGTAAAAAACAACTGCAATATGCACCAAAAAAGCAAATGCATCAAGTAAAACTCTCATTTGGAACCATATCAGCATTACTACAGTATCTATACTTGTGCTGTACAAACATGGATAGATGGCCACCTGAGGGACTATGCAGACACAATAATTGTATCAATATCAAATACTGGTAATATAGATATAATTAAAGCTGTTATGATATAATGGTTAAATCTTATATATTCCTACAGCAATACTAATAGAGCAAAACCACTTCAACTTTAACCCCATTTCATTCATGATTAAAGTTACAGTGATGTAGCTCACTTGTGTTATTACCAGAACCAGTTACAACATAACAGCTGGTGTGTGTTCCCAAGCATCAGCTCCCACTCTCCTTTTAAATTAGTATATTTGTCCATAGCCTCAAATGCCACTGTCAAGTACATATAAAGCATTTTTTCCCCAACAAAACAATAACCTAGATTTTCACAAGAAATTTTTGTAAGAATTTTTCTCCATTAGAAGATGCTGGCTGTCAAGTACTTTTGAAAATCTTGCCAATTCATCTGTGCCTGTGTCAAAAATTCCCCCTTATTTAGAATGTATATCAGAGGTATCGGTCATTAGCAAGTTCCACAAGATATAGCATAATGCAGATCAGGTATGTCACAACAGCAAATGTGCTTGGTTTGTCAAACAATTCACAAAACAAAGGGGATGCTTCAGTTTTCAGGTGTTTTTTTCCTCCTCCCTTCACAAGAGAATAAAGTTTAGTGTAGTCTGGAAGTTAAGGATTAAATGCTTCCATTAAAATCAATAGCAAAGTCTCTGCTGACTTCAAATTGGCTAGGATTTCAACCAAGAATTGTACTTATCACTGAAGTGATTACTAGTATAGATACAAAGTTCTGATTTAAGTTACTTAGGATATGCAAAGATGGATTCTCTTCTCAGTTACGTACATGCATACTGGCTGCCAATATACTGGCCACTAGGGTTGTGTGAAGCTTTGGGTGCTGATTCGATTCAGAGGAGATTTGGCTTGATCCAGTGGCCGAATCTCCAAATCCAAATTGAATCAGGGGACCAATAAAAAGGTCTGAATCGATTTGAAGCTCTCTGAATCTTCAAAAAAGATTCGGAGAGCTTCGATGATTTGGGCAGTCCCTGCCGACTACAGCAGGGAGCTGGAGCTGGACTCAGAGGTGGTAAGTAGTGGGGGAGGTGGGGCTCGAGGAGGGGGGAGGGAACCATGGGGTCCTGCCAGGCCCCATCCCCTGCCTGCTCCCCAAGCCCCCCCCATGGCTACCCCTCCCACCCCAGCTCTCGGTGCTTTAAAAAAAAGCCCCACTCACTGGGGGCTGCCGGGGGGGGCAATCC
>NW_017728950.1:67911167-67934944 GCF_001723895.1 Crocodylus porosus
GAAAAAAAACAAAACCAGAAAAACTCCAGTACTCACTGGCTCTGCAGTGACGTCAGGGCTTCGGAGGGCTCATGCAGAGCCCCCCACATGGCGTGAGGCAGCGGACAGCAGCAGGGATCACCACCCATCAAGCAGGAATGGTGAGTCCAGGGGGCTTTGTTTTGTTTTTTCTTAAAGGGCCGGAGCTGGGGCAGGTGGGGCAGCCATGGGGAGGAGGAACTGGGGGAGCGGGGGAGGTCAGGGGTCTCATGTAGAGCCCCCCATGGAGCGTGGAGCAGTGGGGGGCAGCAGGAAACACCCTCCCACGCACCTGGCAGCACCCAGTGAGTCAAGCTTTATTTTTTAAAAGGGCCGGGAGCTGGGGCAACCACTGCTGAGATGGGACAGCAGGCAAGGGATGGGCCTGGGCAATTCAGAGATTCAGCGGCAGCTGCATCTCCGAATCAGATTTGACCAAATCGATTCAGGACAGTGCTTTGAATCACCAAATCATATCACTGTCCACTGAATCAACTGAATCCGAAGCAAATCCTAGCCACTTCACACAGGCCTAGTGGCCACCATTCTAAATAGATGTCTCTTTAACAAATATTTTGTGGACAGCTCTTGCTGCAAGATGTTTTGTAACATACCCTATCTACCTACTCAGTCTAACTTCTGAAAAATAAACTACATTCAGTCAATGTATGCAACGCTGGTCAGGCCACAGCTGGAGTACTGTGTCCAGTTCTGTGCGCCCCATTTCAGGAGGGATGTGGACAACACTGAAAGGGTCCAGAGGATGGCCACCCGCATGATCCAGGGACTACAGGGCAGATCCTACATTGAAAGACTGCAGAACCTAAACCTGTTCAGCCTTCACAAGAGAAGGCTGAGGGGGGACCTAGTGACTGTCTATAAACTCACTAGGGGGGACCAGAAGGGTTTAGGGGAGACACTGTTTCCCCTAGTGCCCCCTGGCATGACAAGGAACAATGGACACAAATTATTAGAGAGCAGGTTTAGATTAGACATCTGCAAGAACTACTTCAGTTAGGGCAGCTAGGATCTGGACCCAACTTCCTAGGGAAGTGGTGCTGGCTCCTACCCTGGGGATCTTTAAGAAGAAGCTTGATGACTACCTGGCTGGACTCATTTGAGTCCAGTCGTTTCTCCCGCCCAGGCGGGGGGTCAGACTTGAAGATCTACAAGGACCCTTCCGACCCTACTTCTATGATAATGGTTATTGTGAGCAACTCTATTAATCCCACTAGGACTATAAATTCAGGGATGGAACCAAAAGGGAGCCAGGTCTGCCACAGAGTCCAGGACTATTGGGTGCTGTTGGACCTGGCTGGACCCACTTGTCCCACTGCTTCTGTTGCTGGCCCAACCACCACCATCAGAACTGCCTCTGCCATTGGGCCTGCCACTGCCAGGTATAGATTCAGCCCACAAGGAGCTGCTGTTGTCTCCATTCAACCTGAGGCCTGGAGTGAACTTGACATCCCTGTTTTCAGAGGTATTTAGGCACCCAACTCCCACACCTACATCTAAATTTCCCAGATGTCATATGCAATTCAGCAGGGTAGCTACTTCTTCATACTCAGTTCTCACAGATGCCAGCACAGACATATATCAGTTCTCCACAACACATTTCAGAGACAGCCCCACTCTCTCTTCTCTAATTAGAAGATCTAGCCTGTGTTTCAAGTCCTGAGATTGGAGTGACATCAGCTCCATTGTCTCTAGAGTGTTTTGGTTGGGTATCTCTCACTATGACAGGCAGCTACGAGGAAGTAGATCTGTAAATGCCAGCTGGACCCGCAGCCATATGTTGATGTGAACAAATAGGTACAGCACTTTAGAGCCCTTTGGAGAAAGCTGACCAGTGCAGTACTAAACTTTGGGCTCCTTTTTCACTCCCTGACTTAACCACACTGTTCTGAGGCCCTTCTCTGCATGCTAGAACATTTCTTCCAGGCACAGTTTGGGAGCTTTCTCCTCTTCTACAAAAAGTTTCTCTTCACAGCGGACACTGCCTGTCTGGCACATCCCTCAGTTGTGTGTGGGTACAGGACAGTATGCTAGGGTCCAAACCTGGTTTGTATGCATGAATGAAGTACTGCAGTCTCCAATCTATGACTATGTGCAAGAGCTCGGGTGCATGTGAAAGCATGTCACAACTGTAATGGATCAGTCATGAAAGTATGCCAGAGAGCACAGTAGGATTCCCAAGCTTGTCAGAGTGCATGATGAAGCCATACAGATATGGAAACAACATAGAACATAGATACTGACATATGACTCCAGGTCATATTCCTTGACTACTGCTTTTGTAACTACAGCTCTTCTACATGGAGCTTTTAATCTGTGAAGTCCACAGGCATTGGAAGTCCTTTTTAACACGTTGGCCACAACTCTGTAATATGTAGACAGGTAAGCCAACAATGTATTTGATTAATCAACACTTATTCTCCGTTATACAGTCATCTCAGTGTCTCAGTTAGGCTTCCATGTTCAAAGGGGGACTTCCCATATCAAAGAATTCTTTAAATGTATAGGAATTTTCAGCCCAACATTTTCAGAAACCTCAAGTTAGGTTCACAACAATGTTAAGATGCACCATAAATTGCAACGTGCCACATGTTCAAACAATTTATTGTGTGATAAAATCGCAAACCAGCCAAAAAGGGTCCTGGCAGACATTAAATGATTAGACAATTGGGATCTCAGGAATTTTATGTCCAATAACAAAAATTGTGAGTCCTACCATACCAGATGTGCCATTTTTTTGGATCTCAGGGGTGGAAGAGAGATATCAATTCCCCAGTGCAAGGCTACACCAGAGCACCTTTCAACAAAGGGGAGCAGCTCTAGGTCCTGGGTCTGGGAACAGAGGCTATCTCTGTCGATTGGTTGTGGAGCAGCCCCAAGTCTCAGAGCTGGGACTCAAAGAAGACTCCACGGAGTAGGCGAGGTGCAGCCCTTGGATCCAAAGTCACAGTGGAAGTGGGCAGTTGAGGGGTAAGGAGTTTCAGACCCAGGATCCCCAGCCCAATTGCATGCACTCCACAATGTGGAACATAGCGCAAGAGACTGGGGAGCTCCCCAGTGTTCAGCTCCATGAGCCTTGTCCCCACAAATTCCACAATGGGGTGTGTGCAGCTGGTCACTGGGGAGGTCACGTCCCCAGCTGCTCTTGCCATGGACCCTGCATCAGCCTGCATAGCATGGCTTTGAAATCTCTCTGCCCAGGCTGAGTCTACAGGGGGACATTTAAAAGTCCAGCATGCCATATATTCATAAAAGAGTGTAATGTAAACAAGCCACAAAGACATTCTCTTTACATGCGATACATTTTTGTTGCGGGTTTGTTATTTTATCATGCCATAAATTCACTGAATGTGTGACACGTTGCAATTTATGGTGCGATTAATATGTTAATTGTGCCATAAATGTAATGTCTACTAGGGGCCAAAGATATTCCATATTTACCAAGGAACTTCTTTGTGGTTAGTTTGCACTGCACTTAAATTTGAACATATGGCATAAACATGCAGGGCAGGATCCTGAGACTGGGGAGCTGCTCCCTGACTAGGAATCTGTCCCCACATGCAGACCAGCTACATGTGCACCCTTTGCCTATAC
Organism: Crocodylus porosus; assembly: GCF_001723895.1. Classification (NCBI taxonomy): domain Eukaryota; kingdom Metazoa; phylum Chordata; order Crocodylia; family Crocodylidae; genus Crocodylus; species Crocodylus porosus. The sequence continues at coordinate 67,914,798 of NW_017728950.1, forward strand.
CAGCCAGGGGGAAGGGGACAACTCAAGATGAGGAGCTACTCCTGGATTTGGAGCTCTCTACACCAGCTGGCAAGTTCAAGGGGTATGCATGTAGTTGGGCTGCACAGACAGCCTTTGTGCCAGGCCCAGGCTGCCCCTGGGTCCAGAACACAGCCAGCTGGGCAGGGGGCAACTCCTGGATCTAGGACACAGATGCCCCCTGACCCTTGAAAGGCGCACAGTACAGATCAGCACCAGAGAATGGCATACCAGAATACATGGTTTTTGGAATCCAGGATCAGATCCCAATCAAATTAATGTCTGCCAGAGCCCTGTTAATGGTTTGGAAAGTGATTGTATGCTGTGGCCCTCTAGGAAACCAGCCAGCCTTCCACTTCAGTTTTGTTATCTTTTAGGTAGCAATATACAAACATTTCAAATTGTGAATCATCCTGTTTGATCTCATGCAAAGTACCAGCATGCTTTAAATGTCAGATTTATTATAAACCTAGCAGGGTTCACTATTTAACAAGGATTTTTATTAAAATTATTTCTTCACTAGCTTTTCCTTGTAGAATGCAGCTTGGTAAGAATAATGCTGGCTTTTGTATGTTTTCAACGCAAAAAGTGTAAATCTGTGTGGTAAAAGTAAACTAGAGAAAAAGAAGTTGGAATTTCAAAGCTGTAAAACTGATCTCCAGCATGTCATCTCCTCTAAATTTCATACTACTGATCATGCAGCTCTTTCCCAGTTTCACAATGCAATCACACACTGCCCTCTTATCCTCAGGAAAAGTTAAAATATGAATAAGCTGCACTGTCATCAGCAGTTGTATGAAACAAAATAGGAATAACAGAGCCTGAGGGTATTAATACATAACCCCCTGGGCTTCAGTTACTTATGTATCAAATTCTGAATGTACATTGTTATGTAGAAAAGCAAACACACATCATGATCTCAGATGTCAGAGGCTGCTGGCAGATGTCAACTTAGTTGTGAGATTGGGATCTGACTAATTTTATCCCAGACCCCCAAAATCAAGTGTCCTGCCATGCCAGACATGCGTGGCAGGTTATGCAGTTTTGGGGATCTGAGACGAAATTCCTCAGATCCTATCATGCTTGCCCAGAGGTTTATAGCTGAGTTGTGCAACTCAGCACCAGGGACAGTCCCCTGAGGCTTTAAAAGTCCTGGCATGTGTGGAGCCCAGAATCTCAAACCCAGGCTCCACATATGCTGGCAATTTTAGAGCCTTATTGTCCAGCCCAGCATTAGGAACTGGTCTCTTATGCCAGGCTACACAGCCCATTTTTGCATCCTGGCATTGCAACATGACAGGGCTTTAAAGGCATTGTGGAATATCTTTGTGGTTGGTTTGCCATTTTACTGCATGATACATTGGTTGAACATGTTACAATTTAGCATGCAAGTCACAGGATAAACACACAATAAATGCAACGTCTGTCAGGGGTAAAACAGTGCAGGTTCAGCTGCTCAGGGAAGACAAGTGGCTTAACTACCCTTAAGACCTTTTGAAACCAGAGCTACTATGCACAACATCTAAAGGTTTACCTATTCTTATATAATAATTCTTATATAATAAAGGACTTAGTTGGTCTGTCTGTAATGCTCTTGGAGCACTCTGAATGGTTATTGAAACAACAAATCAGAGTGTGGGGTGCTGCCATGACAGCGGGGACAGAGGGGATGGAGCAGGGGGAGCAAGGCCAGCACCACTGTCATGGCGGAGCTCCATCCCCGCCATCACGGCAGAGCTCTGCCACCTCCAAGGAGCCAGGCAAGGGCGGGGCAAGGCCAGCAGCACTCAAGGTGGCAGCAGCACAGGGTGCTGGAAGAGGGGGATGGAGGGAATGGCAGGGCAAGCTTCCCTTCTCCCCTGCTCCTGGGAGGCAATGGCAGTGCAGGGTGGTGGATGGCAGTGCTCCATCTCCGCCTGTCCCCCTCCCCCCCGCCCATCATTCTTGACGGGCAATTGGCTAATATTCACTATAGTGGCGCTGCTGTTATGCCACCTTCCCAAATACACTAAGCTAAAATATTATGTTTATACCACAGGGGTGTTCTTGCTAAAATCTGGAGTGGTAGCACCCAGACTGCTGGACCCCTTGCTGTAGATGCAGCCTTACTGGAATAAAGAGTTTTTCTTGCTGTCAGAGCTATACAAACTTCCTCCTAATAACCGGAGCTCTCCCCATGCCAGCAGGGCTGCACTCTGACATGGGACTGTGCCAGCAAAGCTGTATCAGATTTTCTCACAGCTCTATCTGACATAGCCCTGCAGGCAGAGCTTTGTAATCTAGACAAGGGCCAAACCACCAGATGCCAACTTGGCATAACTGTATCCTCACTGGGGAATCCTTTGTTGACTTAGCTACAATCTTTTCTGTCACAACAATAGTCTTTTTGTAGTTTGTAGCTTTGGTCTAACAGTTTTACACTGCTGTAAACTATGTAGAGTTGGAGCATAACAGATGCTATAAAATCCCAGCTCGTTTTCATCTTCCTTGGCTCCCAGCTTCCTTGATCAGCTAATCCCAGTATTTACCCTAGCTCTCTATCCCATTCTCTTACTCAGTCATTCCCAGTCTTTCCACAATTCCAAGTTTTTCTCCTCTTCCTCCTCTATAGCCTTCCTCTCAGATTTCATCCCAGTGTCCTATTTTTCCTCCTTCCAGTCAGCCTTTTTCTTGGTTCCTGGGGCTTCCTCCTTCCTTCTAGTGCACCAGGGGCACTTACTGAGAATACAGCACAGACAGGATTCCTTCTCTCAGTTTTTGGGCCCAGCCCTACCCTAACCTGGAGCAGCTGGGGTAGTCATAGAAAGAAGGCTGTTTCCACAGAGTTGTGTCACCTAAACCAAGCAAATCACTGAATTTCTCTGCACTCCTCCTGTCCCATCAGAATAGTGGGGCATGTGGATCTCAAAATACTTTATGGAAGGTGGGAAAGCATTATCGTCCCTATTTTACATCTGGCCTAACTACACAATCCTAAGCAGTTCAATGACAAGCACCATGAGTTAGAAAGTCGAAGTCCTAGGCCTTATCTACATGGGAGTTTACGTGCTGCAAATTTGGCGATTTATGAGAGTTGTGTCCAGCCAGCCAGCTGCAGCCCTATTGAAGTCTGCACAGTTTTTTCCCCTCATACAACATGGGTTTTCTCTACACTAATCACTCAGCATTCAAGCAGGTATTGCAAGACAGCTTGTCCTGGTTCTATGCATTATACGATTTTTTTTCCCACTGCACATTGCAAGGATAAATTGGAGAAGCCAGCTAGAAGCAACTGTACCGTGGGCCACCTTACAAATTTCTGCAATTCCCTTCCTGCCATCCTAATTTGTTTTTGCCTGGCCAGAACCACTTTCAAATTATTAACATCTGGCACAGACAAAATAAGGTTCCAACTGCAACTCTCCTAGACACTGCAGCAAAAGGTGGTAGATATGTGTGTGGCATCTTGCCACTAAGAGTTTCAGCTTTGATAGTTGACCACTTTTGGCAGCTGCTGAGCCAGTGGTAGCAGATGAGACAGTGGCAATACACTGACTGGCTGCTAGTGCAGGACCACTTGTTAGATCAACAATCACTGACTGCTATTAAAGGATCATGCTGCAGACATGAGATAATCACCAGTGGCTGCAGAATTTCCAAGTATCAAAAGGCACTTCCAGTCTGCTGCAGTGTCTTGGGAAGATATCCTGTTCAATATATGAGCACTCCTCACAGTTACAGTAGGTCCCAGTGTCAGTGTCCTCATTCACTTCTGCACTGTCCACAGTAAAAAGTGTGGATCGATAGTGGCCAGGTACAATCTTATCTAGCTTTTCATAGCATTGCAGGTGTCATGAGCAGTTTCCTCCTCTCAGACTCTCATGAACCAGAACTGCCAGGTGCCCGGCATGACCTCTTTGCTATTCCTTCACCAATAGCTTCAGAATCTTCTTCTGACCAGCACTGCTTCACAAAGCTTTCCTGACACTTCTCTTCCCAGAAGATAAAAATATCAGAACCTCTGTCCAGTTTCAAGTATGCCCATAAGACACAGTGTAGTGCTGTAATGCACAAGGCACAGTTTAGTGTTGCAGTGCAATGATGCAGACACCAGGAGATGCAACATTAAAAGGTCCATCCTGCCTGCACACCAAGAACATGTCCAGATGAGTGAACACATGCATTTCCCCAAGGACAAACAGCAGTGGCACACAGATGTGCCGCTGCTACTTGTCCCCAGAGGATGCCTTTGCATGCAGGCTCTGGTGTGTAGCAGATTGCCCCAGGTGGGTTAAGGAAGGTTGAGGCCAGCACCTGGGCTGGCCCCAGGAGCCTTACCTGGGGCCCCCTGGGACTGCAGCGGTGGTGATCCAAGTGTGTGGAGCCTGGCCAGCAGATGGAGTATGGCTCTTGTTTCGGACAGTGCACACTGCAGCCCCATGCGCTGCCCTGCTTTTGTTTTAAACTGTTTTTCTTATATACTGGGATTTCCCAGTAATTAATTTTGGCTCTACACTGCATATTTGCAGCATGGACAACCTTTTCATTTGCATCATGTGCATTTTACACTGCCTCAAAAACCTTTCAGACATTGCAAAGCACATGTGAGCGCTCATCTGGATGCACCCAAACATTTGAAAATGGAAGACAGTCCAAAACGGAAGACAGTACAGTCTAGGACACTAAACTAAACTAAGACAGCGGCCTTGGCAGGATGCAAAACGCTATGAAATGATTGTTCAAAGACTGCCACACTAGCACAAGTAAAAATGCAGCCAAACTAACATCGTCCCATACTAACTAAAGCATTCTGTGAACTTAATGTGTTTTCAAATGCATGGAAAACATCTGGCTAGTAAATTCAGTTTAAGAACTGTCTTATAACGCAACTTATTTGTGGAAGATGCTATTACTTTGACATCTGCCTTTCATGTGTGTCTTGGTCATTAAAAGATTTAATTACAGCAGCATAAAAAGCTGCCCATTTTCCTTCAGAAAAGTAGCAAGATAAAGAGGCATAAAATTAACAGCTTATTTCTGTTTTTACAGAACTGAAAGAAACCAAAACAGCAATATCAATAAATTAATTAATTAATTAACACAACAATAACAGCCTCCTTGGAAATGTTTGGTTCTAGCTATATGTTTTATGCTGGAGGCCATCATTTTCTGAACAATTCTCTCAGGGGCAGGGAGAGCCATGAAGTATGCAGAAATGCATCCAGGACTATTCCATAAAGCTGCTAAAATCCCAATCCTCTTTCACCTGTCAGCACAATGAAATATATGCCACTTTTAAAAATAAAAAATGTTTTTCATCTTTTTTCTTCCAGAATTATTTTTCTCTTTTAGAATTAAAGAGTTCTCAAAAAATCTAAAGCAAATTTTACACAATCAAATCAATGTTAAAATAAAGCATCAGATAAGTAAAAAAAATGCCCATTTCTCTATTGAGATGCATAATATACAAGCAATGGAGGACTGAATTTCAATGTTTCCCATCTTATCTACTGGTGCCATTAAAAAAAAAAAAAAAATCAGTGGTGTTATAACAGACAATACTTACTCAATGGTCCAGACTGGGGTAAAAAAAACTACCCTACACTCTAATCAATTATGTTTAAGTTATGTATATATTATATTGCATATATAATTATATTGTATATGTAATATATAATATATGCGTATACTATATAATATATAAATAAATTAGAACTATAATACATATATAGCAAGGTGAAATAAAATTGAACGTAGTCATCTAAAACCACTTAGGGGGAACAGGTTATGATCCATTTTGTGCCTAACTTTCAAGTCAGATCTCAGCATTTCTTCTTTCAAATTCTGTTTCCTCGCAGTAACAAAACAAACACTTACCCTGTTTCTTAACCTGTAAATTTCATGTTTGGCAACTGCAGTTTTTCAATTGAGTCAAACTAATACCAACAATTTCTTCATGAACTTCCTTTGCTAATATTAAAGTAAAATGTTTGAATTTTAAGTTCACAAGGAGGAAGAATATCTAAAAATGGATGAAAACAATTTTCCAATACTTTTTACAAGCAAACATATAGACTTGCCTGCTTTTAGACTTTGTGGGTGACTAATGTGAAGTTGCCCATTCTGAAATATAGTTCTCTATGGATGCATCTACACATGCATTTACTCCAGCCTAGATTTACTGTGCAGTAAGCTATTGAATAGTGCATGTGTCTACACAAGATGCTTAACTTTGCACTAGCATAATTTACTGTGAAGTAAGCATGTGCGATTACACCTGCACATGCTTACTTCACATGCTTACTTCACAGTAAACTTCCCTAATACTGTTTTGGGAAAGTAGCAAAAGTAAGTAGCAAATTTACTCAGCATTAGTAATGGTGCCACAGCACTTGGGTAGATGTCAGTCACCAGGTGGTGGGTGATAGCTCCCTGCCCCTAGGCCAGGGCAGGATCTGCCACAGGAGCCCAGGTGGAAACTATGTCCCCCTGCCCCAGCAGCAGAGAGCTCCAAGCCCCTTGCTCCTAGATCACAATCACAGAGTGGGGCCTGGGAGAGCCTTATCTCCCAACCTAAGCTCTGCAGGTGCAGGGTTCTGGATGGGAGATCCTTGTCTCCCTGCCTGAACTCCACAGTTGTGTGGCTTGGGCTGGGAGATCCTGGTCTCTGCAATCATGGAGGTGGGGCTGGGAACAGGCAGGGAGCTTGTTCCCACCCCTGCTCTGCAACTGCAATTGCAATCACAGAGCAGGGGCTGGGAGCTCCCCGCCTGGTAACAGTTCCCTGCCCAGCCCGAAGCTGGCTGGGACCTGCCCCTGACTAGGACAGCTCCCAGCCAGCCCCAGGCTGTGTGGGAAAGCAATGCAGCCTGGAGGTGGATGGAGACCATCCTGTTTCAGGCAGTCCCCATCTAGCTCCAGGCTGCATCTGCAGACTTCCCTACACAGCCCAGGGCTGGCTGGGAACTGTCCCAGTTAGGGGAAGGTCCCAGCTCCATGCCCCAGTCGTGTGATCTAGGCACAGGGCTTGGAAAGAGATGCAGGGGTGGGGTAGGTCCCAGCCTCCTGCCCTAATCTGCTGGTGGGGCACCTAGCTAGCTGCTAGCTACCCTGCTAGTGGATCAGGGCAGGGGGCTGGGACCTGCCACTCCCCTACAGCTCTTTCCAAACCCCATGCCCTTGACCAGGGAGCCAAGGCCATGTATAGATGCACCCAGTAAGGGTTTTTGGGTAGGTGTCTAAACATCTGGGGATTAGGAAGCAGACTTACTGACGGGTCCCTGCAGCCCTGCAATGCACCCCTGTGGCTACTGGGGGGAGCTCCAGACTCTGGCTGCAGCTGCCAGCTCCTGACACCCATTTGTAGAAGCCAGCCCTGCTTTCTGCTCTCTGGCCAGATCCTCCCCTGCCCAGGAGCATTGTGTCCCGTGTAGAGGCAGCTCCCTCCTTGCCCACTCTGCCTCCCTGTGTCATGGCTGCTCCACCCCCACCCTTGGCAGTGACAACCAGCACCCTACTGCTCCAGCTCCTGCCCTTGCCCCTGGCAGTGACGACCAGTGCCCTGCACTCCTGTTAGCCATGGTGATGGCCCTCCTGGCCCCAGCAGGAACCCTGTGCCCAGGCCCCAGGAGAGCTGCAAACCCACCAGTGAAGGTCAATGCACCAGGCATGGGAGGCCCTAGCCGACCACCTCCTCCTGCACTCTCAGATCTAGCCCACCTGCAGCGCTGCCCATGCCCCACCCCCCTGCACCACGCTCACTGCCGACACATGGCAGAAGAACAAGTTTTTATTTCCCTCACATACAACCCCCCTCCACCACCCACCCCACCCTCAAACAATAAAAAACCTTCCCCCTGGAAACTATGTACAAGGTGTGTATTTTGTGGAGTCCAGGAGTGGGGAGCCATGGGGTGGGCGCACCTAGGGGACAGAGCCCTGGGACAGACAGCCACCACCCTGCCCTCTGGCCTTTTTCCTGCAGGTCTGTAAGCTGCAGCAACTGCAGCATGCTCATCCAAGGGTGATGGCACCTGGTGCTCATCCAGGGTGGGCAGCTCCCCTCCCAGCTGCCAGAGACCAGGCCCATCAGGGCCAACGTCCAATTCTGGCACGCTGCTCCAAGCAGCTCTGGCCCCATGTCCATGTGAAGCCAGGGTGGGCCTGGGCCCAGGTGGGTAGCAGTGGACCCAGGATGGGGGCCAGGCCAGTGGCTCCTGGTGGCCGGAGATAGCAAAGGACCTCCTCCCAGGCCCAGGCAGGGGTCTACTGCAGGATGTTGCTAGGGACAGGCAGCAGCAGGCATGAACCAAGCCACCAGGCCCAGGATGGTGTCCAGGGTCCAGCGGTCATCGTCCAGGGCCTGCATGGCCTGGCAAAAGATCATATTTTGATCCCAGAAGACCTGCATCTGTTCCTGCCTCAGGGCCCAGAGCTCAGCCTGGAACACCTCCTCCTAGGCAATGGCCTCCTGCTGCCACTTGTATTAGTGGGCTAAGTCATCCTCCCACCAGACCCATGCTACCTTCTTCCACACCTCAGTGTCACGGGGGCACTAGGGTGCCCCATGCCTGGAGAGAAATTAAGGAGAGCTGCCAATTATCAGGGCAGCTCAGGTGCCGGTTACTGGGGCAACCAGGCAGGTCATGTGGCCAGAAGGGGACAGGGCCGGGCCTTTATAAACAGCCCAGGCCGGAGCCTAGGGGGCAGTTCCCTTCTGGCAGCTGCAGGAGCAGGAGCTTGAGCTCTGTGGGAGAGCTGAGCAGGCTGAGTCGAGGGTTGCAGCCTGAACTTGCTGACTGGCTGCAATGATGCAGGAGAGTGCAAACCCTAAGGGAGGTATGGTTGGGAGCCAGGGTGGCTTGAAGTTTATGCTATGAGCCTGGAGGCACCTTGTTGTATATGTTGCAGCCGTGGTTGAGTTATTGTTATACCGGAGGACTGGGTGAGGCTGTAGGGGTGCGAGGAGGCCTCATGGGGGCTCCCCAGTAGTTTGGGGTTTCCCGGTGCCCAGCAAGGGCACAGAGAGCGGTGCCAGGGCGGCACAGTGATTGGTGCCGGAGCTGGCACTAAGGGTGAGCGCCAGGGAGAGGCGTGATGTTGTGGGGTGTTGTGACTCTAGCCCCGTAAGGGGGCAGTATTCTGCCCAGTGGGGGATACGACCCAGATGAAGGGTCAGGGGCCAGGCATGGCTATGGGCCACCTGAGCCCCAAGTGTGGGAAGCGTGTGAGCTAGGCCTGAGAAGGCGGGTCTGGGGGCCACATTAGGCTAAGGCTGCCTGAGCCCCAACCACTGGAAGCCCCAGAGGGGGTGGGGAAGTGCGGCGTAGGCCCCAGAGGGGGTGGGGAAGTGCGGCGTAGGCCCCAGAGGGGGCGGGGAAGTGGCACCAGGTGCATAATAAGTCTAGGAACGCCTGAGAGGGGTGTCAGGGTGTGACAAGACCAGGGGCGCCAGGTGTGTAGCAAGCCCAAGGGTGCCAGAGAGGGGCACCAGGGCGTGACAAGCCCAGAGGTGCCAGAGAGGGCGCTAGAGGGTGAGGGACCTAATAACGTCCAGGGACAACTGCAAGGCTTGGGGTGTGCTGAAGGGGAGGTAGGAGGCACGCATTGCCCATAAGGCTGGGGGTGTTCCTGGTATGGGGCCTTCAGCTCTGACAGTGTGGGGGCCCGGGCTGCCCTGCAACCTCTATCGCTGCCTGGAGGGATACCTGTGGCAACACTACACATCCCTACCCCCTGCTGCTGAGGAGGTGATTGCAGCTGGCATCGACATCTTCCTCAGGATGTGAAAGACTCATGCCTGCCTAGCTGCAGGGACACAAGATGAGTAGTTAAGTTATGCACTGTGTCCCACCTCTCTGCAGGGGGCAACCTGGGGCCAGGGGAGTGTGAGCAGGCCAGGCAGGGACTGGGATGGCAAGGGCCCTCTCTCCCAGTGTGGGGCTTACCACATGTTTGGGACTGGTGTGGCTGTCAGTTCAGTTTGGTCCTCCCAGAAGCAAAGGCGTGAGGCTGCATCCAGTGTCCTCAGCTGACATGATGCGGCGTGCAGGCCAGAGGCCACCCAAGGGGAGGAGCTGGCATTGCTGATGGCCAGCAGTGACATGGCTGGCTATTCTTCATGGCTGGCCCTGGGGCTGGGCAGCTGCTGCAGCAGGTCTTCCTGAGCTGTTGGTGCAGGGAGCAGCTGAGGAGCTGGGTGGGATGGGATGCTGAACACCCAAAGGTCCCTCCTCTGCTGACATATCAACAGAGGTGCCAGGACAGGGTGGGGGCTCCAGCAGGCTGCCCATGCTGGTATAGACTGCATGGTTGTGGCCTGGGTCCCAGGGCACTAGAATGGCAATGTGCACATGGGCAGTGCCAGGCCTGGATGGGAAGGAGGATGCCATGCTGCATCCTTTTCTGGCTCTCTGGGACCCCACACAGCTTGCCTTCTCTTGCTGGTCCTAGGCAGTTGCCAGCAGGATCCACTGCAGAGGCACAGCAAAGGACTGGCAGCTGTGTGGCAGAGGCTATGCCCCACAGCACCTGCAGGCACAGGGCAGGCTGCTTGAGGTGTGCAACAGGGAGGTGGTGCTGGCCTGCAGAAAGCCCTAGAGCTGACAGGGCTGGCCAGGGGCTGCAGCAGCCTGCAGCCCTGTTCAGCACCCACGTGCCCTGATGGCAGTATCCTGGCAGCTGTGTGGCAGCTCAGTGCCAGACAGCACTGCTGGGGTGGTGAGAGGCAGGCACACCAGGGCTGTGGCCTGCCCAAGGGGACACACAGGGCCTACAGTGCCCTCGGGCTCCCTGTGGTGTGTGCCCCAGGGCATAAAATGTCCACAGGCGGGTCCACAGCCTGCAGACGGGGTTGCCATAGAGGCATCCCAGCCCTGGAGCAGGAGAGGCTCCTAGGCTGCAGCCCTGGGGCTGGCCTCAGGCCGGCCCCCTAGTGGCTGGGCAGACCCAGCAGCAAATTTACTGCCAGTTTGTGTCTACACATGCGTTACTATGCAGCGACTAATCACGCTTAAATTTGCTACCTGCATTTGCAGGTAGGAAATTTAATTGTGATTTAAGGGTTGTTAGTGCACTGTAAGTGCATGCATGTATAGATGAATATGCTTACGTCACAGTGAACTAGGCAGCTGTGAAGTACCATGTCTCATGTAGATGCCCTCATGAGCATAAACAGATGCCACCAAATGAAGCAGATCACATGTAGCAGGCTGTAGCTAATCTGCTTCATTGAGTGAAGCACACGTTGCCCATTGTGCTGCATTGGCCGGGGGCCTGAACCTGCAGGACGGCAAGCATCATATTTCCCACTTAGACACACCTCATAGATTTCTCAGGGTGCAGGGAACGTGAGCTTTCCCTGTTTACAGAGACATGCTACAGGGAATTGCTGAGGCAATCTCTGCAAGCAGGGGAAGCATGGGTTCCTCTTCAGAAATACACCCCAGAGATTGCCTGAGGAACATCTTTGTAAGAAAGGAAAGTGGGACATGAGCTTCTGGGACCACCCATGCAGGATTGGGCCCCTTAAGACCCAGGAGAGCCTGCCTAGCATGGCTGGAGAGTGTGGGCAGCCCTCACTTTCACGCCATAAAGCAACCAGACATATGCCACAATAAAATGGAAGAAACTATTACTACCTTTGTCACACCAACAAAATTTGGCCATTTGTAGCATGACAAGGGGCATGGATATCTGTTTGCTTGGCCTTTGGCCACTGTAAACATTTTTATGACAACACAAAGGTGATATCTGTTTCCATCATATAACAGGGACAGCCAGTCTACAATACACGTGCCAAGAGAGGCACCAACAGCCTGCGTACGTATGGCACAGCAGACTGGGGAGAGAACAGGCAGTACAGCAGCAGATAGGGCAGGGACCACAGGGCAAGGAGCAGAAAGTAGAGATCAGGCAGGGGAAAGGGACTGGACCGGCACTTAGGGAGAATACAGGGCTTAATTTGTGGCACACCTGCCAAAAGGTTGGGCCCTGCTGCTCTACGGTATTTTCCCTCTTACTTAAAAAATATAATAATTTCTTCATGGTATACAAAAGCTCTCTTGTTAATTTCATACATGTTCTCTCTCTTACCCACGACATATGAAAAACCACAACAGGAGAACTGAATTCCTCTTCCTGAGCCTCTTCCCAGGATGCCATGTAAGAAGGTTGTGGGCTATCCAACAGCATGAGTTTTTAAAAATACATAATTTCAAAACTGTCTGAATATTATCCCAGCTGAAAACAGGAAGAAAGACTTATGGGGAAAAAAGATTTTTCTTCCTTGGGGCCAGGTATAGAAAGCAAGAAGTATGAAGGAATATCCTCTGCAGATTAAGGTAAGTATTTGTTAACTTCGACTCCTCCACAGTTTTGTCCTGTGTCCAGTTTTGTCCTGGGACAAATATTAAAGTAGTCTTCAAACACATGTAATCAGGAATAAGTACCAGAAATTTATGCCACACTAGCACTTGTGGTCTTTTGTATTCCAAAGACTGCTTTCTATCCTGGTGTTTTGGTTTTTTTTTCTTTTCTTCCATCTTCTTAGGTTTCCAGTGTTCTTACTTTTTCCCCCTTCACATGAAGTTTACTACTAGTTACTTTCCCTCTTCCCATTTTTTCCCTCCTCCTTCAAATGTAGCTCTTTCTCACCCACTCATCTACTCGTTCATTCTTTACCATCACCTCACACATCCTCTTCCTCATGCATTCACTTCCCTTACCATCCTCACTAACCTGCCATTTCCCGAAGGAGCAGACTTCCACTAACTATGATTTGTTCTGAGCCTATCCCTATTAATTTGTGGTAAGAGCAGATGTTTGTAGAAACAGATGTTGGATGACTCAGCTGCTTTACTACAGAGAATACAATGGGCTTCACACGTGGCACTTTCCTATAACTGAGAACCAAAAAGGGGATTCAGCTTTAGTTACTCCTACTTTATATCCTAGCAAAGTTCAATCTCAAGGTACATGTGCAGTAAGTTAACATATTTTCAGCAGCTATGATGTAGAAAAAATCAAATAAACCCATTACTTATTTGAAGCCATAGTTTTGTTTCTTAATACTACTTTAAACAATACTAAAATTATCCCAAAATATATATCAACCATAAAAAGAAGTCTTAAAAAACAAAAAAACATTCATAACACATTCTTTCTTCACACCAATGAAAAGCTGTGATAAAATTAACTAAGTAAAGCAATTTGTTGAAGAGAGCAAGGACAAAAAAATCCAGCGATACATGATTCATCTCTAGTACATAGCATACTATTTTAAGTAAAGTTAACATTTAAAAATATTAGTTTAAAACAGGGTCCTCTCTCCCTTCCAAAAGGAGTCAAATATAAATGTTTTACCTAAAATAACTTAACATGTTCATCAAAATGTACGCACAAAAACACATGGATTGTCTTTTTCAAGATTTAAATGAAAAAATAACTTTTACCTAAAGGCAGAAGTGCAGTCCAAAAGTCCCATGAATCTTAATGTTCAATGCACATTGCCTCTGTGTCACAGAATGAACTAACAAAATTTAAAACAAAGCCCAGCAGTGACTGTAAAGGAAAGGGCTCATGAAAACAGTTACTACACTAGGTGAATCATATACTAGGTGAACACTTGGACTAGAATAGAAGAAAACAAGGACCAGACATACCCACACAGAAGCATCATTTGGGTAAAATCCCCTTCCAGCTGTAGCATAGGGGCATGTGCAAAGTTTGTGGGTAAAAGCTAAAGGACCCTCGGCACATTCCATCCATCTGTAATGTTCAGATTTTTGTAGTTATCTTTATGGTAAAGCATGTTTTTAGCAGAGTGCAGAACACATGAAGTAGAGAGCTATGCAACAGTTCTAAGCCAGTGTCCAGAAAAATCACTCTCAGAAATCACAGTGCTTTCAGGACAATCCCTGAATTAGGCATTGGTCAAATACTGACCTGGATACTGGAAGAACAGTGAGGAGACAAAGAAAGCTGGAAGGGAGGTGTAGGTTATAGCCGTGTTGGTCTAAGGACATAGGCAGACAAGGTTATTTGGGTAAATCTGATATCTTTTATTAGATCAACTCAAATACTTAGAAAAATTCTTAGCAAGTTTTTGGGTATAAATGCCTTTTGTCAGGCTGAGGCGGTATCTGCAGTTGGTGTGTGCTCTTCCTGGATGGAATGAATAGTAAAGAAGAGGAGGACCCTTTGTGTAAAAGGGAAGACTTAGGGAAGCTGACGACCAAGAAAGGCATGGAGATCTTGCCATATACTTTGCTTTTATACACAGCTATAACTACACTGATGATTAAGAATAAGGCACATCCTCATTTTTCTTCAATGTATTTATCGATGAAATGGGTGCAATATTTATCAGTAGAGTTCTGAGGCTTAACTGCTCTTTGTAAAGTGCTCAGAAACCTTTGATAAAAGGCTGTTTTAGATCTGATTATAACACTTCACATCATTTTCATCTAGATATTAAATGCACTTCCCTCCTACAAACTGACTGGTACCTCTCACAATGTTTTTTTTTCACAACTTATTGTCCCTCAACAACTCCTGTTTCAGTATATACGGAAATAAATTTTGTCTTTCTAAATGACATCCCTGCAAGCTAAACCTGGAATTAAAGTGAAGCTGGATTTGTTCTACCACAGTTTCACAATTAGCAAAGAATTAACGGGCTAAAATTCTGCCTTCAGACAAGTGAAGGAAGGAAGTGAAAGACAGCATTAAAAATGTGGTTACACAGCAACATTTGGAGTTTAATCTGAAGACGGTGTAATTGCATAGCTACCACTAGGAGCACAATAGGGCCAGCCCAATGCTTCTGATGGAAACATTTCAGCTCAGTTTCAGAGCCCACAGTACTTGGCTGTTACTAAAGTGACCTACAGCCCAATGAAACACTATCAACATGAATTCCCACAAAGATATTCTGGCATCATCACTTTTCCTGACAGGAACAAACCTGGGTGTCAAAAAGACAAAAAAAATCCCCTTCACAAACCTATTGTCTCCATTTTTGCTAGTTGTTTCTTTTTGAGGGTGTTATGGGGTTTTACAAATGTTAACATAATGCTTACATTGGGTAGGAAACATGACCCTCATATTATCTCAGTTCTCTCAATTCTGTGCTTCAGGCCATACAGGCATCTTTCTTTTCCTTCTGAAGTAAGTGACAAGTTCAAGGCTTGCTCTTTATATTTCCCCAAATCCTCTATTTTACCTTTACAAAAAAACTCCTAATACTCTTTTCTTTACTCTGAAAAAAAATTAAATATACTTTTTAAACCATTAAAAAAAAAATCAAGCAAACCAAATTTCAACTTAATTGTTTATGCTCTCCTGAACTAAAGGACTTATTTTGCTTCAAAGAAGGTATCAGCTGTTTCTTTCCTTGACAGTGGTTTGCTACCAAAGAAACCCTAAACACAATTCATACAAATTTTATTTCGGGTTTGAATCTGCTCTCACACATCTTCATTATCTCAACAACAGAGCTTTAGCTATATGAATGAAAGCTTCCCCAGAAGATAATCAAACAAAGCCCAGCAATTCATTCTATGCTACTTGCTCAAGTTCATGCAGAAAACATTTTACAGGACAGCAAATCTAAAAAAACAGGCTACATTTCAAAAATATTCCTCAGAGAGGATGCTAGTGATTTCTCTCTCACACACACACACACACACACACACACACACGATTTATGTAATTGTAAGTCCTAAAAACAAAAGATGAATCTAGGACAGATGTCATGCTTTCAAATTAAAAGTAGTTACTGAAGACACCCTGCAGCCTCAGATCCCAGTTAAGATCGCTTATCTCATACCTCATGCTCATGTAGTATCCTTGGCCAACAGTGCCAAACAAGTTGAAACAGTATGGATGGAAATGTTGAAGTCAATGGCATATTGTGACAATTAATGAGTGGTATATTTCAAAACAGCAGTAGTTGGTGCAGCTGCGTCTTTCCTTACGTATTCCAAATTAGTTGGTTCCTTTATTAGGAAGCTGGGTCTATCTATGTGTTATTGAAATTCCCAGTTTAACTCTAATGTGGGTAAGAAAATATCAGACAATAAATAAAACATATGACCAGATGCACTGTAGCCTTAAAATTCTCTTTCTCCAGGACAGTTTCAAATAGGAAATCTGTGTCATTCAATGCAATTCAATCTGCAGGATAGGAAATCTCCTGCAACGTATTAGATTTTAAGGCTCCAGGAAGGTACTTCTCATTTTTTGTAAGTTATATAACTACAGTCCATTCATCCCCAACCTGCAGTTATACAAGGTGACATAGGTGTATTTTCTGTTTGCTTTCTTACCTTGTTCTCTGCAGAAGTATACTGTATCTTTAGTGTATCCATGGCTCTGATCATAGCTTGCATGGCAGTAAATATGTTTTGATAAACCAGTTTTGTGAAGCTTTTCCTGTCCTCTTCCGTGTAACCTGATCCATGAATAATCCTCATCTGTTTAATAAAGGTACTTTTTCCACTTTCTCCTGTGCCTACAAGACAACACAGTAAAAGCTCAGAGTGAATAATGCTTGTGAACCATATCAGTGAAAATTATTGAGTATACAGGAATAAGTGCATCAATAAAAAGTCAACATTTACTTTTAATGAAGTAGAATGAATAAGCAATGCATACAGGTCCATGCAAATTTAAAAATCAATAAGCAATTAAAGGATTATTTCTCAACCTATACAAGAAAAGTTTTCATAATACCCTGTAGTTTTGTAAGGGGATCAAATCTCTGTCCCTGGCTCTGGGTAAGCAATGGCTGTGAATAGCCTGCAAGAAAAGGGTTTACAGATGCAAAGCAAACTTCTTTCAGTTCTTGCCTCTAGGCTAAATACAAACAGTCAAAACACCCAAGGCTATATTGATTCAATCTTTGCAGGTTAGTCTAAGATATGCAGTTTGACTTGATAAACAAATGAATACATTCACTTTTGATTCTAGAAATGCAGCCAGATGCCTGCTCTGGGTCAGACCAGAAGCCAAGGGGTGCTAGTCCACCCAGCCTGTGAGGGGTAGTTTGCAGGGAAGCTGGGGGACTATGAGTTAATCTGAATCTAGAGGGGATCTGGGATAGAAGTTCAATAAACCAAGTTAACCTAAATCAGTTAAGCCTGATACTACATCCATCCAGGTCTATCTTTAACTGGTTTCAGCTATTTTGAAAGCAGTTTACATGCACTGAACTTCTGGTGTGTTACAGATTTGAACCGCTTTCTGATCACTTATACTGGTTTATGTGTAATTTCTGTCCCTAGCCCAAAGGTTCTCTAGTTTAGTTATATTTCATTTGTCTTCAGTTCTAAAAAGGAAAGAACTTTCCATTCTAAAAAGGAAAGAGCAGGCCTTGGATTTCTCTGTTGTTTCCCAATTAGTGTTTTTCTATCATTCAGTGTTGAAGCTACATGGTGAAACAAAGCTATACCTATGCCAACAAATACTTTCCAGTTAAAAACTCATAAATGCACACCAAAAAGCATCAAGATAGAAAGGAAGAAAACTTTTGGCTGGTTGGTTAGGAGTAAATACATTTCAGTTGGGTTTTAGGCTTCCCATTCACTCAAGCAATAAACAATGTTTACCATAATACAGAATCACTATTAAAAATCTTTCAGTTGTTCATACATTTTCAGACCTCTCATAGCAGTGGGTATCAGCATGAAGCAGAAGGAAAATGGTCCATTAGATTCATCTTCAAATATACCAAACAAAAAGCTGTTTGTTCAATCACTCACTCACTAAATCAATCAATCTGTACATATACACACACACTATATATATATATTAAAAAAAACTTGGTACAAATCTAAACTTCAGCATGAGATACAATTTTAATGCTTGAACTGTTACTGAACATAGTCTTTCTTATCACATGTGATGCTCTTTGTGAAGATTTATATACACATTTGTTACATATTTACTACATATCCTATACAATGGTTTCTGTCATTTATAGCCATTTTTCTTGGGGAGGGGGAATACGATGACCCATACATCGGCTATTCTACTTCTGTCCGTCCTTTCCTCCCTGATATGGGAAAACAGAGTCTAGTAATACCTATTTTAAAAAATATCTTCTATTGAAGACTTTAAATTAGCAATTGCTTGTTTGTTATTCTAATGAATAGTCATCCAGAGACCCTACTCATAACATTAGTAGGAGCAGTTGTACTCTCCAAACAGCAGCAGCTACAGGAATCCTCATCAGAGGAGGCAACATATTCTTAAAAGACAGAGAGAGGGAGAGGAAGGGAGAGAAATGTTTTTTATAGTTCATTAAAAAATATTTCCAGCAAAAAGAAGATAATACATTATTCAATAATTGTTTCAGTTTTTGTTGTTAATTTGTATTACAATGAGGAACATAAAAATGTAGACTACACAGAATATTAGAGAATTTGAAGTTACATATGACTTGACTTTGTTATAATATTGATCATTACATATCACAGCTTCCAAATAACTAGTTCTGGGAAGCCAGTTTTAAAAAGAAATGTCAACATAAACAAAATCTCAATATATTTAAACTTAAAAGAAAAAAAAACTCCATTCTTCAACTGTGAGCACTTCCCTCATTTTAAGCAATGTTATATTATAGAAATCGATTACAAATATTATATTTTTATACACAAATACACACATACACATGAATATTTTGACCCAATTTGAACCATGGGTTACATTCTTAGGCAGACATATAAGTAAAGGCGTAATGGGATCTGATATACGATCCCCACAATCAGACTTCCTGCCATGCCATACATGTATGGCAGGAGGCATGACTGTGGGATCCCCCTTCAGATTCCATCACACTTTACTGCTGGTGCAGTGGGAGCCTGGGATCATGATCCTGAGGTCCTCCTGTACCAGCAAGTAGCAAGCTCCCGCACCTGGGAGCCCCATCAGATGACAGGTTGCCTAGCCACAGGGACAGGCCCTACAGTTGGAAGTCTCAGTCAGGCCACACATTGAAGTAATGACATGATAGGAACCAAGCACAAAGTTGTACATTTTTTGTGTAATAACTTTGTGGTTTATTCCTTGTTTTAACATGCCAGTAATTGATTGAACATGTGGCCAAGTAACACCTTAAGACAGGGGTGGGCAATTATTTTGGGTGGAGGACCACATACTGAGTTTTGGCAAGCCATTGAGGGCCACATGACAGGCAGCTAGGGGCAGATAAATATTAATTTTCTAAATTTGTTAGGTGCCCCGCAGGCTGAATAGAATGGCCTGGCGGGCCGCATGCAGCCCACGGATCACATTTTGCCCACCCCTGTTTTAAGATGTGATTAACTGGTTAATCATATCTTAAGTGTAACATATGCCAGGAGCCTTAGTTTACTTAAAATAAACAATCTGATCATATCACATTGGTGCTCAGCACTGGACTCAAGGAAAAATCATTGCAATTACAACTCACTTCAAGTCAAAACTTAGAATGCCAGGGACCTGCCAGAAAGCAATTTGTTACCCAACTGAATAAAATCAGGTTTGCAAATTTTTTATTTTTAACAAAGGAAAGGAGTCTTTTTGAGGCTAAAGGAATGGAGCTGCACATGAAACAGAGAGCCAAGTGTAATAACTATGAAAGAACTCGGGAGCTAGGAGCAGAGGGGAGAGGAAGGACACACGTGTAAGACACACGTGTGCCCCCTTACCTGACCCGGAACGGAGGCAAGAGCAGCAGCGGGGGCAGCAGCAGCTGATCCCTCTAAGGTAAGTGGGGCAGAGGGACCGACGCAGCTGAGCCAGATCTGGAGGGGAAGCCGCCCGGATCCCTCTTAGCTAAGCCGGTAGGGAGCCGCACGAACAGAGCATGCAAACAGGCACAGTCTGTAAGAGAGCGCCGGCGTTCGCGCCGGAGGGAGAGCAGGAGGGGCCCACAGGTTGACTCCTGCTAGCACGGGGCAGAGGACCCAAACTCAGCTAGAAACTCAGCTAGGAACTCCTACGATGGTGTCAACAAGGAGTGCTGCCAGGGCCCCTGCCCGGGGGGCGCGGCCTTCCCGGGGCTTGTCTGAGGCCTCCACCCAGACAGAGCCCGCGGGGGGGCTGGCGTCCCCCAACCCCCTGGCCTGCAGGAGCTGCCCAGCAAGGCCTGGGGGGGCAGGGACTGG
>NW_017728950.1:67934955-67989378 GCF_001723895.1 Crocodylus porosus
TAGGGTCTGGAACCAACTTCCAAGAGAAGTGGTGCAGGCTCCTACCCTGGGGGTGTTTAAGAGGAGGTTAGATGAACATCTTGCTGGGGTTGGTTAGATGAAAATCTTGCTGGGGTCGTTTGACCCCAGTATTCTTTCCTGCCATGGCAGGGGTCGGACTAAATGATCTGCTCAGGTCCCTTCTGACCCTAGAAACTATGAAACATAAGTAGTGAAACGGAGGGCAATTACCTAGTGAAAAAGGAAAGGTTGAAGTTGTGTGAATCGCACAATATCCCATTTCAGATTCAAACAATAGTGATGTTTTGTTTTAGGGCAAGTGTCAAACAAAAAAGAAGGTAGATTGGCAGAGCTGCCAAGGTTGAAGAGGTCACAAGACATAATCCAACTTAGAACTCTTTCCTACATGTAACATTTTTATTTTCGCATAAAAACAAAGGTTAGTGGCTTCTTGCTCTTTTTGCTGTCACTTTACCACATCACTTTTCTTGACATAAAAGTCACATTTTGTAACAACCATCTTCTGTAGTGTGTTTTAAATACCAATGTACTTCCCAGAACCTCCCCAATTTACCCTTCGACCTTTCATAGTTTTGCACACAAGTTGATTTAAAAGCTTTGTACTCCCAACTGTGACCTTAAGTAAAGTGCACAGTCTTCCTACTGTGTTCTTCCTTCCCAAGATTCCACAAGTTCCTCTGAGACGTGCCTCCAGTTACAAACCAAGAATACAAGCTCTCTGTGCAGATCTAACAATACATGCTCTTTGTTCCTCTGATTCCATAAATTGGCTAACAATTCTCCAGGGTTCATTACTTAAAATGAAATCTGTCTTTCAAGGAGCATTCTGACACAGCATCATTTTACAACATGCTCATAGAGAGTAATGCCTGGGGAGTGTGAATGGTCAATGCTCTTACTAATGCATGCATTAATAGGACAGTAATATAGTAACAGACTCCACTTGAGGATTCAACTGAACATGTGAACTGATTCAAGCTGAATTGCTGATCAAGTTAGGGACAAACTACCCCTAAAGTGATTTAAATACAAAAGAAAAAAACAAAAGACAGCAAAATCTATACATTACTATTTGGCTTATACTTTTAAAGAACTTTTATTCACCTTATTAAATAAAACAAGGGGTAGTTATCTTGTATTTCTTGTAAATACTAGTTTTAATCAGTTTCATTCACAGTACAATAATTGTATAAAACAATGGGCATGTCTACACGTGCAATTAATGGGCCTGAATTTTTTGCACAGAATTAAACTGCGCCCAGAAATGCATCTGAACATGCATCTGTTGGGAGCCAATTTGCTTCCAATGGGAGTTCTGTCTAGGGCTACTCCAGCCCTGCTCTGCCTCACTGCAGCAGCCAGTGGGAGCTCCAAACTCCCCCAGGTGCCAGCCCTGGGCTGGCAGGGGGTACAGGAATCAGGCCTGGGCTCTGTCGGGTGGGGGAAGCTATCCTGCAGATACAGGCAGACCTAGACAGGCTTGCAAGTTGGGCTGACCAAAACCAGATGAAGTTCAATGTCAAGAAATGTAAAGTGCTCCACCTGGGGATGAACAATCCCTTGCACACCTACAGGCTTAGCAACACCAATCTGACCAGCACTACAAATGAAAGAGACGTGGGAGTAATAATAGACCAGAATATAAACATGAGCCAGCAGTGCAATGCTATAGCCAGCAGAGCTAATAATACCATGGCATGCATCAATCGATTCATCTCCCGCAAAACCAAAGAAGTGATCCTCTATTCGGCATTGGTGAGACCGCAGCTGGAGTACTGCATCCAGTACTGGGCACGGCACTTCAACAAGGACATGGCAAAGCTTGAGAAAGTCCACCCATATGATCAGAAACTTGTGTGGCAAGCCATACAAGGAAAGGTTGAGGGATCTGGGGACTCTTCAGCCTGAAAAAAAAAACGCTGGGAGGAGACTTAGCAGCTTACCGCTACATCAGAGGCATACAACAAGGGCTCGGTGAACAACTGTTCACCAAGGCACCCTTGAGGAAAACTAGGAGTAATGGTCACAAACGTCTGGAAAACCATTTCAGGCTCAACATTGGGAAAAACTTCTTCACAACTAGGCTGTCCAGACTGTGAAATAAGCTCTCCTACCCTGGAAATCTTCAAAAGGAGAGAGGACAGTCACCTTGCTGGGGTCACCTGACCCCAGCTGTCTTTCCTGCTTGGTGCAGGGAACTGGACCCAATGATCTTCTGAGGTCCCTTCTAGGCTTACAATCTATGAATCTTGGCTCCAGGGCAGCTCCCTCCCACACACACAGAGATCAGGGCCAGCCCCAATCTCCACAAGGCTGGGAGGGAGCTGTCCTGGAGCCAGGATGGCTCCCCCTGCCCCACACAGATTGGGGTGTAACCAGGCAGCAATTGTGGCCCCCTGCTGCCTGGGCTGATAGGGAGCTATTTGGTCCAGGCCAGGGTCTACACATGTTCTTCAGCACATTAGTTAATGCACTGTTTTTCTAGTACCTGTGTGTATTGGTACTAGCAAACAGTGCATTAGACTAATTTAATGCACAGTAATTGAGGCACACGTGTAGATGGTGACACTTTACTGTGCACTAGATTAGTCTAATGTATAGTAAAGCAGTTTACCCACTGATACTCAAACCAGGTGTTATGGTACTGTAGGCCATCATGAGAACCTTTGAAGGAGCTGCTAGGTGTGAGGAGATAAGCAGATGAGTGCAAGTTCAGGCTTATTCCTGCCTTGCCAGTTCCCCATCCCAACTGCCGGGCCCCTCTTCAACAAAGCAACCACTGTAATAAATAAACTAGTTTTTTAAATTGGGTGCCACTTAAGTCACAAAAGTTACAGAGGCGTGTCTTGAATTCAAGGAGGGTGAGAACCACTTGTACAGAATATGTATTTATTGTCTGCATCCCAGGGTCTGATCTTTTGAATGCTTACTCCTGAAATATCAGACAAAGTGCATCTTCTACTGATTTAATAAGGGACGCTATACTTCAGGCATTGTGCAAAAACTGAACATAGGCTATTTTAAGAGGGAGAAGGAAGATGTTACAGCTTTACCTTTCTCTCTACTTTCCCTGTTTCCATTCCCTCCCCAGTTAACAGCTCCAGTGAGCCCCCTCTGTCACCTTTAGGTGTTTACAGAGCTCTCTGGAACTGGGCTATCTTTTCTAGGGAAATTTTCCTAGATGTGCATTATAAGACAACAAAAAAAACCTCCACCAAACACTTTCTAATTCTGCCCCTAGCCAACTCCATCTCCTCACTCTCTTGCAGTGGGAAACCCAGGCCAGCAGTGGCCTATGCATAGTCCTGATGAAAACAGGAGGAAAGCCAGACAGGGTGTGGAAAGATAATGCATTTGGTCCCCTGTCCCACTGGTGGTGGTGGTGGTGGTGGTGGTGATGGTTATAATAAGGGATCAGGATTTTCCATTTCCCACAGAAAAACATGGATTTTCCCTTTTAAAAGAGAAAAATGTGGATTTTCCCCTTTTGCAAACAGCTCTCTACAGGCTGGCAGAGTTCCAGACTGCAAGAGCTGCTTGCAAAAGGGCAGGAAACCCCAAGCCCTGCCCTCAGAGGGCAGGGAGGGGGGGAGGCCTGAAAATTTGAGTCAGTCAGGGCTAGGTGCAGCTGGTGAAGTGTGAGACAGGTGGGGTAAGTGGAGCGTCACACCGGGAGTGACCCACCAGCTGGGGACAGCAAAGCCGCACAGACATTCTGCACCACTTCTCGCCCCCCCTCCTTCCCCGGTGCCCTGGCAATGTGCCCCCTGTGCCTGTTGCTGCTTTGAGGAGTGCAGCCCCATGTCACTGCCCTCACTGCAGCCCTGTGCACTGGGGACACAGCACTGGGGCAGCAAGGGGGGATGAAGCGGCAAGGAGGTTTTCCATGCAGCTTCTCTACTCGCTGCAGCACCAGATCATGGGGGAGAAGCAAGGTGGCAGGGAACAGCAGGACCCCTGCTCACCACCATTCCCTGCCACCCTGCTTCCCCCGCACATAACCCAGCACTGCAGGGAGCAGAGGAGCAGCACGGAAAACCTCCTTGCCGCTTCTTCCCCTCCGACTGCCCTGGCGATATGCCCCCTACACACAGGGTTGCAGTGAGGGCAGTAGTGCAGGGCTCCTCAAAGCAGCGGCAGGTTCAATCCCCCTGTCCACTTACCTGTGAAGCTGCTCTGCAGGCTGCCTGGGGCCACAGTCATATCTCTGTATGTGGTGCCCCCTGTCTTTCAGCCTTCCTCCCAACAGCTCTTTACCCATGCTGGGCCATCAGTACAGGCACCCTGCTGCCCGCTTAAACAAGTGGTTGTTGCAATCCATTCTAACTGGTCAAGTGTTTCTACTGCTCATGCACCATTTGGGCAGTAAGGAGATCACCCCAAGGTGCTTAGTGTGCATACTCAACTTTTTGTTGTGTATGCATAGTGCATGAGCATAATCATAATTGATCACGTCATTTTGAAATTGGTGGGGCGGTGCCTGAGTGCCCCATATTGATCGGCCACCACTGGTCAGGGATGGCTCAGACTCACTGTCCCTCCTGCAGCCTTTGGGGTAAGTATGACTTCCAGGGGCTAGGACCTAGGGGCAGCTGAGGGCCCCTTCTGGCAGGGCTGGGGAGGCAGGGAGCTGTGGGATGGGAATGAGGGACACCAGCAGGGCTGGGGTTCGGTGAAGGTCATGCTGCTGAGGGAAGGCAGGCCTGGGGCTTGCAGGGAGAGCTGGCAGGGGGGTGCAGGGGCTGGGAGGGTTTGCAGGGAGAGGGGAAGATGCATTTTCTGTGACCCTGCTCACTAAGCCGGGCACCCTCAGGGCAGGGCTGGGGGCTGGGAGCACTGCCCAGCTGGGGTGGGCAGTGGCACAACCAAGTCTGCTGATCTCCCCTGGTGTGTTGCCAGTGGGCGTGCTTGGGCCATCTCTCTGTTATTGAGGGGTACTCCAATGGTGCAGGGCCAGTTTGGGCATATTAGAACTTGCACATGGCCCCAGCGGTGTGGGACCAGTCCAGGCCATCAGGGATCAACCTCTGGTGAGTATGGACCAGCCCTACACCATAGGGGCAAGGGCAAGCCTCCGAAAAGCCCTCATCCACCCTACACACTGGGGTCCTGTGGCAGCTGGCAACACCCCCTGGCAGGGCTGGGGGGTAGAGGGCTATAGGTTGGGAATGAGGGGCACCCCTGACTCACTGCCTCCTCCTCTGCCCCCACCTGCACTGAGGTGCCGTGCCTTGGGGTGCCATGATGTCACCCCACTACCTCAGTCCCCTAGGCAGTTGCCCCCACTGCCCACAAGTAAATTGGCTTTGCGGTGGCAGGGCAGGAGGATGCATGTCATGCTGGCAGGGTTGGGGGGCTGTGGCTTGGGAGTGAGGGGCACAGCCACAGCTGGACCTGTGTCCTGGTAAGCAAATGGTGCAGGGGGAGCTCTTATTTTCCATGACAAAAAAAATAAAATCAAATGCCAAGATATATAGGCATTTGGAATTTATTTTATTATAATGACTGAAATACTAGTAAGCTTCTAAAGTGATTTAACATTGTAAATATATCAATAAAACATGGTGTTCAGCTGATACCTGTATATATAATAGTGTTTCATTTCAATTGTGGAAAAACATGGATTTTGGCGTTTTTAATCAGAGAATTTGGGATTTTTAAACAAAGAAAACCAGGAACCCTGATTATAATGTGCAAACTCCAGAATTCCTCAAGAGTAACTCTAACCTGAATTTCTCCTCAGATCTCTGGCTGGACATCAGTTCCTCCTGACCACAAGTGAAATGCTTATGGCATAATTTAGCCCTATAAGCACATCATGATTTTCACTGCACTGTATGCCATTTTGGTTTTCTTAACCTAGTAATGTATTAAGGAATATTGAAGTTGTCTTGTCTCAGACCAACACAGCTACCAAGTACACTTCTGAAACATGGAAGAAGCTGAATTTTAGCCAATTTTGGATTTTAAGTTTCATTGCAGAACAACGAGGAAGATTTTTTACCTCCCTGCCTGCCATCTGACACCTCCAGGGAAGAAATTCTACCTGAGCTACACATCAAAGAGCTACTCAGCACAGCTTACAAAGACACCGTCATGGACCCTTCCATCTTCAGCTCCCTCTGTACAAAAATGAAGTTTATTTCCTACCTATGGGGACTTTTTACTATCTTGAATCATCTATATTTTTCCCAGAGCCTGATGAAGGCACTTTGATCCCAAAGGCTTCCAGAAAAGGAAAATTTTCTTGCGATTTTCCAGTTGTTCTAATAAAAGGTATCATTTGGAACCTTTCAAGGTATCAAGAGTTCTAGTTTTTTTTATGTCTTTTTGTCTCAGACCAACATGGCTACCAAGTACATCCCTGAAGTTGTTTTGTGACATTTGATTTATTTTTATTATATTAACATAAAAATTAAGACAATTAGAGACAAATAGGGACTTCATGAAAACTTGGGACCTGCTCCTTCCTTTTGCCCCTACTCTTAACAGCTGTCTCACTGAAGGCAGTGAAGTATGCTTCTGTTGATGTTTCATCTCATCAGGGTGAATTGCTCACATGCTGAACCCCATGCTGCCAGAGCTAAACTACTATACAGTGCCCAAGCTAGCTTTTCACTTCTGCAAGTGCAGCACAGACATTTTTAGGCTCAGGTGGAACCCTGTTTTCCTTTGTTAGAAGTGTTGCAGCTGGCTGCAAAGAAGCTTTATAAGGCCCACCTAATTCTAAATGCCCTACAGACATAGCAAGCCACTGCAAGGAGGCAACACAAGCCGCTGGCTCTGAATTAATCACTGTTTGCAAAATGGAAAGTGCTAGCCAATTAACTGAAGTCTGTTTATCCTCATTTTCCTCCTCCTAATTACTTCAAAACAGACTGATTTTACTCTGCTTTCCACCACAGAGTTCCCCTCCTGTGTTATCTTCTCTGTACCTCTTGGCTCACAGCTTTGTCAATTAAAAAATAATCAGAATGTAATAGGGTATTTTACAAGAGCGCATGACATTTTTATTCATTTTTACCTTTGTCTCTCCTTTCCTTACCTCATTGTCTGCTAAATTAATTTTCCAGGTCTGATTCAGTTTGTAAACCCCTCAGGGAGACACCTACCTTGTTTATTTCTAAACCATCTTGTCAAGTTACTGCACAAAATCATAACTACAACTAAACAGTTCCACCAAACAGACGGTGGGTATGCTCCTACTGATAAATCAGAAGTGTGTAATCAAACTTCAGGCCTGCAAGCTCAGATGCCAACAACAGTGAAGACAATGACAGAGGCTGATCGAGCCTTCTGGAGATGCCTGGATATGTATTTGGGCAGCTGGACTGCACCACAACCCATGTTGCTGCATCTTCAGTATTACTGGTACTTGAGCTAGTAAGATTAAAACTAGTTCAGATATATCTGCATGTGTAATCACATTCCTGACTCCATTGTAGACATCCTGTGTGTGCTCATCTGCCTGATGCTGTCTGATGCCACAGACTGTGGCCAATGCTTTCCATCTTTAGATGCTTACATGTAAATCTCATCCACATGTCATTTGCAGAAACAAGAAAGATCCTAGATGAACCTCTGATGCACTTTAAAAACTTCCTTGTCATGTTCTACATGTGCAGAAGAGTCATATCAAAGAACTTCACTGTGAGACAAGGACTGAGTCACTGCACATCACAGCATGAACCTGCCACTTCCCACAACCTCAGTGATTGCTCACAGCAGCAAGTAACATTTTGAAATGACTGTGGCAGAGGGGTCAAGACTGCTCTGTGAATGCCTAATTATTAGGGCTGTGCAAAGCTCCAGTCCCCGATTCCATTCAGCAGAGATTTGGCCCAATTCGGTGGCCAAATCTCCAAATCTAAAACAAATCAGGAGATCTTTACTCTCTCCGAATTGAATCAGAACCCTCCAAATTGATTCGGACAGATCTGACAATTCAGAAATAGACACAGCTTTAAATGTTTTTCTACATACCTCAAGGTACCAGGTGGTTCGTGAACGCTGTGATGCTTCCTCCACCTCAGCACCACAGCATTCACAAGCCATCTGGTACCTTGAGGTGCCTCAGCCACTTCCTCTGCAACACCCTGAGCCCAGTCAGAGCAACCACAGGCTGCCAGGCTCTCTCCAGATCCTCTGCCAGCCTGTGTTGCTACAAACTAGCTCAATGTGCTGCTGTCTGGGCACACTTGTAAACCACGCACCTGGGAGCTTCTGGGGAGCAATAAGCTCTGGAGTCTACTGCTGAACATTAATTGCCCATTTAGACATGCCCACTGAAGCGAAAGGTAAACTTTAAGTGGGGACAGGATTAGGTCATTATCAAGCATTTTTAAAAATCCCATGCTTACTTCTTTAAAGCATGACTCAATAATGATTTTATTTTCCGCTGGGTAGCAAAGATGACAAAATTCATTCAGTCCCTGACAAGCAGAACCTTCTGGCAAAGAGACTACCCCATAGAACAGGGATAGGGAACACTTTTTGACCAGAGTGCCAAAACCCCCCACAATGCCTACCTTAGAAGGTGCCAGAATGCCAGAAAAACAAAACAAGGGTAGGGGGGGTACATGGCAGGATGCCCTATTTGTGCCCCTTGTCCCTGACCTAAAGCCCTTGCCCCCGAGCCCTGCTTGTGCCCCTGCTGCCCCTACCTACCAGCCCTGCTACCCCTTGCCCCCCCCCAGCCCAGGCTCCGTAGCTATTAGCAGCTACCCAGAACCTGGACCAGCTGCAGCCGGGAGGCTGCAAACAGCTGCTGCCTCCCTGCCCCAGCCCCAGCCCCAGCTGCTTCGGAAGCAGATACAACGATGCTCCCCACTGTGCTGCCTTCACACACGTTGCGCTCCTGGCCCTGCTGCCATCTCATGGGCCCTCCCAGAGTGGCAGCACACAGAGGAGCCATACAGGGAAGCTGCCTCCTGCTGCAAGCTCCGCACTACCCGGGTCACACTTCCCCTGTGGGCATGGGAGCAGCATGGACAGCATGCAGGATTGAGTCCCTCACCACTGCCCCTGCCTGCAGGGTAAGTGCGGCCAGGGCAAAGGGAAGCTCAGAGTAGCAGGCAGCTTTCTGTGCCCCATGCTGTGCCCTGCCATGCCAGGTTTCACACACTACTCTGCAGAAGCGGTGGCAAGGGCAGCACAGTGGGGAGCATCACTGGTATCTGCTGCCTCCCTGGAGCTCAGGGTTGGATCTGTGGCTGGGAGGCAGCTGGGGCAGAGGCCAGGAGGCAGCAGCTGTTTGTAGCCTCCTGGCTGCAGCCAACCCAGGTTCTGGGTAGCTGCTGATAGCCACGGAGCCTAGGCTCCTTGCAGCAGGGCTTCCAGCCTCCCAGCTGGCTGCTGGGAAGAGCCCAGGCTCCGTGGCCATCAGCAGCTATCTTGAACCTGGGCTGGCTGAAGCCAGGAGGCTGCAAACAGCTGCTGCCTCCCCGCCCCAGCCCTGGCTATCTCCTGGCCCTAGGCCCTGGGAAGACAGCAGGTGCCGGCACTGCGCCCATTGGGGCCAGGGGCAGTGTGGGGCTGGGGCTGGGGCCCACTGGCAGCACAGGACTGGGGCTGTGGGCAGTATGGGGCTGGGGCCAGGGCCATCCAGCAGTGTGGGGCCAGGGCCATCCGGCAGTGTAGGGCTGGGGCTGGGGCCCACGAGCAACAGGGGGCTGGGGATGAAGCCCAGCTGTGGGCAGCATGGGGTTGGGGCCAGGGCCCACCGGCAGCCTGTGGCCAGAGCTGTGCGGAGCTGGAGTGGGCGGGCAGCGGCGGTGGTGCCAGCTGGGGCTGGGCCAGCTGGAGCTGGGGCCCACTGGCAGCATGTGGCTCGGGCCTCTGGCAGTGCTGGGATGGGGCTGGGTCCCGTGCGGGCCCCAACCCCATCCCAACGCTGCCGACGGCCCCGGCCCGGCAGTGGCACTGTGCTGGGGCCAGTGGTGGTGAGAGATAGGGCTGGGGCCGGGGCTGGCCCCCCAGCAGCTGGCACCACCGCCGTGGCTGGGGCCTGGGCCTGGCCTGGGCCGGTCCGGCAGTGCCGGGATGGAGCCAGGTCCTGACCAGTCCACGGCCCTGGCCCCAGCCTTCACCACTGCGGGCCCCAGGCCAGTACTGCTGCTGGGCCAGGGCCGTCAGCAGTGTCGGGATGGGGCTGGGGCCTGTGCGGGCCCCACCCCGCACATGGGAATCTCTTTACTTTCACAGAGAAATAAACACTAACACTGGTAATTTTATACATCAAAACATAGGCTTGTAGGCACACTAGGCATTTTTTATGTTATTTTAAAACAAAATATAACCAAACCAGCCTCCAAAAGAAAAAGGAAAAACCAAATCTGACTGAAAGCTAGAAAACTTAGAGGACAGAAACTAACATTTGAATATAGAAGCAAATGTTGATGGAGAGAGAAAAGTTTCTAGTATTCCAGGACGGACTTATAAACAATGGAAAGGAGAATCTTTACAGTTTTTCAGCAGCCTACTGATAGAGACTGTACCTGCAACAGAACAGAATTTCAGCCTTTCTTATAGCTGTTAATATGTCAAATGCTGGAATTCAATTCACAATTTACTGCACAAGGCTATGTAAAAATTAACAAAAAAAATCATAAAAACAGCCAGTCATATTTTCTATTTTCCTGATCTATTTAAAGACATGCAACAGTATTTCTTAATGACCAGAGGAAAAAACAAATTTCATGTCCTTAGAATCAGACTGAGTTAGCCTGTGTGTTTCGAAGAAAAACTTTTTTCTAAACAGTCTCACCCCTCACTCCCCGATTTCCATTTTACTCACCAGTTTCACACTAACTACCAGCATTAGACAGAACTTCAAACTGTTGTCTTATCCTCTGAATTGGTGATACAGATACATGAAAAAAACAATATCAAATGTTCCGTTCGTTCTCTCTGGAATTCAGAAGACAACTTCCTTTCTTGTTACCAGGGAAACAAAACCCGTTTAAATTCTTGGGCACCTTCTAACATATGGAAGAGAGATGCTTTTTTCCTCTGGCATGGAAGAAATATGATTTGAAATTAGTAGAATGTTGAAAGAGACAGTGGATATTAATATATGGATGTTCTCCATATATTCTGAAATTATTGCTAAAAATCTTTGAAGGGAAGAGTATCACAGATCCTACCACCTATGGCCCCATCCTGGAGAAAGGTTAAGGTTTTGTTTTACTGATGTATTTGTTTGGGGCAAATATTCTTGTTTGTATTGAGAGGACTGGCTGAGGTGCTCCTAGGAGAACAAAACCAGCCTGCAAGACAGCAGGCACCACAAGCATGAGTGTAACATCTGCCAGGGCCTTAAACTTCATTCCAACACAGGATCTGTGTTAGATATACAGGTCTAGCCTTACTAAGAACAACGTGGGAAAGGCATTTCCTCAGATGAATTTTAAACCCATTTTTCACTCATGGAAATGTAAGGTTATATTACAGCAAGACAACTCAGGCTTCCACGCCTACCTACAGTATTAAGATTTAAAAAAAGAGGAATCAGAGTAAGGGGCAGGGGCTAAGACTAAGTGGATCTAGCCAGCTAGTAACTGTCACACAGAACATTAAGGGAGCACTGACAACAGTTCATTGGGATGATAGGCAGATGTTAAAATGAGGGATCCGGCAACTGGAGGCAAGGGGAATTTGTGGTTTCCACAAATACCAGGTCACCCTCTATGCAGATGCGCACAATAGTACAGTCTCCAGTGCAATTCAATCTGTCAGCTTCACAAACACTAATGTACAGAGGAAGTACTTTAAAATTGGTATTGGAGACAAAATCATGGAAAGTCATGTTCTCTTTGGATAATATTTGCATATGGGTACATTTGTGCATGTTACTCATTTCCTATAAAGACAAAGCAGAGCAAGGTGTGCCTGATTTACATAGGAGGATGTTGTGAATTCAACTAAACAGACGCTAAAAGAAATTAGATAACACTCAGTCTTTTGAAGACTGGAGATGCATTTAGCTGTAAAAATACCATTATAATACAATAACTGATAACCGTAACTGTGCGCAAGCTCTGCAAATGTGCAGAGGTTAAACAGCCAAACAAAAAGAAGGCAAAGCTCCAAGATGAAGAAGTTGTTTCAGTGTGACAAGTTTATACATTCTCCAGAAACAACCCAGTGATAATAAAGGCAGTTGCAGGGTTTGATTACAAGTTTATATATTCTTGCCACTTAATATGGAACAACTGGTGAAGAGGAGAATCGAAAGAGCAAACCAGGATTCCTCCGTTCTCTCCTATGTTTCACTGTGGTGCAAAGAAAGTTGCTCTGCATGCTCCATACCTCTTAACAAAAATCGTGTCATAATGTCTTCAGAGGCCTCCAAAAGGCTTAAAATACAGTAGCAGCTACTACCACTCACACATTCACATCTTTTGACTGTACTACCCAGATATTTATGGGGAAAAAAGTTCTTGGACCCATACGTTTGGGTTCCCAAGGGCTGGGGGAAGAAGGCCTGATGAGGGGTGGCAGCAACTAAGGAAGTGAGGACACAGCTGGTTGTCAACAATACTGCTTTTGTTGAATAAGCAGTGACTGTAAACCTGCACACTGATTAAAAAGTGCCAGCAGAAAAAAAGGGGCAGTTGAGTTCTGACTGTATACCAAAATGGCCAGTTGCAGCAGTTGGGGTGGGGGGAAAATGAGGAGCTATGCAGTACGAGCTGCCTGGAGGACCAGCCTGACTCATGTCACAGAATGTCTGATGTCTACTGAAGTGAACAAGTGCACTATGAACCGGTTCAAAAACAAACAAGAAGAAAACCTTATATGGCAAGTACACTTTTGAAACTTTCCAGGAGGCTTTAAACTACTTTTAAAGGCTTATCTATGTCTGTCCATGTCAGGTTTAAATGACATTTAAACCAGCCTGTGTTACATGTGTCTATGCCCATAGGAAAAATAGCTTTCTTGGGACCAAAGATTACTAAGTTAGTTCCATAGTTGCTACAATTTTGGCACTTCTACTCCCTTATGAAAAGAAGCAGATAAATCAGCCTTTACAAACATCATTCTTCTGATCACTGGTGAGGATTAATGTACCAAATGATCTGGATAGCATATTAACACAACAAAGCAGTACTCTCCCATGCCTTCAGCAGCTCAGAAGTGATTTAACAAACCCATAGTGCCTGCCTAGATTTCAATATATGAACTGTAAACCAGAAAGGAAGTGACTCTCCCAGAATTTTCTACCCCACATCAAGTAGAAATGGAGCAGTAGGCTCCTCTTCTGCAGGCTGATAGTCTGCTTCTTTTCATACAGGGATATAATTTGAAAAGACCACAACTACAGATAAACAAGGAGTCCCTTTAAGTTACCTTTCTATTGATAAATCTTATCTTGCAAACTCTGCCTCATGCTACGTTATGCTTATTTACCAGGTAAGGTAGTGCTACCTTCCACCACAAGTTGAACCTTATTTTTCTTATACAGTGACTTGCAACTGTCACAGAGTCAAACTCATTTAGCCTTCTTTGGTTGGTTTTTTTTGGTGTTGTTTAAAAAAAAAATTAAAGTTTCTGAAGAATTGAATTGCAGCCTCATTTTTCATTAGCTCCAACTAACAGCATCTTCTCACTAACCCATGTTTGATGTTTCAAAGGATAAGGTCTCAACACCAAACTGACAGGGTCAACACTCATGATCTGAAATAATGCCAATCCTCATCAAATACAATGGAAGTGAGACTTGAGTTTCTTAAGCTTCAACAGCCTTGAGCAATTTAGAACAGAAAACAGTCTAAAAAGAGCTTTTGACTAAATCTAATTACACTCAACTAACTAGCTGACAGTGAAGTCAAAAATTCACTTTTGTTCACAGATGCTGATGTTTAACACAAAGCTCAGCACCTTTGCACTCTCGCTAATCAATGACCATTAACTGTAATTGACCCTTAATAAGGCCATGATCAGCATCTGGCTATAAAAGGTCTGTTTATAAAACTTTTGCTGCCAATCACCGGCCACAAACTCCAGCTATCCCTGCCCATTTGTATCTTTCCCCCATATACCAAGTTCCAGATCATATTTTCCACGTGTTGCAATTCTTTCCTACCTGTACATTACAGTTGCCCAGGATCATGATATCTCTTCATAGAATATCATTAAGGAACGCACACAGCTGCTGTTCAAATTTATCTGCAGTTGTATCATTACTCTGGTAGATGTTGGTAGGACTGCAGACAACAAAGATACTATGACGCTTGCAGCTGAATCAAACACTAACAGATTACACAGTAATCACCAGTCAACCCTGCAATGCCAGCTGGGTATTACATGAAAGTACAAAGGCCATTTTTTTGTTCAAGGTTCCTGAGAAAAAAATCCCCCCCACCTGCTTGCTACTTTGTGTATCCTTTTGCATCCTTTGTGTATGTACAGATAGCAATGTTCTACCTTTTCAACAGTCAAACAAAGGAGGGCAACTTTAGCTGTTTCAGAAAGAATTCTTGCATTTATTATCACTGCAAAAAGATCCTGGGATGATGGCCTTCTGATCAGCTTTTCTTGGTCATTTTCATCTGTCTGGCAGAGAGAAACTCTCAGTTGTTTTAGTCATATGCACAATTCACCAAATTGTTGCAAGTGGTTAGCTTTGGTAGGGACAGCATCTCAGTGTGAAGGTACTGAACCCAGAATAACATGTTATATTTTATTATTTGCCTGAAATACATTCTAAAATTGTACCAAACCAACAGGATATTCCGCTGTGCCAAATGAGAAAAGGTGAACCCAAATAAGTAAATAAACAAGAAAACTTCAATATCTCTGTCACAGGAAAAGACTACTAAATGTGCTATAACCTCCTTAAGATCACTGAATAGGTATGCTGTTTTCTGGAACCTGTATTAAAATCACATGTTCAAATGTCTGCATAGAAACTAACATGCAGTTATTGTTTTTAATCAATAGCAGCACAAAACAGGTAGGTACAAAACAATCTGTGCTCTACACCATCATATGCATGTGCACTTATAATATAGATACCATGGAAGGCTGTATCCAGCAGCTAATGTGCAGGCTTATCTCATACAGACTTCAGAAGGAATTCTACATGCCTAATGATGGCATATAGAAATAATTTAAGAAAGGAAAAGTCTGAAAACTCTTAATTCACCTATGATTTTAAAAAAGAAAAACTTTGTGCTAATGGCAGTCAGTCAGTGTGAATTTATAATTGATCTATCCACCAATCTCTCTCATTCCCAAAACCTTGCTATCAAACAAGATTATTGTTCTAAACAGTTCCACCATGTAACATTTTAAAAGAGAAAAAACAAATTATATAACTAAAAACTGAACATTCAATTTAACAAGCCTATGGAGTATGTATATAAATTAATTTTGATAATGAAAAATTACTTTAATAATAGCCAATGGCCTCAGTTAAATTACAGCACTAATGAAGATTTAATTTTATAAAATTGAACCCTCGAGTCAAGGTAGCATCCTCAGCGACTGAATAATAAAACTAGACAGGCCGTCTCTGTGTTCTGAAGAACATAAGCTATGTGATCCAGGGAAACTGAGGTTATACAAACAAGATAAAAACATAAATCACTCACTTCATAAATGCTGACAGAAGACTGCTGACCCTTTAGCATGAGACACATGTCAAATAAAG
The DNA here is from genome assembly GCF_001723895.1 of Crocodylus porosus. Classification (NCBI taxonomy): domain Eukaryota; kingdom Metazoa; phylum Chordata; order Crocodylia; family Crocodylidae; genus Crocodylus; species Crocodylus porosus. The sequence goes on from NW_017728950.1 coordinate 67,950,632, forward strand.
TCACTGGCTAAAATAAATTTAATAGTGAAGAACAGACATATCATGACACAGATGAATGGGGGGGAAACAGATTTGTAGCTCCAAAATTAGGAGAAAGAAGAAATGTAAAAAAAAACCAACTCCCCCCCTATCCCCTCAACCTCCCTCTCTCCACAATTTCCATATCTCTTCCTCTCTGTCCCCCCACCCACTGCCTCTCTCTTTTTGTTTTTGTTTTGTTTTGGAAACTGAAATGAAATACTGTACCTAAGCAAAAAGAAGTATTGCAAGATTAACCGATATTTATAGCCCATCCTCCTGTTCTCTCTACTTATACATTTTACTATTTTCGTCTCAAACTTTATTAGTCTTCTCTCATCATGAGACTGTGCTGCTGGGGCAGCAGGGCCAATTTCCAATTCTGTTTTCTAGCAGTTCCTAGCACAATAGTTCTCTAAGCATTACTATACATAACAATAATGAACCTTAGGGAAGGAAAACATCAACATCAAAATGACCCTAACTTAGTATAATTGTCTATTACTGCAAGCTAGGGACTTTTAACAAAGCTACAAAAACATTGCTTAGGTATTTCTTGTATGGGGACCAATTCTTTTATTCTAGCCGTGCACTGACTAGTTACAGCTGATTTGAATTTTTTCCTGATGCTTCTTTTTCTCTTCAGTAGGTTCAGTACACAGCAGTTCAGCTTCCTTGATCAACTACACTGCTGTCCATCAGGCTGCATCATTAATCATTATTTGGTCTTGCCAAGTTTTTTTTCCATTAGAGAAGAATGCTTACTTGAATCAGATTCAGGTATATATTCAGTGCATTCCAATTCTTTGCAAAAAAAACCAAAAAACAAAGTCCGGTCCCCTGAACACAACAGAAGGCAGTTTCTTTGCTTACAATTTCTACGCCCATCTTTCCAGCCAGTAAAAAGGGCTTAGTCAGTCTCAGCTTTGCCTCTGTACCACCCTCAGAGTGGTTCTCATGCCGTTTGCCCGCTTTCATACAGACAGGACTCCATATTAGCCTGGAGTCAGGAAGAACGCAGGGTAGATTTGCACTGTATAGACTAGGGGTGTCAAACATACAGCCCACGAGCCAGATCTGACCCATGGGCCAGGAACAGACATTACACATAAACCGGTTTAACCAATCAGAATCTGGTTTAAAGCTGTTCAGTACACACCAACTAGTTTCAAAATGGCTGAAACAGGTTTGAGATAAACCTGGCTGAATGTAGTACCAGACTTAACTGATTTGGCTCAAGCCGGTTTATGCATTGTCTGTCCCAGACCCTTTGCTGGTTTCAGTTCAAAGACCCCCAGCATCCCTGCATGCTCTCTTGGCTGGGCAGGGCTCTCTGTTCCAGCCCAGTGAAGCTGGTCCTGCCCCTCAGCTCCTCAGCCCAAGCAAAAATAGTCAGGGGCGGAGGTCTGGCTAGAGAGGGAGTTAATTCCCCCCCTCCCTGTGCCACCAGCAGGGACAGGCGCTGGGTCTGCTCGGCACTCCCCCCTTTCTCCCTGCCCAAAATAGGCCCCCAGCTGTCCCCTCTGCCAAAGGCTAGAGGGAGGAGGAATAACCCCGTCCCTGCCTGGCCGTGCCTCCTCCCTACCACTGCACCAAGAGGTGACAGGGCCCTTATTGGGGGCAGCAGCCCCTGTCATACTGTGGGGGAGCATGAGCCCCTTCCCAGTGAGGGGCAGTGTTGTGGGGCCAGCAGAGCTGTGGCCAGCTGCATGCAGCAGCACTGGAGTCCCAAGTGGCCCAGAGCCCTGCAAAACCCCCACAGCACTGCACTGCACAGCCCCCACTGGGAAGGGGCGGTGACAGGCTACTGTCTCTCACAGTTATTCACTGATCACTGCTCCAGCTACCAGGAGAAGCCAGGCCCCTGCCGCTGTTCTGTGCTTAGGTCAAGCCCCCTCCGGGCAGGAGGGGACTTACTCAGCCACTGACATTGGATCGCAGTTTCCCTGGCCAGGCTGCAGCTGCCACTACTCTGTGCTGGCGCCAGTAGCCAAATAAGCACCCTCCAGCCAGGAGGGAGCTGGCCCCAGCACAAACCAGCGGCAGCTGGAGCCTGGTTTGGCAGACCATGCTCCAATGCCAGTGGCTGAATAAGCCCCCTCCTGCTGACCCAGAGCACCGGAGCTGCCATGGCATCTCCCTGCTCAGAGCAAGCCCCTCCCGGCTGGAGGGGGCTTATTCAATCACTGGCTAGGAGGGGCTTGCCACGAGCAGGGTGACACTGCTCGCATGGCAGGGGGGTTTGCTAGGCCGGGCTCCAGCCACCATTGCTGTGTGCTGGCGCCAGCTGCATCCCAGCCAGAGGGAACTTATTCACCCACTGGGCCCAGCACACAGCAGTGGCGGCTGCAGCTCACCCAGGCAAACCGCACTCCAGTGCCAGTGACTGAATAAGCCCTCTCCTGCCAGGAGGGGGCTTGCCCCAAGCACAGAATACTGGCAGGGGCTGGACCTGGCCCCACCCAGCAGCTGGAGCAGCAACCAGTGATTAACCATGAGGGGCAGCAGTCCGGCACGGCTTCTCAGAACACAAGCCCTTTCCTAGCAGGGACTGCACTGTGTAATGCTGTGGGGGGCTTGCAGGGTGCTGGCCCACTAGGGGCCCAGCGCTGCTGCATGCAGCTGGCTACAGTCCCCCCCAGTCCCTCACCAGGAAGGGGCTTGTGCTCCCCTGCAGTATGACAGGGGCTGCTGCCCCCAATAAGGGCCCTGCCACCTCCCGCTGCAGCAGCAGGGAGGGAGCACAGCTGGGCAGGGATGGAGTTATTTCTCCTCCCTCCAGCCTCCAATAGAGGGGACAGCTGGGAGCATATTCTGGGCAGGAAGTGAGGGGGGAGTGCCGGGCAGACCTGGCTTCGGTCCCTGCTGATGGCATAGGGAGGGGGAATTAATCCCCTCTCTGGGCAGTTTAGCCTGAGTTGGCCACGACCCTCCCCTCAGCTTCCCTGTAGCTGAGGGCTGCTCTAGCACCCTGCGCCTGGCCTGAGCAATTGCAGGCATGTGCCCACATTGCCTCAGTGCAGACAGCATGTTTGTCTGGTGACAAACGGGTTCAGCCTAGGCAAGTTAAACTAATCAACAAAGGTTGAATCAGTTCAGGCTCCAACATTTTGAATGTCTGTCCCTAGCCATGGAGCCCTGCTAACCAGCCCCCAGTGCTGCCCCTGGATCTGACCCACAAGGGTATGGCATGTGCCCAAGGTTTGGTGCTGGTCAACAGCCCAATTGTCCATGGACCCTCTCCCCAGTCTCCTCCACCAGCATATCTGATCCGGCAGCTGTTCTAGCCTGTCTGGGACCCATACTGCATACGGCATAAATCCTGAAATGGCTGGGATGGATGCTGCACGCCAGGGCCAGCCCATCCATGTCTGTGAAACCTGTGGCCACGGGGGGCCCTTCAGCCAAGGGGCCCTGTGCAGCTGGCATCCGCCCCACCAGGGAAGTGAAAGCCACAGTTTTAAACTCCACGCCCATTTTCAGCGCCAAATTTAAAACTGCAGCTTTCACATTTGCTTCTCTGGCAGCTGGAAGTAGGACCCCTCCTCCACCAATGGGGCTGGAAGAGGCGGGGCAGGGCTGGGGTCTTGCCTGGTTTCTTCACTATTCATTCCATTCAGGAAGAGCACACAACAACTACAGATGCTTCCTCAGCCTGACCAAGGGTTTTTAAACCCGAAAGCTTGCTAGAAAAATGTTTCCAACTATTTAGTTAGTCTAATAAAAGATACCAGATTTACCCAAAGAACCTTGTCTGCCATGTGCATGTGTCCGTTTGGCCATAGTGGGGGAAGGGAGCAGAGAGAAGTGGCAGGCATGTGCCCCCCAGCCTAGCAGGGTCCACCCAGCCTCCCCTGCCAGCACTAGGAGGGGAAGGGGCCCCTCCCCCACAAAACCCAGCTCCCATGGGAGGAGGGGGCCTCCAATTTTGTGCTTGCCCAGGGCCCCTGTACACCTTAATCCACCTCTGTGCTCACCCCCCCACCCCACCGCCAATGCCTTCTTGCCATCAGGGGGTCCCAAAAAATTGTGGGCTGGCCCTGCTGCATGCGGTGCAGTCTCGCAGGAGTGACAATCATGCTGCATGGGGTGGGTGCTCCATATAAATTGTGCCTCACATGGCACCTGCTCTGGGATGTGAGTTGGACATGGTGCCTGCTCCAGCTGGTCTCGGACCCATGCTGCATGCAGTGCTTACAGGTGCCACATACAGCATTGGTTCCAGACTAGCTGGAGTAAGTGCCACATATGGCACAATCCAGCAAGGGCAGCCACCATGCACAGTATAGTTCCCACTCCTGTCAGATTGTGTGGGACTCGCATTCCAGCCTTTCCTTGATTCATGCCACATGCAGCACAGGTCCCAGGCCAGCTGGAATGGCTGACAGATCAGGTGTACTGGGGGACGGAGCCCATGGGCAATCTGACCTGTGGGCCAGCCCCACACCACTCATCTGGCCCAGGCAGCTGAATGAGTTTGACACCCCCTATTAAAACTAAAGCAAAGATACATAAGCTTCACAGCTCCAACCCCATAAGTTTCACAGCCTCACCCCTTCATTTGTAATCAGCTTTAAGGGAAACTCGTGAGGCCAAACAGTTGAGAATCTACCCTGACCTTGTCTAGGGCTTGGGCAGAGACCTTCTTTATGGAGGTAACAAACATTACATTTTTATTTGTAAAAAGTGATTGGAAACTGGTCTTTACTCATAACAGAACAGAAGTTTGGCACACAAAACCAGTCTGTACTCATAAAAGATCAGAAGCTTGGCACACGCAGACTGGTTTAAAAATGGTGGAACCCAATCTAAGACTTGCCCTCCCACCAAAGGGCAAATGGGTGTTCTGTTCGCTACCGATCTGAACTACGCTGCTTATAGAAAACCACGTAACTTAGATTCTACCTCTACCTTCTTTTTGAACATCTGTACCTAGCCTTAGCCTAGATAAAGAGATGTGTAGCACGCACATCATCTTCAATGAGAACTGCAACTGCCTAAAGCTCAGAGGCACCTGTTGGCAGGTACCAACCCCTACCAGCAAATTACTATTTTGTATGTTTACTTCAGCATTAGCTCTATATTTGTCAACAGGATTTTATTACAAATGACAGTAATTATAAATATTTATGAGAGAGTAAGGGTAGTTTAGATTACTACTAACAGGCATTACTTATTTGTGCATTTTTCAAGCGTTATCTTATTTTTCTCCTTCCTACCTGGATTCTCTATACCTTGAAACAAAAGCAGAAATTCTCTCTCTGCAGCTGTTTAAAGACTTCACTCATCTCAGAACAGAAAGGTTTCTATTGTAGTTTAACAATACTGTTCTCCAATGTGCCAGAGAAGTCACCAATGTACAATGATATACCATGTTGTTCAAACAGCTCTAGATGAATTAACTAAAGCTACAATGCCAAACTTTTGTGCGGATGTTTTCAGGTGGCTTTAATTCACATTAGTTCAATCTTGAGGCTTAATCCTTCTTCCCTTAGAACCAGAAGGATGGAATTAATGATCTCTAGCCCTCCAAGGATCTTTTACAAACTCCTGATCTTTCTTTGCTCAGCAAAGGTAATCAAGAAGAAAAAGCAGCTATCTAGTTCCCATTCTTTCTGGCATCAAGTGATCCCTTCGGTGCTAAGGCTCATTTATGACTGAAGAGTAACAGGGTCTGAAATTTTTCTTTCCCCTGCATCCCCTCCTCTTCCCCAGGCTCTGAGAGAGACACTGGAAGAAAGAGGATTTCTCAGACATAAGCATCAGTTCCTAAAGCTCCTGTGAGGAGGGGAAGTGGTAAGGAGAGAGAGCCATGGAAGACTATGTCTTCTAGCCTAAATGAACGAAAAAGAAAACTCCCCCTTGTCTATATACTGGGAGCAGCAACACCATAGCAAAACAATTTCTTAAGTGGTACACAGAGGCTGTGTCTACATGAGACTCTGACTGCACAGTCATTACTGCGCAGTACTAAATAAAAAAGTACTAAATGACTGTGCAGTCAGTAACCAGAGTTACCTAGTGGCAGTGTCACAAATGGCTTTTAGGTAACGTTGACTGCTCAGAAGTTCATTACTACTGTGCAATAGTGTCACATCACACTTTGTGCCACATAACACTACTGCGCAGTAGTAACAAGCACTCAACGCCTCATGTAGAAGAAAAAAAAAGTGATTAAAACGTGAATACTCTAAGCAGATTAAGAATGTCTGCCAGAACTTTAAAAGCTTCTTGCTGTTTCCTTAGAGAGTAGAACTTCTACAATAAAGGCTATAAGTGCCATGTTATTGAAGAGTTCATTAGTAGCACAAGCAAAGATAAATATGCTATAGTTTGTCTTTAAAAGGTGAAAAAAGATCCACTGCACTGTACACTTACACATTTTGCTTGGCAGCACTAGGCATAAGGGGAGCAGAAACAGCACAGCTCTCTATTATGAACTTTGCAGCACAGTTTTACTGCTCCTGAATTCTGTGCTGTGATTTAAGAAAGATTTTTTTTTCTTCTTCCTTGCACCCTAGAAAAAGAGCTAGCACACAGAATGGGGAGGAAGAAATCCAGGAAATAAAATAAAAAGAATGGTATATATGTATTTCATATACCTAGTATGCTTCTTACTTTAAAATAGGAACAAAATAATTCAATCTCTCCTTTACTGATAGAAATTACTTTCCAAAAGTATTTTCACTACTGTTAAGACAGCTGATTTTGACAGATTATTTTCTGGATAAAATATTTGAGCTTTTTTCACACCCCCTAAGGACAACAGATTAAAAATATCCAGTTTTAACAGCTTTTCTAATAGTCTTTCTCTCCTTTCCCCCTTTTTAAAAATTCAGTAGACAAGCATTCTAAACTCCAAGCCTTCTGTAATGCTAACGTTACAATTTAGAGATGCTCTCTAGAAGAGTGGGGAGGGGGGACTAGCCAGTTAGTTCAGAAACTAAGAGTCTGCAGAATCTTATGTAGTGCTCCATAATAAAATGTGTTCAGTTCCTCTCATTCATGCCTCACTATCTTAATTGAACCTCATGATCACTACACACCTTCCGTTCCAGTTATCCCCTCTAACTGTCATAAGATGACTATCAGCCAAACGAAACTCACTTGTCTGTCAGGTCCAGAATACAATATAAGCTCCTTGATGCTGAACAGCCTGTCTCACCAGTGCCACTCTTTCAGCACTCCTGTTGCCCCCTGTACACTGTGCAAAGTAATCATGCATTTTTCCCTCATGCTAGTGGTCTGCCTCTTGGAGTTGGGAACACAGAGGCAATATACAGGTTACTCAACTTCCCTCCATAAAGTGCTTGCAAGAGCTCCATAGACCACCCATACTTCAAAGCCTGTCACAGCACCTATCACATGCAGCACGGGAATGAACATAGAGCCAGGGATGCAGAGAAGTGGGATCAGAGAGACTCCCTGAGCATGCTTGTCATCCCTGCCAGTTTTTTAAATCACTGGCCCTTCTGCCCACCTGGGCAACAATGTGAAGCCGGGGCCATGGGCTCAGGAGACTCTCTCAGCTAAGTGGCAGGGGGTGGTAATTTCAAAATCAGAGAGACTAGAACCAGGCATGAGCCCAGTTCCCAGTCCCACTGTTGCAGGGGCAGGGATTCACTCTCTCACAAGAATGAATGCTTGTACACCCTGCTCCTAATCTGATTGTAGAGGGGAGGGGAGGGGAGCAGTACACTCCTCCTGGTCTCTTCCCAAACTGGGCAGTCCCTAGTTCGGCGAAGAGAATGGGGAGTAGCAGCTGCTGCTCCTCTCCTCTCCCTGAAGGGTCCAGGCTCCCATCCAATCTGTTCTCAAAACCAGGGACTGGTTTGGGGAAAAGGCAGGGAGTAGTGAGTGCTGCTCCCCTCCCCTCCTGGGCCAGACTGCAAGCATTCATTCTCGTGAGAGAGATTCACGTTAACACCTGAAAGATCTTTTTCAGGGAGAGGGCATGTCCCCTCCAGGAGAAATTGAATCAAAGCTCATAGTTTCTACCAGGAGAGCAGCAATTCTCTTGATAGAAATGTAACTCCCATATGTGATCCTAGTAAAAATGGTTAGAAGCACTGGGGATAAACCTTGATTCATTTTTCTATCGTGTGTATATGGTCACCTGGCAACCCTGACATCCTGTATTTCTTACAGTCAAGAGTAAGAGCAAGAGCCAAAAGTTTTCTTCACTCTTTTCCTTGTATCCAGATTTCAGACTATATTTTATTAAGAACCATAACCTAGTAACCTCTCTGGTTTTAGTAAAATTGAAGGAAAACTCACTGGCATCAATGCATCCTTAATTACCTGAAATCTGTCCCTGAAAGCAGTGTGCCCACATTTGACTTCTAAATATGGGTTATGCAAAATACTATAAAATTCAATACTCTACTTTGTTTAGGGAAATTAGATTCCTTCCTCATAACATAAAGGGACAACAACTAAAAGAGATTTTCTTATGTTTATTACATTCTCAAAAACTGCAGGCTATTACAGTGAAATTTTAAAACTGGTTGATGCAAATGTTCCCCTTTTGTTCAGTAATAAAGGATATAGATAACCCTTACCCCTCTCTAATGGAAATTCTTAACTCTGAACTTTTTATAACAATGGAAGTACCCAAAAGTATCTCCCATAATAAAGCTTGCATTTTCTGCTTTAAATTCCTATGGAAATTAGGTAACAGGAGATTAGTATATTTTTAGCATTGGATAACACAAGACAGTTACTGTGTTATAAATTTAAATAAAAAGCAGGTATTTTTAAATGTGTAGAGAAAAGTAATCTAAATTACCAGTACAAAACAAAATATGTAAATGAGTTCAAAATGTGCACAAAGTTCTATTATATAAGTAAGCACTTGGGCATTTACTTGAATACAAATATATCAAAAAACAAAATTACCCAGATATGAAACTGAACATACAAATGTTTGTCATCTTCTTCCTGATATGCACATAACCATAAAGCAAAAACTTTTTAAAAAAATCTCTCTCCAACTTCCAACTGTTGCACTGCTCTTGTGTACGTCATTAAAACTGACGTAAGGGTGGAGCAGGAAGAAATGCAACATATAATAAAAACTCCAGGACAATGTATGCATTACTATTTTTATAGGCAGACAAGGTTCTTGTCTGCCTATGTCCTTAGACCAACACAGCTACAACCTACACCCCTGTCACTACTTTTATAGCAGGCATTAGGTCATAGTGCAAAGTTAAGCTGAGATGGATATAATAGTGGAAGCTCATCACTGCTGAAAGACGGTCTGAGAGACAAGGAGTGAGAGTGTGGAGCAGAATGCCACAGCACTACTAATACAAGGGTATTAATCTTTTCCTTCTTGTTCATACCCGGGCTTATTCACAAAGGAGTATGACTGGCGGTAAGGATGCCAAATGCATACAGTTAATCTAGACAAGCATTTAAACCATGATGATAGTATCTTGTTTAATAAGGATAGCAGCTAAAATGCCATAGACATGCGATTTTGTTATGTGTTAAGTGGGTCAAGCAAAAATCAAGCAAAAGCGCCTTCTTTGTCTCTGTTTCCTCCGCTCACCCGGCAAGCTCACTGAGAAAACTAACAAGGAAAATGAAAAACAGAAGTCAGAAGAAATCCAGAACTGAAAAGGTACCACAAAAATCTGCAATCAATCAGACACATAACACCCATGAAAATGAGTTCCCTCAGTACAGAAGAAACAGTAATAAAATTCATGTTCTTACAATTGTAAAAGTAAAGTAAAGTTCCTTTCTGTACATCCAGAACTACAGATATTATCTTTTATGGGGAAAATAATACTGGTGTGGCAGCCAGTTTTGATCTAGGCAACAATGAATAGACGCTAGCTATTGAAAGGATTTAATCTGAAACAGCAAAGTAGGGGGAATGATGAAGCTGAGATAGAAGTCTTAAAAAAAATAAGAAAGGGGGGAAAAAGAAAAAGAAAAAACCCTGTATTTAGTGACCAGTAGGAAAAAGTATCAATGAAGGTCGGATTTTTCAAGAGTTTTTAGTACCTATCCCACCAAAAAGATTTTCAAGTGAGCTCTGTTCTTTTTGCCCAACAATGCTGGGTGCAGAAATCTCTGGAAAAACAACACAGAGCTTTATTATGTGCATACACACATGTTATTTCCATCCTCCCTATTCTTCAGCTCCATGAAAAATGAGACTGGAAGCAGCTGTACAGAGAAGACAAAATCTGTAGGCTATGTTTGAAACAAAAACTTTTACTTCTGTTATATTACTTGGGAGCATCTACATGTGCAAATGCTGCAGGGTGAGTTACAGTCTCCTGGCCCCCACTCTATGATTGTGGAGCTGGGGCTAGGAACAATCTCCCAGATCCTACGCTGTGATTGCAACTGCAGAGCAGGGACTGGGAGCTCCTTGCTGCCAAGGGAGGGAGACATTGTCACTGCCCAAGCTCCAGCAGTGAAGCCCGCCCCAGCAGCAGGCAGCTCCTGGAGGTAGTAAGCAATCTCCTGCCTTCTGCTGCCCTGCTAACCAAGAGAATATTTGCCCCTGGTCGGCCATCTACACGTGTCATATTGCGCAATAATTACTCAGTAGTTCATTTGCTACCTGCAAATGAAAGTAGCAAATTAACTGCTGAGCAGAGCAAATTACTGTGCAGTAAGGGTCAGCGTGTGTGCAGAAAGTGGTGCTTCCTATGCCTGTGGGCATTACTAGCTCTACTGTGCAATAAGGCGTCCCATGTAGATTCACCCCCTAGGGAAGTAAATTATATTTAAGATTAACTGAGCAAAATGAATATCCTCTTGTAAACAACTGCTAGTGGTCTGACAAACAATTTTTTTAGCACTCAAAGTGCTATATGAAATATTAGTCTGAGTAGGACAGAAAACTAAAACCCACAGGTGAAACCTTGACCATGTTTTTTATGCCAGATTACACCAGTCACCAATCAGGCACAAGGGGGCTGATACAGACTGAGAAGTCAGTATGCAAATTGTACAACCAGCCAAGCAAGCAAAACAGTACTTAATCTAGATCATATACTGCAGTAGCCTATAAAGTAGCAGTCAGTGATTTAATTGCTAACTTTAGAAAAACATCATAATTTATATGTATGCACTACTGGGTAATCCTAGAACATCTCTGGAATGAGCGCTCTGCCCAGTCTTCACAAAGCAGCTAATTGCAAGTGACAATTCAAACCTAAGAAAACGAAACAGGAAAAATAAAAATGTGGAATTTGCCCTGGTGGATCAGACTAAAGGTCCATGTAATATGGTAATCTGTTCCAACTGCAAGGCTTTAGTTTCAGAAGATGATGCCGGAACTCAGAGTAGGCAGATTAAGATCATCTGCCCTCTCCATCCTTCGCCCAACACACACTAGATTTTAGAAACTGATTTAAACCCTGAAACACAAGGTTTAACATCTCTTCTAAAAATTCTGTGGGCATTAAGCATGATTATTCTAACTATTCCTGTTGTCAGTATAAATATGCAAACCTTTTCCAGACCTTTTTTGGTCTGGGCCTATAGCAAGAGAGTTCTGTATTTTGTATACAGCAGGGTTACCCACAAATCCTGAACCTCCTTACTTGCAGGAGGATAGGCAAACTGTACATCCAATCTGTCCTTTTTCAGCAAGTCTAGGAAAAATCCTAGATAAATAAACCATATATGGGTATGAATCTGGGCCTTCAACAAAGATTTTGGAAGTAGTATAACTATCAGGTTTACTATAAGACAACTCATTATTATACTGACTATACAGGTATGCAAAACTATAACATTCAATGAGATAACATAAAAGAGAAATTTAAGTTAAATATTATTTTAAAATATTTTGGTATTCATAAGGAAATTTTACAGGCCCTGTATGTAATGTGAAAACACAATCTTGGTTTTGTTGCAAGTATTCTGTAGCCAGAAAATAAAAAGTAAAACACAAATGATGGGTGTACAGAATTATACATTAAAATTGTAAAGCTTGTATATTAAAAAATAAAAATAAGTATAGGCATATCAAAGTATAATTTTACCACATGCAATTAGTACATGCTGAGCCAATCTAAAGACAAGAGTTAACTTAATAGCATCAAACACTTGTTTCTCACTTCAAAAAAGGCAATAAAACCAGAAACTGCCCAATTAATTGCCATGGCACAATTTCAGTTCCAGGTCAGTTAAGGAAAAACACTAACAAGAAAATTATTAGTACTCCGGAGACTCCCAAGGAACACCTATCTGAATTTTTATCAGGTCAGACTGTACTTGCCTTAGAGATCCAATAACTACATTACCCAATTTGTATAGCACCAGGCAATTATTTACACTCTCCTTTATGCTTTTACATTTTACATTCACTACAAAATAAAATTCTATTGAATCAGAGCCATGCACAAGAAAAATCACTCTGTTTGCATTATGATAATGCTAAGATGAGTGACTACACTTAAAAGCTATGGACAATTTTAATAATATTCTTGGGTTATGAATAAGCAAGGGCATTCCTACTGTGAGAGAAATTTTACGGGCCATGATGTAATGCTCTCTTTTCATTGGTTTGTAGAACAGTAGTGACAGAGATTGATCCACACAGGCTTAGGAGTTCTATAATGCAGAATACGTATATTATGTTAATTATTAAATATGCAAATCTCCAAGCATGAAAAAAACTTTTTTTTTAAACCAAAATGAAATTCAAATATTTGGCAGTCTTAATACACGCCAGGTGTGCAAACAGTTGACTACACTGATAGATGCTAAATAATATGAAGGTTTTTACAACTGATAAATACCTCATAAGGAGGTATCAAGCTCAGGGTTCAGACAAGATTCTTTATAACTGTGTAAAATGGCTTCTTCTGTTACAGATCTTCCTCTTATCCTTCCTTGGAATTGGGCAACAAGAGAAGAAATACATTCATCCTGCTTCTACTGGACCTCCAGCTGATCACTTAGCTTGCAATACATACATACATACATATATGCACATACATAAGTGTGTGTGTATAAAAACCCTCAAGTTTAGTACAAAAGAAGTTGTGTCTAGCAAGTTATTAACTGAATAACACGTTCAGACACAGACCTGTTAACTTTAGTCTGATATCACTTACTACAACAAAAAGCATGATTAACCATAAACAAGTCATAGACATTAGCCAGTAATGCTTTTTTCAAAATATGATACTTCTACAGTTTTTCATGGAAACTTTTGTAAGTTCAGCTTTCATGAAAACACACGTTTTTTAAAAATACAATATGCTTTTCATGAAAGCTTACATTTCCATGAAATTATATAAAACGCTACAAGAATAAAAGAAAGGTATCTCTAGACTTTAGTGGAAGACTAGGTCTAAGAAAGAAGATATTTTACCAAATTTGTACTATTAAAAACAACAGATTTCCCTTCCCCATACTATCCCTTACAGTAAGGGAAAGAGTATTAAAATTTTGAACCAGAGAATCCAAGCAATCAAGAAACTTTGTATTTATAGGTACAAAGATTTAAATGAGCAACTTTTATCTTTCCGGTTTTCTTAACAGTACAGTATCACACTAGCCTAATAAGTAACACTCTAATTCCACTTACATCACCAAAGGCCAAGCTTGTCATAGAGGAAGTCATCTGCATCCTTTACACAAGGATGCAGGAACTGTATTAGGAGCTGAAACAAGATTTTACATTAAAGAGACAGGTTCATTAAAAGCCAAAAGGATGATAAACTGTGCAATAACAGTAATGATATTGACTTCCTATGTACATGACGTCTAGCTTCAAAAGGGAAAAAAGAAAAGCAAATGAAGAACGATGTTTAATTCTGGAGTACAGTACCATATCTGCATTAAGGAGTATCCTAACTTGAAGTGAATGGCAAAACAGCAAAGCTTTATTTAGCCAACTTTCAACTTAAGCAAAGAACAAAAGAAGAGGTTGCTTGGGTTTTGAGCCTTCCTTACTGCCATGTAGGGCAGTTATTTGAACTTACACTTTTTGAGTAAATAAATAAATACTTATAATTAAATGCATCAAATATCTTTAAAAATTGCTTCTATAAAAATATAGATTACTTTTTTTTAGATTTCCAGAAAAATTCTCAACATATTTTGTTTTTAAAACAAAAGTGATATATCTTCCAAATAGCCAGGGCACAAATAACCAGCTCAGGAGGACTGTTCTGGTGAACTCATGAGAGTAGGCTTTTTAGGTGCCCAGCTGGTATTTCTACATTTTTAACCTTTGGGGAATTTCTCTGGTGGACTTCTCCATTCCTTTCCTCCTCAGAGCAAGGAGGAAAAGTTAACATTCAGAATACTGTCATTCACTGCTTGCACCAGTGAAACTGGAACTTGCATGAGCAAGCTGAAGTTAAGTAAACTGACATACACTCTTCTGTGCATCCTGGCTCGTTCTTTGCCCATTTTATGCAATGGTAACCTGTTACACACTTAAACCTCTACCTGTGAACCTGCAGAGATAGGTGAGTGACACTAATAAGTAGATTTCAATCCAAGTCCCTGCTGCCAGGACCTTGAGTACAACCTCCAGCAACCACTTCAGTCCCTACGCATCCATTCTGTCACAGAAATCAGGTCTCCCCACTTAAGACATTCATTGTATTGTGGATAGGTAATTTTCATTAAAAAGGTACACATGATGGGCGAGTAAATACAGTAACCTAGGAGTGATGCCTCTGGAGATGTCTGTATTACCTAAGCCCAAGCCTGTTAGAAGTAAAAATACCAGTTGTTCCCATCACTCTGAACAATCTCTCCTTCAACTAAGTGCTATTTTGCTAGTCTCTTCAGTGGAATCATTTCATTCTGGGGGAGGTGGACCATTATATTTCAGGCCCCCAAAGATTCTCCCGTTTTTATTCCCACCCTCAATTACAATAAAAATCCTTCTAACTAAAACAAACAACTCCAGGTTCTACATTAAAAATATACTCATTTTTACTAGAAAGAGCTTCTTCATCAAAGTGGGAATATCAAGATGCCTATTGTGCCAGGCCCTGCTACCAATGCAGGCTGCAGCAGGTTGTGGTGATCTGAACTGAACAGCCCAAGTCCAATAATGGTATACATTTTAAGAGTTATTGGATGTAGCTGCTCTTCTTCATATAATGGCTATCAGCTAGAGCTGGGCATCTTCATAAATATATAAAGCACAGTACCTCTGCAGTTGTGCTAGCAATAAATTGCTATTGTAGCACCTCCATTCTCTGTCTGGAGCTATACACAATGGCTAGAAACATACATTAAAAAAATCCTAAGCCTGAATTGATTCAATCTTTGCGGGTTAGTCTAACCTGGCTAGCCTGAACTGGTTTACCTCAGACATTCTCTGTGGACTGAGGAAATTAAGGCACATGCCTGTAGTGGCTCAGGCTAGAAGCTGGGCGGGGGGGAGACACTAGACCAGCCCTCCCTTCCTTTCCAGAGTGCTGAGCTGAGGGGCAGCATGGTCAGACCCTGGCAGGACCTCTGATTAGGGAGGTCTCCCTGCTGACCTCCCTGGTCAAGGGGCATGAGTTTTGCCAGATCCCAGCCCCCTGCTAGCACTATTGAGGCAGGGGGGGGTTGCAATGCATACATCTGTTGAGGATACAGAGCTTTTCAATCTCCCTCCCTGCTTCTTTATACTGGGTACAGCAAACTGACAGGCAAGCAAGCCAGCAGGGGGATGATAACAATGTTTATCACCCCATCTGCTAAACAAAAGCTTCTCTCCATTAGTTCAAACTCTTCTTAAACAGCTTACTAGCTGACCTGTTGATTACCTCCAAAAAGTCCTAAGTGGTCATTGTTCTGTCTGTCTGGCCCAGTGAAATTGGAGACACACACAGACACCTCTCAGCATTAGCTAGCATACGGAGTTGGGAGGGAGATAAGGAGGAAGGGAGTGGGGATTCCTGCTTGAGCAGCAAGCAGCAAGGCTTGGTAGGGCAGAGGGAAGCCAGGCAGACCCTACTGTGCCTGCAGTCTCTGGGGAGAGGCCAGTTCTGCTGTGGAGCAGAGAGCCCTGCCCAGCCCAAAGAGCATGCAGGGATCCTGGGGGTCTCTGATCTAACTCAAACCATCAAGGGGTCTGGGACAGACATTGCATAAACCAGTTTGACCCAAATCAGTTAAGTCTGATACTACATTCAATCAGGTTTACAGGCAGTCCTTGGACTTACGACAGAATTGGTTCCTGAAAACCATCTCTTAAGTTGAAATGCTGTAGCTTGGAACCAATTTTCTCATAAGAAACAATGTTATAAATGGCGAATTGTTCCTGAACCAAGGCCTGATACCCTATTTTCACTAAAAATACCCCAGAATTTTGTACTCAATCAATTATAAATTAATAATATACATTAATGTATTTATATTGCAAATAGCAATCATATTGATTTGGAAGGACTTCTTTGCTGGACTTTTTGAAAGGATCTTGGTTGGACTTTTTGAAGGGTTTTTGGCTGAAGTCTTCTCAGGAGATTTGGCAGCAGGTTTTTCTGGAGTCTTGTCTACTTTCTTAAAGAAAGCTACCAAGGAAGTTTGCACAGATGTTCTCCAGGGAAACAAGCGACGCAGTGAACTTATTCACCTATGTGGCATTGCATCGAATCGAGCGTTGTAAAGTCAAAATGGATGTCATTAAGTTGAAACAGGGTGTCAATTTATAAACACTGTAAATGTGAAACATTGTAACTTGAAATGTTGTAAGTCAAGAACTGCCTGTATCTCAAACTAGTTTCAGCTATTTTCAAATTGGTTTATGTGCACTGAATATCTGTTCTGTTGCACGTTTAAACCAGTTTCTGCTCACTTAAACTGGTTTATGTGTAATGTCTGTCCCTAGCCAATAGCACCAGTATCCAGTTATCATACATAGCCGCTATGGGTAATACCTTCTCTTAGTCCACACGAACTTAAAACTTTGTAACAGTCATCACCACAATGGCAAGCTTGAGGTGAAACACCATTAAATTCAAATGTCACGTGACATGACCAATGACAATATCCATTTTATGAGTTTAGATATCATCTAAGACAGGGTGGGCAAAATACGGCTCATGGGCTGGATCCAGCCTGCCAAGCAATTTTACTCAGCCCACAGTGGGTCCCTTGGCCCTGCCCTGCCCTGCCCAGCCCAGGTGTAGGGGGCAGCCTGGACTGTGGCACATGCAGACACTGCCACTACTCTTGGGTGTGCAGCAGGGCTGGGGCAGTGTGGCAATCAGACTCTGCTTCCCAGCAGCCCCAATGGTGGTGGCTCCTCTGGCTCTGCTGCCACTACCAGACCTGGCATCCTGGACCCAGCAACCTGGCCCATGAGTCCTGCACCCACTTCCAGGAACAATGGATGAAGCAAGCACGCAGGCTGGGTCTCCATGGAGACTGGCTCAGGATACCTGTGGGCAGGGCATGATCAGCCAGGCAGATGGGATGGGGTGCAGGTGGGACTGGATTGCTGGGCAGTGACATTTTGGGGCTTTGGTGGGAGCAGATTGCGGCTCTGCCCCAGGCCCTGGCCCTGTGCTGTCATTACCTCATAATCCTGGCCTGGGCTCCACCCACCTATCCCACTCTCCACCCGCCTGGCCAAGCATACCATGCCTGTAGGGGTCCCAGGCGGGAGCCTGCCCAGCACCCTCAGACCAGTCTAACACTTAGGGAATTTTGGTGAGCTGTTACAGGCCAGGGGTGGGGGTGCTGACCTGGCCCACAACAGCTCACCAAAACTCCCTAAGTGGCCCTCTGGCCCAAATAATTGCCCACCTCTGATCTAACACCTCAGGTCTTCAGATTCTCCTGGTGCCTATGCCTTTGGAGATGGTCACTAATACTGATTGTGTAATGCTTCTTTGATGTTAATTAAATCCAAATTTCCAAGCATGCTCGGAACCAACAACTGTTGCCAGATTTTTTTTTTTAAACCTCATGACTCAGATGCTCCAACTGAGATCTAGCACAGTGGCTTAATGCTGTGCACTATGTTGGAACTATTTTGTACTCCTTGGTGGTGGTGGCAGCGGTAAGCCCTCATGGTCAAGGATGATCACTCTCATGGGTCAAATAAAAGAGCAGATGTTGCACCAGTGGGAGAAGACTGTGCATCACTTGTATGAGAGGAGGCCATTGCACATCAACAACCACATGGGTCTTGGCAAAGGAGAATCCTGTGTCTAGTGGCAAGGGGATCCAAGACAACTGGGGTTACTCCTCCACTGCAGCCTTCATCCACCTTTGCAGCCATTGAGAAGTATGCCTTTTGCATCTGCCTGCTTATTTTGTACTAAGGTCTTTTTGAAATCTTCTCTCACGGTATGAATGCTCTATGTACTGTATAAGTAAGTGTGAGATAAATATTGAGTTAGAAGGCAGTATGCTTTTCTGGCATCTTAGCCAAGAACAGAAACGTATACATAACTAAAGGACAGTCAAGTTAAATATACCAATGAGGGTGGAGAACTTCTGAAAAAGAAAAAAAATCAAGATAAACTATTATTCCTTTATTGATATTAAAGCAAAATGACTATGCATTCAAAAGATTACCCAGGTTCAAACAGAGTTCTTTGAAAAAAAGCACACATATCTGAAATGCAACAATATGCATGAATGCAATTTAGGAGGAAATTAAACATGGCTGTGTATCATAAACTTAATCAAATATATTGTAACCTAGAAACATAATTGTTACTTTTTATTGACATCTGAACTGGAAGGGTAAGGCAACAGACAACATCCTAAGAAGAATTAAGCTGCATACACAAAGCCTCCAAAGTACATAAATACAGAATGGAAACAGACGTTGCCTTTGTGCTGCCTTAAAAATTTTTATGGAGGCATAAAGGTGAATCAAACACACATCCAGACCCCTTGTGGTACCAAAAATACCCACAAATTGTGGCTGCAATAAAGGTGGTAATAATTTCTGCTGCTTTATCATGGCAGACTTCTGTTTGCTTTACAGAGAAGGAAGCTACCCCAGAGCTGCCTGTACTCTCCAGCAATGCCAGGCAGGTGCTCCTGGGTGCCCATCAACATTCTGGTGTAATCCTGTGGCTGGGACTGCCTATCAGCTGTGTGGCAGTCCCAGCCCCAGGACTGCACAGGAACCAGCTTTTCCCCCTTACAAAGACACATCTTGGAGGTTCCCTAAGGCTTGTCTCTGCAAGGGGAGAACATGTCCCACATGATCAACCAGACTGGACAATGGACAATATCTCTTTATACCCACAGATTCTCTAGTTATGCAAGGGACACAGTGACTCAATTAATCAAATACAAAACCTGGACAAAGCCTAATGGATCATATCAAGAAAGAAGATCTCCTAAGTTTCTTAAAATATAAGATTTTCATCTGGATGAGCAATAGCTTGGGACTTATGCTTTGCAACTTTCTACAAAGGATGTCTAGCATACTGTATGCACTAGAACAATAGTTAAGACTAAAGGAGGGCCAAGCATATAGGTTACATGTAGTGAATGGCTACACATCCCTAGACTACATATACAGAGAAGTTAAAAAAATGAAACTAAGGCCACTGACAGATGTTCAGTTAAAGGCACTACAAGACCTGATCAGCAATCCCAACAGTTGTGCCTACTGCCATGCCACACATGCAGATCAGATCCAAATCACACCCTGTAGCTGGTGCAGGGGGAGCCTAGGATCATGACAAAGTAGAAAGCCAGGTGCCCAATGCACATGCAGCTGGGAGCACAGTCCACTTCCAAGCTCTGGCTGGCTGCTGTGGCTAGGATTCCCAACAGCTGATTGGGGCTCCCAGCCCTGATAGGGCACCACCCACATGTTCAGTATAAGGCACGATGGAAACCAGCCATACAATTATTACACAAAATATGTATAATATTTGGTGGCCTATTCCCTGAGACTTCACTGCAATGCCAACAGTAATAACTGGCTAAGGCTGGGGACACTGCAGAGGAAGAAAAGTAATTCAAAAGATACTTTCTCTACAAATTTTTTCTCAGTGAAAGTTATTTGACTGCTGTCCATTAATTTATCATTCTGGGGGGAGAAAAGGGTGGCCAGTTAATTTTAAAAAGGTTGCAAGCAAAATTATTCTACATGAAATGGCATAAACTTCTATGTAATGAGACAAGGCTTTCTGTAATTTTTCAAAGATGATAAAAAGACCACCACATGCAGCCAGGCACAAAATACTCCATCTTCAAGCTGTTCAAGTATGGTCATTTTGGCTAGGGACAGACATTACACATAAACCGGTTTAAATGATCAGAAAATGGCTTAAACCTGTAACAGAGCAGATGTTCAGTGCACATAAACCAGTTTGAAACTGGCTGAAACTAGTTTGAAATAAACCTGTTTCAGTGCAGTATCAGACTTAACTGATTTGTGTCAAACCAGTTTATGCAATGTGTGTCCCAGATATTTGTTTAAGATAAACCAAACTCCCCCAGCATCCCAGAATGCTTTCTAGGCTGAGAAGCTCCAGCAGAAACTGCAAGCACAGCAGGGTCTGCCTGGCTTCCCCCACTCACTGCTCGCTGCTCAAGCAGGAATCCCCCCACACCCTCCCTCCCTCCCTCTCATCTCCCAGAGCATGGAACCCCAGCTCCACAGACCATAGGCAAGTGGTATGCTAGCTAATGCCAAGAGGTGTCTATCTGTGTGTGTCTCCAATTTCACTGGGACAGGCAGACAGAACAGTGACCACTTAGGTCTTTTTGGAGGTAATCAACAGGTCAGCTGGTAAGCTGTTTTAGAAAAGTTTGAACTAATGGAGAGAGGCTATTGTTTTGCAAATGGGGCAATAAACGCTTATCAGCCCCCTGCTGCCTTGCTTGCCTCAATTTGCTGCACTCAGTATAAAGAAGCAGGAAGGGAGATTGAAAAGCTCTGTATCCTCAATAGATGCACCTCCCCCCACCCCCTTGTTTCAGAGTGCTAGCAGAGAGCTGGAGTCTGGCAACACTCCTGTCCCTTGAGCAGTCAGCGGGAAAAAGCCTGGGATGGTGTAGGCAGACCTCCCTAATCAGATGTCCTGCCAGGGCCTGGTCACACTGCCCCTCAGCTCAGCAATCTGCTGCTCTAGCACCCCGCCCCTCCTCTCCCCCCAGCTTCTAGCCTGAGCCACTGCAGGCATGGCCTTGAATTTCCTTAGTAGACAGAAAATGTCTGCCCAGTTTAGCCTAGCCAGGTTAGACAAACCTGGAAAGATTGAATCAATTCAGGCTCAGGGTTTTTGAATGTCTGTCCCTAGCCTTTAGGACAGGAATCTAACTCAGGGGTAAATCCCTGGTATTTCTGCTTTGATAGTGTTAATAAAGCTTCTGAGAGAAAAGTCTATGGTCTGGCTCCATGGACCACCATGCAAATGGGAGCCTTTCACCTGCCTCAAAAATACTGGATCAAAACTTATGCAAGTTGTACAGTTAGGATAAAACTTTCAAATTGGGTAGTTAGGTGCCTAGGATTAGGATTCACAATGTTAGTATGCTGACAGGGAAATGCCTAGAGTAACCTATCCCTATAGGATGCTAGAAAGTGAGAAAGCATGAGGGAGGAGAAGTGAAATACTGCAACTACTTGCAGCTCCCATTTAGTCTCCTACATGAAACTTGGCACCTGAGTTGTCCTTCTGCATACAGACAAATGCCTCCCATTTTTCCTTTAAAACACAGCCAAAAGGGGAAGGAGGAAAAAGACTAGGAGCTGGTGTCTGCCTTTTTCTGAGAGGCTAACTGATACAATTTAGTTCTAGGGATTTCTCAGCCAGAGGGGTCTTAAACCCACATCTCCCACCTCCTACGAGAGTACCAACCAGCAGTCACCACCCATCCATCTTAAGGGGGCCCTCTGTGCAATCAAGAATTAAGATACATTTCAGAAGAGAGAGAAAAAGAGAGTCAAGCTAACTCTGGTAGCCCAGTGATAAAGGCACATCCTGAGATTTCAAACAGTGTCAGAACAGGTGAGTTTTGAAGAAATCTCAAGAATTCTTGATGTGCCATAGTAAAAGACTGAAAGCAAGAGCCAACATTTTTTTAAGGAATATTTTGGGTCTAAAAAGATTGAGAACCACTGGATTAAACTATAGCTTGGCCAACATCATTCTAGTCAACATTATGTTATGAATGCAGAAGGATAAGAGCAAAAGGAAATATGAAAAATGTATATAGAAAGAAGTGAGCTCACTAAGCACCACTACCTATTTCATCCTTTCTTTTTTTTGAAAGGACATGCAGAGGTACTGCTGCAGCAAGGCTAACAAAAAAACATGGTCACACAGCCCTTAAATTTGGAACCTCTGAAACATAAAATGGAACTTAACGTACACGTCCTCATATTTAACATTTCTAAAAACGTAAGTTTATAAAACCTAGCATAATGGGAAATAGTTCCTTTTTTTCTGAATCCAATAAAACAGAAAATGTTTTTTCTTTCTGGCAAAAAAATGATCTCCTGAAGTGTGTGAAATCCAAAAACTGCAACACAGGGAATTGAATGCAAAAGAAACTGATGGATTTTTAGCATCCAAGCAGAAATAAGTATAAAAAAAGCTGGATTCATAAAGTTTTTAAAATATCCAACACATTACTAGTAATATAAAGTATGAAACACATCTGTGCATTAAAATATTTTTTAAGCTGACAGCACCTCAGACATATTTTAACTTCTCCTTCTTATCAAATTTAAGTGCAAGTTTAACAGATGGAAATGTGGGAGTAAGCTATTTCAATATTTCTGATGCTCTAAATATAACCATCAACCTCATGATGTAATGGAAGAAGTTGGTAGAAGAAACAAGAAAATGCAAATACAAAATACAGAACTAGAATGCAAGAAAATAGGTTACTGTTCTATAATTTTCATCTAAATGAAATGCTGGAATTTTTAGTCTTTGTATGCAAGGAAGCCACAGACATACATTCACAACTACTTTGTAAATGTCTCCCAAAATCCCTAGCACAGGCAATGCTCAAGTTTCAAACAGGATTTGAAATTGTATCACAGGAATCTGTGGAATGGTAGGTACGTAGGGAAACCTACGTGTCAGAGAGAGACCAATTATATAGAAGTAACCCAGTAAAAATAATATCCACTCAGTGAGTTTCAATTTGTAAACCCTCAGATAATGTAAGGGAAACCCTTAGGGGGCAGGATACAGGGGGAAGAAGGAAGGCAGACCCACTGCCCTGCACCCATTTACCCCCCAAACTGCTGGGCTCTCATAAAAAAAGAGAGAGCTTGTAGTTTTAACGGCTACTGCCAGATAAAAATGGCAAAGTAGATAAATATTTATCTATATTTTACATATAGTCTATAGAGATACCAATAGTTGTGTATCAAGATTTGTAGTCACACACATTTATGGGCTAAGACCAAAGCATAAGAAGTTTCATCATGAAAAGTATGGTTTTGAGAACATTATTAAACAGCTAACATTTTTGCCGGTGCATATCCTACACACACAAAAGTACTGCACTGTAATGATATCCTACATTTTATCAAAATTATTTTTACGTACTACAATAGAATGCAACATATCACACTCATGTCAAATGCTAATATATGCCAACATCAACTTTTAAACATAATTATATAAAGGAGAAATTCAGGAAAGAAGAGGAGTCAATAAGACCTAAGGTTTTCTCCGTATTTTTTCCATGTACGAAAACAGTGAGATCAAAGTCTTTTTTTTTTTAAGTCCCTTAAATTGAAGGCTGATAGATCAGTTTACTGACTGCTGAAAACAGGAAAGTAATTCAGAGAAAGGAATGCCTGGACTATTGTTTATTGTTCTTATATTGGTTACTTTAAGACTTCTGGAATGTTTATTGAACTATGTTTTGGTTTACACTAAAGGTAATTTTTCAGTGACAAGTGGCAATTGACCTCCATGATTCATTAATAGTTTTCAGCTGAAAGTAAAACATATTGCATAGCAGACTAAAAAGAAAAGTGCTTCCGTAAAACTTTCATGTTTATAATCACTCACTCTGTACAACAGTTTTTTACAAGTTCCACTTTTATCATTACTTCTGAAAACAAATATAGAAATCATTCTCAGCACCTTTGTTAAGAAACATTTTTATACAGGTTCATGTAATTATTTAATTTGGTATAATTGACTTGTAATACAAACTAGCAGAAAGATCAAAAGTAAGTGGAAGTCAAAATTATTCTTTATTGTGCACGGAGGGGATCAGTAAACCCAATGCCTATCCTTAAAATGTGTTTATAAGTGTTTCAGCTTTTAAGCCAAGTTTAAATTAAATGGCTAAACAAATTGAAATGAAGGAAAGCAGTACACAAATACATTAACGCCAGAGGGAAATTAAAGATACCAATAGGTAGAATAATATACTATTTATCCTGCATGCAAAAAAAATACATCCACATCCTTTGGAAAACAAATTCCAAATTACTGCTGATCTATTTTTTTCATTCTTGCAAATTAAGCTGGCATGTAGATGAATATCCATGTTAGAGAGAGAAATAATTAAACACAGGAAATTTACAAAGCTAGGAAATGGCATATTGAATGTTAAATGTTGCCAACTGTTTGTCTTTGTTGAGACGTTACCATCAGACCAATTCTTGAGGCAACAATCTATTTTTATAATAAAATAAGACACTGTTTAACCTGTTTTCCATAGGGACAAATCACTAGTCCTGAAATTTATTTTCAAATACAACATATTCTAAGAGAACAAGAGAGAAAACAAAGATTATCCGGAGATATTTGCTTCCTCAAACTGCAGTCAAATAAGCTCCCAGTACAATATTTCAGTTTAAATGTTCCATATTTTAAACTGACATGCTGTTTGGTAGGCATCTGTTTGCTCCAATTCACCATCTGGTCATCTCTGATTTTAAGAAAATATTAATCTTGTTCTTATGTGATTCACATATTCAAGGGGAACCCAAGCATGATGACATCACCATTTATTAGACTTTAAAAGTACATGAACTAGTTAGTAATTTACTGTCGGCATATTTGATAAAGTAAACAGCCTACTCAAAGAGACAGGCAAGCCTCAATCACCAACTTGAAGCTCAGAAAATATAATAGCTACATTAATTATAGTTAGAGGCTTCATTAGGACGATCACCTTTATCCAAATGCTTGAAACGTGAAAACAAGTTACGTAAAAAAAGTTACCAGCATTTCTTGTCACTTCAATGCTGTTAATAATACATCCCTAAAAACAAATAAAACAACCCTAAAAACAAATAAAACAAGGCAAGAGAGCTCCAACTACATCCAATTTAGCCCACCAGATAAAATTTTTATGGTGACCTCATACATTCTGTCAATGTACCTAGCTTTCACAACCCTTTCATTTGGAAGGTCATTCTCCTTCAACAGTGGTGAAATCACAGTGAACATCCCCTGCTATAAAGCATGTTAGATAGAGCTGAGGTATACATTACTGGGGTTTTTTGATTGCTGGTAGAAATAGAAAGTGAGTTTACACACCAGGCTACATTTAAGCAAGCTTTTCTGTCAAGAGTTTGACCCAAGTTCCAAAAGTGGACTCAAAATACTTCAGAACCAGTTTAGCCACCCTACGTTCAAATAAGTTTTTCCTGATGCTCAGTGTTCATTTGCTCCCTCTATTAAGAAAAATATATATACACATAAAAACAATATTCCTGAAGATGGTGGGGCTAGGGACAGACATTACACACAAACTGGTTTAAGTGATCAGAAACTGGTTTTAACCTGTAATAGAACAGATGTTTAGTGTACATAAACCAGTTTGAAAAAAGCTGAAACCAGTTTAAGATAAACCTGCTTGAATGTGATATCAGACTTAACTGATTTGACTCAGTTTATGCAACATCTGTCCCAGACCCCTTGTTGGTCTAAGATAAAACCAATTTATGAATATCTGTCCCAGACCCCTTGTTGGTTTAAGATAAGCCAGACACCCCCAGCGTCCTGGCATGCTCTCTGGCCTGGCAGGGTTCTCTGCTCCACTGCAGGGCTGGCCCATCCCATCTCCTCCCTGGCAGGAGCTTGGCACAGATTTGCAGGCACAGAGCATCTGCTTGGCTTCTTCCTGCTAAGCAAGGATTATTCCCCCCCCCCTCTGCCTTACATAGACACCTCAGCATTAGCTAGCAGATCACACACTGGCTATGGTCCATGCTGTGGCAGAGGACAGAGGCAGACAGGCTTTTTGGAGCTAATCAACAGGTAGCTTAATGTGGAAGAGCTGTTTAAGAAGAGCTCCATTAGTTAATGGAGAGAGGCTTTGTTTTCTTAATGAGTTGATAAATACTGAGTTAGGGGTGATAAACATTTCCTGGGAGCAGCTCAGGAGGGGCGGGAGGGGGGAATAATCACAGCATCCTACTTGAGGCTTGGCTATACCCCACTCAGCTCAGCCCTGTGGAAGCAAAGGGAGGCCTGCTTTAGTGCCCCCTGGCTTCTAGACTATGCCACTGCAGGCATGTCCCTGTATTTCTGGGATGTCTGTCTGGGTTACAAACTGATTTAGCCTACCCAAGTTAGACTAACCTGCAAAGATTGAACCAATTCAGGCTCAGACTTTTTGAATGTCTGTCCATAGCCTGGAGGACATGCAGACAACTTTAAAAAAAACTGTCCCCTAAGATTTGTTTGGGGGCAGCAAAGATATTTCCACCTTTAATCTCTTCCACTGTTGGTATGAGGTATGTGAAATAAACATACCAACAAAAATAGTTTGAACACAAGTTTTATAATCTTACTCTTTCATATCCCTAGTAATTAAATTTCCTCATGTCCTTTGTCTTTTAAAAGACTAAGGACCAGAGTTACTTAATCCATTGGGCATCTCAATGTACTTAGGCGCCTAAGTGTGATTCTATTCCACTCTGTTCAAGCCCCTGAAAATCCATTGAGGCACCTACTTTTATAAACACACCATCATCTCACCCTCCAGGCTTGAGCTGCAAAAAGCAGCAAGAATGAGCTATCCACCATCTTTATTAATGATTTTTCAGGGACTGGTACGGGGTGGAATAGAATTGCACTTAGGTGCCCTAATCCATTTGTGTGTCTAATAGATGAAACAGAATCTGGGCCTTGCATAGTCATTATGCAATGCATCACTCACAGTTATTAGCAGGGCTGTGCGAAATTTCACTGCATGTTTTGTTTCAAAGCTGTTTTGACGTGTTTCAAGCTCAAAACAACAAAATCAAAATGACACAAAAAACATCAAAACAGCTTTGAAATGAAATGAGGGCACTTGAAACATTTTGAAAGTTTTGAAACATTTCGAGTTTTGAAGCAGCCTGGTGGTGGGAAGGGGAGAGCCAGGGCTGCGCTCAGAGCAGCTTCACAGTCCCATGTAGCTCAGTCCAACAGGGAGTGCGGCCCTGGCTCTCCCCATCTCCTGCCACTGGGCTGCACTCTGTGGGGCTGGCAGAGCCAATTGGAGCACAGTACCAGCTCTGCCCACCTCCCGCCATCAGGTTATGCTCCGAGCGGCTCCACAGCACCATGGACCTCAGCCCAGTTGTGAAAGATGGAGCACAGCCCAGGCTCTGCCCACCTCCTGCCATTGAGCTGAGCTCCATGGGGCTGCAGAGCTGCTCAGAGCTCATCCCAGTGGCGGGAGGCAGGCAAAGCTGGTGCTGCGCTCAGCCTCCCACCAACAGGCTGAGCTCCACGGGGTTGCGGAGCCGCTTGGAGCACAGCCCAGTGGCAGGAGGCAGACAGAGTCAGGGCTGCACTCTGCCTCCTGCTGCCGGGCTGAGCTCTTTGGAGTCTGGTGCTGGGTGCAGGCTGTGCCCAGTGCCAGTCCCAGGCAGCAGCAGCAGCCTCCTGTCATCCAGTGCAGATCCGGGGGCCCACACCTCCAGCACAGCCCCACAGCCCTCCTGGGGTGCAGGCCCCCAAATCTGCAGCCGGATGAAAGGGGGCTGCCACTGCTGCCTGCAGCCAATGGTAGCATCTATCTTCCCTGGCACTGGGTGTGGGCTGCTCCCAGCGCTGGTCCCAGACACAAGCAGCAGCTTCCTGTCATCTGGCGCAGAGCTGGGGGTCTACACCCCCAGGAGGAGTCCAGCACAGCCCTACACCTCTCCCAGGGCTGTGAGCCCCCAGACCTGTATGCTAGATGAAAGCAAATTTTGCTTTCAAGACTCTGAGGTGCAGTTTCTGAGAAACCTCTGCACCTATCTCCTTGAAACGTGGTAGGCTTCATGCCCTCAAAAGGGGCTACCATCCCTGCAATGTGCATACAAATCAGGCAAAAAATGACAATGTTTTAGGCATTTTCATGATTCCCCATTATAGCCTATAGGCGAAACGAGCCAAAACAGTGAAAATGTTTCAACTAAATGAAATGGGACAGTGGTTTGGAACAAAATGACAAAACAAAATACTGTCCCTTTGAAATGGTGAAACAGATGTTGAAATTAAATGATGGTGTTTCGTACAGCCCTAGTTATTAGTTTCACTGTCAAATAAAACCACAGCACTTCTACAGCTTCAAAGTCCACGCTGGTATTTTATGTTGCTATTTAACTTGCAGTGTTGGGAAGAAAGAGTCTAGATGAAGATGGAGGAAAGAAAAAAAACCCAAGCACATCTTTTATTAAAATAGTTACAGAAAAATCAAGTTACTTTTCCGCAGAAAAAGATGAGTAGGGATACCACTAAAGTTCAATGAGACACAAAGGAACGAACAACAATAATAAAGTATTTCCCTACAGAAAAATGACCATGATGCAATTTACTCTTTTGCTAGAAAGATTCAATCCTGAGATACCATATTGTCAACGTTAGTTTTCAGCCCACTGAAAAGCAAAAAAAAAAACAACCAAAATTCATTCTCAGAATCCACACACAAGGACAGTATAAAAAATAACTCAAGAAGCAAAAATATATTGTTCCTTTCCACCCTCATCTATCCCCCCCCCAAAATATCACTTTGTTATATCTTACAATATTTAGTAAATACTGTTTTGCTTAATTGGTAAAACTGATTCTTTTTTTTCTTTTTTCTTTTTTTGCTATGGCAATATATTCCAGAAGTGTGCTTTCCCCTGACATGAGGAATGAATTGCAAAAAGTAAAATACAGAATAAGTGCCATGGTTAGCTCCAGCAAAATTAATCTCCATACGTATTCAAATTTTGGGGTTTTTTCCCCCCAAAACGTCTAAAAAAAAACAGGTCAGCAGAGCTGTCTGAATTTTTTTTAGCTAATCTTATCGTCACAAAAAAGGGGAGAGTGGGGGGGCTTCAGGGACAGCCAAACCTAACTGCAAATTCAGACTGGATTCCCTAAATAGAAGACTCTGCCAAAACCAAGCTGTAAAAACATTTTGGAAATGTTGAAAGCAACTGTCTTAATTTTAGAGTATCTGTAACAAAACCCAGGGAAACAAAGAACTAGAGTAACAAAATTGATGGGGGAGATGGTGTTACCATGTATGCCATTAGTTCAAAAGCACACTAGCTAGGAAACAGGAAGAATCAGGTTCAAATAACTTCCTTCATCTTAATGGGATTTGACACTAATCTCTCTCCTTCTAGGAAAATGATCTAACCACCTACATAGATTAGTGACCTATACATGCTACATGTGACACTCTAAGGTAGATTGCTCTTAATCTTGCTTGTTGATTCTGTTCTACTCTGTATTAAATATTTTGAGTATTCATCAAGTCAGAGAGAAAGACAGAGAGAAGGAGGATATAGACAGATGTAATACGTGTATCAATATCAAAAGGAAACCAATATAAGCAGTTGAGGTATGTCTGCATGCTTGTTTTCTAGAAGTGTATTTAAACCATTGCAACTTTCAAATTCAGGCTCCATTTAGCTACTTTTTATAACTACAGAATTATAATAGCTGATGGCCACTCCCAAGCAGCAGATCCCCTCCCTTTTTAAAGCAACTGAAGTGTACATCTGTCTTGAGCCAGACAGAATGAGACTCTTTAGGTGAGAGGCTAGGGCACTCATGAGAGAGGTGAAAGTCTGTTCAAATTCCTGCTCTCAGATATGCACAAAAACGGATTTATAAGATACCCCACCTCTTTCTCAAAAACCCAATCACACAAACGCTGAATGTCTCTCTACCTCTCTGCACCATAACCCCTCAGCAAATAGCCCAAACTAAGTAACCATCAGCAACGTTAAATCTGGAATTTCGTTTCCTTCATTCTGCATCCCCATAACCAAAAAAATGTTTGGAATCATATAAAAATTTTTGCTTAATCTAAAATGAAAAAAAGACACATTTCAGTAAGAAAAATTCCATTCAAAACAAACAAACAAAAAAATGGAACTACCATAATTACTCAGATACAAGATGAGGTATTTTCCCCCAGTCACCATAGGGAAAAATGCATTTTGTCTTACAGTTATGTACAAGGAAACCACATCCATCATTGTATACCACTAAACTGCTGTCAAAAGCAGCATGTGATCAGTAATGGAAACCATCTATGAAGTTAATTAGATGCAGCCAAGACTGAGCATGACAATAAAGCATATGGCCCATGTACCACAAAGCTAGGTTAAAACAGCCCATCTGAATAAAAGAGATGGTAGTGCCCATTGCACATTGTCCTTCCTCCTCAGTTCCAACTCTTTTTCAAGTCATGGTGAGCCACTACATCAAATACTTTTCAACTTCCTGTTCATTCCCACAGCTGATATTTGCTTTTCTTTTCCATTTCCAATCATTTCTATTTCTTCACCAGTCTTAAACATCTGGCAAACATCACCAAATGGGACTCCAAACAGTTCACCCAGAATTCTTCTGTCACCCTCTCTCTCAGGCTGTTGCATACGATCAGTGTGGCCCCACACTCCTTGAGGTGAAGCCAGAAAAGGCTGCCCTGTTCCTCATATGCATATACATTTTTGGAGGCTCCCAATACTAAATACTGTTCATAATAGGAACATCTGATTCTAGTGATGACTGGAGAGCTAATCGGCACATGGATCCATGGTATCTGGAGTATACATAGATACAGAGCCGTGCTGACCTGTGGGGTCACCATGCCTTGAAATACTCTGGATGCTGCTGGAGCCCAGCCCAATGAACTATATGGTGAATCATGAGCTTTTTGGCTTTGGACTAATATCATGCATAGGTTGTACTATATATAAGTAGGTACAGAAGTGCTACTTAAAAGTGCTACTTACTTAAAAGTGTGTTTATGGAGCACCTGGGCTAAAACTTGCAGCAGTTTCACAAAAGGCAAAATGTATCAATTCTGGATGAACTAAGTCTATGGGCACCTGTAGTAATTTTATGCAAATTAGTACATGTATGTTTATTTCTAGGTCAGTGTTTTCAAATGTGCTCCTTACTTCCATGTGCTCATGGTGAGCAGGGTCTGACAGTCAGGAAGGGGGAAACAGCTGGAGGGGCAAGAAGTTAGAGGGCCAGAGGGAAATGGGCCCCCCAGATTTATTTTTCCTGCTACTGTAGCAGCGGGAGAAGGACAAATTCATGGCAAACCTCCAATAATTAGATTCTATCCCTGGAAACTGATAATAAATGTATATATTTTCTGTATACAGAATCTAATTATTGGTGGGGACATCTTATATTCAAGGTCATCCTGTATTCAAGTCAACATTGTAACTGAATGTATTTTGTTCAGTGGACAACTGAAATACCATTTATTTGCACAGCCTTCCCAATTAGGTTAGGTGGAAAAGTGATGGCTTTGCAATACAGACCCTAATTCTGCAGAGATTAGACTGGCACAGTTAATCAGCTGACCACCATAGTTTGTCATTCACAAATACACAGGCCACCTGTGAATTAAGAGTTCCCTGACATTAACAGTCCTCTAAGCCTCTAATTCTCTTTTAATAATTATTTTAATCTTAATGTTCTTGCATGTTATTTCAATAATCACACAGCCATGTCATTTTCTTCACTCTGTAGTGTCTGAGTACCCCTTTATCACTAGTTCTTTACATTCAAAACATCCTGAAGATATAAAAGTGCTGATATTTCGGACGCCAAGTAACTAAGGACAAGTATATTCAGGTGTCTAAACCCCTATTCTTTTCAATGAATTTCATTTATTTCAATTTATTAGAGCCAGATATACAGCTATTAAGTGGATTGCTCACTGTAATGCAAAAAATAGGTAGCAGAGGATTGAATTAGATAGATCTAGATATCCCAAATCCCATGATAATTCCCTAATCACTGGGTATTATTCCTCAATACTATACCTATAGTCTTTTCATAACTAGAGTTGATTGCTTGGTGCCCTGTCATTGTACATTTTTTATATTTTTAAATGTACTTAAATAGTTATCACTGGATGACCAATTTGGTCAGGCTTCATCAAGCCAGTATACACCTGAAAAAGTCTTTAGAAGTAACAACTTAATTATTTTAAACAGAAAAGGATTTCTTACCATCCCTGTCTTTAATGTTTTCAAAGTGTATTAATAACAGCCAGAACTAGCAAAGACTTTAGTAACAGTAATAGAAGAAAAAAAAAACAGAAGACAGAATTAGTTTCTGGTTGACACAACTCTAATTAAAGCTGCTACGGAAATGAGAACCTGGAAGACAACACTGTGACTAACAACTGAGAAAACTTTTGTTTCTAGATGCTGCTGCTGTAAGTCCATAGCGAATAATAAATGAAAACTATATTGTTTGTATTGGTATCCCACATGTATGCAGGATCCACTTATGTGCTCTTCTTTGCTGCTTTGAATTAATGAAACACTGGACTGCTCTTTGCAAGATCAGTGACATATAAACAGCCCCAAGCATCATTAGGCTAACACCTGAAAGTGTCTGACACAACAAATATTGCATGTTTCTCACAGGTGACTATGATTTTCAGATGGTCTGCAATTAGACAGCAATGGGATTTGTGATGTATTTTCCCCTACAGTCCTGTTACCAAGTTTTAATATTCTAAATGTTCAGCACTAGTTGGGCAAAGAATAAAATACTCATTTTCCCCCTATCACAATCCCTGAAGCCTCAGCAAGTTAATGTTTCCATTAATTTGTTCTAGAATGGAGGAGAGAAGCAATTTTTACTCCCAAGGAAAAGCTTGGCATCATATTTAAGGGAAAGAACGTATCCAAACAGGCTATCAAGCCAGTGCTACACAAGTGACATACGCCCTTAGGACCATTTCTGTCTAAGTTTATCTGACCCTTGGTAACTTGTAAAGAAACCTAAAGGGAAGCCCCAGGTCCAATATTTTACTTTACATGCTTTTCCTGAGAGCAGGATATGAGGCATCATTGAAACTTTAGAAGATTAAGCCCTCAGTCAAAAAACATATTTTAATATTAACAAGCTCTGAAGTTACTGCCCAATGGCAATTCATCCTTTTTTGTGTGTTAATTTTTACTCCTCTTATAGCCTGCCAGAAATTCTCCTGTAGAAACCAAAGAGATAACTTAGATAATCAAAAAGGTTAAGCATAGTATTCTAGATTCACAGTAGCCTACCTCCTTAACACTTTGAAAAAAAGATACTTCCCATTTCCTACCCTTGGTCTATGGAATATGAAACCAGGGAGTTGGAAGAAACCTCCTGGGTCATCATTCCTACTCCCACCCAGAGAAGAGAACACCTTGCACAGTCTTTTATCACTTCATAAGGCTTTCCACAGGCACATAATTCAATCAAAACTAGGTCTTTTCCCAAGCCACAACACAACCAGCTAACATGGCTTCGAATATGTTAGCCTGCCCGTAAAGGAGCAGTAAAAGGGCTTTTCCATTAACTGTATTAAAAGATGTGTTAGCTCAGCTGAGTTATCTTAATTGAAACACACCATTTTTTACCTCTCCAGACTGAGGCCTTGGAAGACAAAAAAAAGACGTACCATCAGGCTTCTATCAGTAACCGACATGGCCCATTTGCACTAAAATGCAAATGACTGTATAACTCACCCAGCTAAGGAAGCACTGACAACTAAGATAACAGCATCAACATACAGTAAAAGCTCTGTACCGGGAATGGGGGATGTCGGTTAATCAAATATTCCGGTTAATCAAATGTGCACCGTCTGGTCCACTCCCCGGCATCAGCGTTGGAGGAGGTGCCCTGCGCAGGCTGCTTTGTTCCGCACAGGCTGCTTTGCCCTGGGCCGTGGGCCAAAGAAGTGGCAAAGAAAAACCCTGCTCGTGGAGGCAAAACCCAGAAGTGGTAATTCCGGTTTCGTTTTTGCTGCATCCCTCGGATGCCGGTTAATAGAGTTTCCCGGCTAATAAAGTGACGGTTAACACAGCTCTTGCTGTATATCTTTTTTTTTCCTTTCTTAAAAAATAAAAAAGGGTATGGGAAGGAAAGACAGCCTCAATTTATACCAGAGTGTAGAAAGAATAGCCTGATGTTTCAACTTGATTAGGTAGCCCCATAAAAGGATGCTGGAGAGATGCCCTTGTTGATTTCATTGGATTTGTCATAAGTCATTGACACTGGTTGTATAGATTTACAGTGGTTTTGCTCCTTCACAGAGAGCCAGCAAAGAATGATATGGAAATCTAAAAACTTTTTAAAAAAGACATGGATATTGCGTAAGTAGGAGAGAGGGGAGGGAGGCACAATAGTTGGCAGCACTCCTGGAAGCTCTAGGGAAGTGGTACTAGAAACTTTGAAGCACAGGGATGATACCACAGAGATCAGTCTTGCCAGTCTTCCTACTTAATGTCACCTGCATGTGGATGATGATTATTCCGTTCATTTTTTCAATGAGCCACGTTTTGCCTTTGCTATGCTTTCTGCATGCCAAAGCGAGGACTAGGATCCCTTGTTGCTTCCAGATGTATCAATACTAACTTGACTTATTTCAATTTGCCATCATTATTTTTGTATGCATTATAGATCACACAGGGTTCCATTATCTTGTTACTTATACAAAGCCTAGCATATAACACCCACTCTCTTGGGCTCTGCAAGAAACTGTGATGTTTCCTCTCACATGTGAGCCTCACCAGTTATTCTGGCCTTTCCTCCTGCAGGGAGGAACGCATAATGCATAAAACCTGTGCATAACTTCCTCTGTGGGTTACTATTCAGTTCTTGGTCCATTTCAACATATTTTCATAAACAATATTATCTTCATTGTTTGACAAAAGTTTTGTGTATTTCTTTCACACAAATAGGAATCAATTATTTTCTTGAAGCTTTTTATCCTCATCTAAGTTAACAAGAAAATGCAGTAATAAAAATAATGCTTAGGGTCATATTTTTCAAGAGTACACAATAGTCGTGAAGAAGGGGGAAACAAGATTCGCTGAAAGTTCAGCATCTAGCAGTTCTCACTATGAACGTTTTCAAAAATCTGGCCACCTACTCAAGTTTCTAAACAGAAACTATTTGGTGCCAAGTTATTCTTTGGCTTAGGTAGTACAACAGTAGGAACAGTGTAAAGTCTTTCAAGAACATTTAAAGTACACTATTTTTTTGTAGATGAAGTTAACTAAAAATTCTAAAATATTTTGATAAACCCCTTAAACTAAACTATATCCTTCCTTGTTTCATAAATTTAAAAAGGAACAGGTGACAATAAATTCTGCACATACACAAATGTTATGGTTTAAAAGCAAAGACCATGATTTAAAGTAACACAGTAATTATTGCCCCTGCCTCCATCAGAGACAGGTACACACAGAAATACTCAGTTGTTTGAATCACGCACAAGACAGATTTGGTTGTCATTACAGTCTTTCATAACAAAAAGAACATGTTTTTTAGCAATATTTTCACGCTGAAGCCAGTACTATCATTCAAATCTTTAAAGTTTTGCATGCACATAAGGATTTTGCAATATGTAGCCCTATATAGTTATGCCCTATATAGTACCTTACAGGTAAAAATCTAGCTAGAAAGTTTGGTTTAATTTAAAAAGTAGTTTTACAAAAAAGTGAAGGTGAACAGCAATGCTTTCATACTTGTTTATTTTCCATTTCAAACAGTTTTCTTTTTTTAAAAGAAAATGCATATATAAATGTTTCCAGTTGACACATTGCCATATTGTATTTGTATCTGATACCATGGAAGTCAGATCGGTTAAAAATAGTGAAAATAATCGACTTCTAATGTTCAAGCTAAATAATTGTAGTATCGTCTGATACGTTTAATTTTAAAAGCTGTTTCATAATCTTCGTCAGATGGCAGTGGCAAGATAGATATGGTTGTCTTCAGCATGTGACTTTCTCCAAGTGCATTACTCCCTCTCACATATACCACAAAAGCTCAAGACATTTCTTTTTTGTTGGTAACCTGTTTGCATACCTTATTCAATTACCGACAAAACAGCTTGCTTGGTTCAGCAAGAAGTTTAGTTGTTACAGGAGTGACCCAAGATTTCTTTTTTTGCATAAAAATGAAGTAACGTCTCCCAGCTGGCAAACCTGCCACCTCACAGTCAGGTACAAGCAGGCTCATTTATTTGTTTTGTCAGTTTTATATTTGATGAACAATTTTTTTTTTTAATTAAAATTTAAAACTTCCCTTTAAAGTCTCAGGAGAAAAGCCTACAACAAATCGCAGAGAGGCTTGCAATAGTCAATACCTTGTCTACATTAGTACTCCCACTGATACTGATGCCAGTGGAGCTGCACTGCTTGTAATACAGTGATGGCAAATTTTACAAAAGGGTTCGGTGTAGACCACTAATTCTCGACCAGGATCCTGGCAAAAGGGAACGATGAGTATCTCTATTAGTAAAAGCAACACTTGAACCTGTCTTCCAGTTCTGGAGCAGCTACACATGTGGCGGCAGCAGTATGCCCAGTCTATCACTTATGCCATTTCTCCTACGACTGCAGCAGTGGCTGGGCCAGTATGTACTTGTAATGATTAAAACAACCATACAGTCATAAAATGGCTGATAACAGATTCATGGCAGGTGTCACTACACTTCTCTCTCAGGTTCCTGGGGCTTTGACTCTAAATAACCCAAAACAAGTCCCCCTTGGGGATCATCATAAATAGCCACTAATGGACCATACATTATTTCAGAAAGCAAGCAAGACAGAGAGCACATGCTAGCAGCTGTTGGGACTTTAATCATTGTTACAAACTTATTCCTAGTACTGCACAGGTTTAGACATACTTGGACACATAAATGGCTACACTGAGAAAGGTAAAGCTAGCTCCAGGAATAAGCCCAGACCAAACAGCATCATGACAGCTGCTCCAAAAGGAGCAAGCTGCACTCAGTTTCTATTGGAAAAATTGGGAGGAAATTACCATTCATCCTTCCAGGGATAAATGACTCTTCACTGGGGCAAATGTGCCCCTCCGATGGAAAGATGGTGTCACTTGCTCCTAGTTTTTATTTAAATTGGGACAGCTTGAGTGTCTACAGATTGGCCCATTCATACACCTGGGGTAACCAAAAAATCAGGCCTCTCCGTGTGAAAACAAACAGTGATCTAATGCTATTTAGGTTAGCCGACACATCTGCTCCTTTCCCAGCCCTGAAAGAGGGCCCTTTGCGTCCGAAAGCTCCCCCAACATCTCCCTCACCCACACGGTTCTCCAATAAAAGAGCCGCCAAGCAAAACGTGGCCTCTGGCACCTTCCCCTGCGCTACAACACCCCCAAGCTACCAGCACTGCCGTCCTCAAGATCCCTCAAACACGAACATGGCCTTTGGCACATTTCCCTGGGCTATGACAACACTCCTGAAGCTACCGCAAGAGCCCCCAAGCAAGAACCAGGCCTCTGGCACATTCCTCTAGTCTCCAGCAGCTCCCAAAGATACTAGCACTGCCATTTGCACTGCTATGTAGCCAGGTCAGTGCCAAGGCAAAAAGCGAAGGGGCTGCCCTGCCTTCAAGCCCTGGGGTTCAGGGAACAACGATGTCGTTCAAGGACACCCTAGGGCAGTGCTTCCCAACCTTTTCCTCAGCATGGCCCCTCATTCCCAACCCACAGCCCCGCCACCCCATCCACTGATATTGTGATCCCGACCCACAGTTTGGGAATTGCTGCCCTAGGGGCTGCTCCGGGGGGGTGGGGGTCAGGCCTAGGCGGGGTGGGGTGTCTGTCAGCAGGCTCAAGACAAGCCACTGGGAATGAGCTGGACGTGGGCTCCCGATTTCCAAGTCCTTCTTCCTTTCTTTACACTGTCAAAGGTTGCGAGCCACAAATCTGACCATCTAAAGGGTTGGAATTTCTTCCAAAAAAAAAAAAGAAGAAAAAAAAATTCTTTAAAAAGAAAGTTTCTTCCAAAAAAAAAGAAAAAGAAAGAAAGAAATTTTCCACCTCTGGGGACTTTTTACCATCTGTAATTTTCCCTGAGCCTGAGGAAGGGCACTCATGTCTGAAAGCTCGCATGCAGAAAAAAAATCTCTTTTGTTAGACCAACAAGATTTTTGGCAAAAAAATCCTGTTGCTCTAATAAAAGATAGCACCTCTGTCCACCAGCCCCGATTGCTTTTTTCCTCCAGCCCCAGACGGCTACAACCTGCAGAAATGATCATCTATCTATCGAGATACTGCAATTTCTCAGTGGGTCTAATAAAAGGTGTCTTCTCTGAACCAGGTGTCCCAGAGTTCTGCATTGCAAAGAAAAAAAAGAAAATCTCTTCAAAGAAGCAAAACTACTGAAAAGGCAAGGATGGGGCTGGGATTCTGGGGCAAAAAAAGAAGCTTTTTGGGGTCCCCCCGCAGAGCAGGGGCTGTGCACGAGGGGCCCCCTGAGCTCAGCCCGGGGCCGCGGCCGGGCGGGGTCCCCGGGGCGCCCCGCACTCACCCAGCAGCAGCAGCTTGAGCTCCCGGCGCGCGTCGCGCTTG
>NW_017728950.1:67989530-68034609 GCF_001723895.1 Crocodylus porosus
TCCGCCCCGCGCCTGGGCCGGCGCCCCGGGGTGCGGCCGGCATTGTGGCGGGGCGAGGAGTGCGGCCAGGCTGCTCGGACGGGCCGCCCCCCCTGTGCCCGCTCGCACACGCTGCCCGGCCCCGTGCGGGGAAGCGAGTGCGGCGGGGGCCGGTCATCTTGGGCAGGTGGCTCGCGCAGGGTCCGGTGAGGCGTCCCTTAGGTCGGTGAGGGGCATCACAAGTCCAGTAAGGGCTTCCTCTGGCCTGGTAGGGTTGCCTTGGGTCCAATAAAGGGTTCCTCTGGTCCGGTCAGCCTGGGACGGCTCAGGTCAGTGAGGTGTGCCTCAAGTCCAGCGAGGGGTGCTTCTGGTCCAGTGTGGCTGCCTCAAGTCCAGTGAGAGGCACCGCGGACCAGTGAGGGGTGACACGTCCAGCACGGGGCACCTCAGGGCCACAAATGTTAAGACCCGCTGCCCTAAGCACTCTCCTCTCTCTTGGAGAGGCCACTTTTGTATTGCTAATGCTAAGAAAGAGTCCAGCCAAAACGTCCCCTCCCCCCCAGCTGATTTGGCCCCCGGACTTTGCATCCTGGTACATTGTAGGGCTATAGAGCAGTGACTCTTGCCTATTTTAGAGTCAAAGCACTCGTCCCTTCACAGCTTTCCTGAAAATATCCACCCCCTACTCTTTTTGCTTTGTTTTGTCCTTTTGATGATGGGAAAGTGATAAAACAGTGCTTCTGCTGCCAAGAACTCAGAGAGACGGCAACAGGGCAAGCTAGTTTTGAACATATGAACAAACTGACCCGTTTTAAAATCTGTGGGTTTAGCCTGTGATTCACTTGTAGGTGTTTGCACACCTAATCACACTAATGTGCAGCACACTTTAGAGGATTCCACAGCACCCCTACGCGCCCGTGTTGAGACACCCAGTTGAGAATCACTGCTAAATAGGATGAAGAGACACAAGATCTGCAGCGCTTTGTAATACTTAATCTTTAAGTAGTACTTCAGGTTCCCCATTTGTTAATGTCACATTTTAAAAATGCCCCCAAATTGTTGCCAGTTTCACGGTACTGTCGTGACTCTCCGTCCACTGGTTTTGTGCCTGAACAAGGAAGCAACTGTCACGAGTGGGATTGTTTGTATTTGACTCCCTGGCTTCATCTCTGAGCTATTGCTCATTTAGTTCTGCTTCTCCCTTTCGTTTACATAGACTTACCTTGTGTTTAGCTTTACAAATATTACTTTCCAGGCTGTGAATGTGATTTTTTTTTTCAATTAAGCTTAGTCTGCCCCCATAAAATGATTTCCCCCATTTCGCTTTCAAAGATATAATCCATTAAAACAAACAGAGTACAATACAGGTGTCCTTACTAGGATCATTAAAATTGAGTTTATCACACAGTGACAGACACCTGTTACTATATACTGAGTAGAACTGAACAGGTTTCTTGCAGAAGGTCTGCCTCCAATTGCTCAGTGTAGAATAGTTGCGAATTTAGAGACAAATTAAACTGGTCTGTAGGTGCAGAGATTCACTTGCAACAGTGCAATACTTCACTGGTGGCATGAAGGGGGAGGAATGTAGGGCAAACACATGGCCATGACATAAAGTTGTGTTTAGCTACACATAACCACGCACTGAAGGGGGTTGGGAGTAATGGCAATCAACCATGCCAAATTTTCCAGAACAGCCCCAGATTCTGGGACTATTTCCTCCAAAAAGTCATGTTTTTGTCCTGAATTTGTAAAACTGGTCTCAAATTGGCCAGCTCCCTGAATGGTCCTAAGGTGCCAGGCAGCATCCTTTTGCATGTTCTGAGAAGACACAGTACTACACTCCCTGGCATCTCCACGCAATTGTATTGCTTCAGGTTTGGGGTATGCCCAGATCAATTAGCTCTGTTAAGTAGTTGAGAAACAGAACTAATTGGCCTGGGCAGAGTACATTATTTGGCTATGTTACCTGGAACCAGAAGTGCTGTAGAAGCATCCAGCCAGTGCCCTGGCTTTTGCTCCCTAGACATTAGTTGCTTTATTAGGACTGGAGATAGTCCAGATTTGAGAACAATCCATCCCTTTTTAAAAGGCCTTCTTTTTGTGCTAGTTTTCTCACACAAAAACTTCTCCGGGTCTATTTTTCAGTTGTAGCAATGCAAATATTGTGTACTATGCTCCAGGGCATTATTATTCACTAGTTTTACAGACAAGCGAAATGTGATATTTTGTGAACTGTATACAACTCTCTTCTAGGCCTCCAAAGTCACATCATGTTTTCAAGACTTGTTTTTCTTGTAATTTAAGTGTGTGCATGTTTGTACGCATACGTGTGTGCACATGGGTTTAAGTATAATAAAACTTTTGTTTTGATTCTATCAAGTAATCATGCCTGCCCCCTCCAAAAGCTAGACTGATGCAGTAGATTATAATACTGTCTGTGAACATCTACTAGTTTGGATTTCTCTCATTTCAAATCCACCTCATTGCATTGTGTTTCCAAATGTTTCTCTTCCTTCTTTCTCAGCTACTTCTTCAGCCAGCATTTCTTTGGATTTTCACATTCTCCTCTCTTCTTTCTATTTATGTTCTTCCAGTTTCTTCTAAGAAAACACGAACAAACAAATAGTACAGTTGACCTTCTGAACTCAGTGTGTTTGTGCAATGCCAAGCAAAATGTTCTGCCTCATATAGAGGGCAATGGCACCACTATTAACATTAGCAAATATTTACAATACTGAAACAGGCACAACTGGTGGAGTTGTTGATTTATTCTGCCATGTGCATTTGTTCTATATTTATGTTGTGAACATCAACCTTACAAGCCAAATATAAAGATGTGTACTGAAGTTTAACAGCAAATTAGCTAAACACCCTTATGGCTAAAATATAGGTGTATTAATAATCAATTGTAACTTTTTTCCACTTAATACAAACACTGTTACTTAAAAATGAGCTATATAACTATTGAGCCCTTTTAGAGATGCAACGTTTTTACAGCGTCGTGATTGGAGAGACCTATGTTAATAGGACTTCAAGTAAGAAGGCAATCCAGTGTGAGCAGAACTAAAAGTAGACAACACAACCAGTGCTGATCCTAAGGTTTCATACAAACACAGATAATTCTTTAATAGTGCTATTTGCAGCTTGTCAGCTGATCATTGCTAGTGCAGGTAAATATTTGCCCTATCCAACGATTTTTGATAGCTGGTACATACCATTTTAGATAAGTCTCAAAGAACTAATTTTTGGTAAACTACAAAGGTGCACACAGCAGTATGATTCCCACTAACTACCCCTATAACTTTGAAAAGTTGGGTCATAAATGAATTCTAACACTGAAGACAGTCTCCCAGGGGAGGATTTAAAGTGTCCATAGCCCAAATTTAGCCTTTTGTGCACATGCTTATCTTAGACTTACAAGTTACTCCCTCCAGACTTCCACAGAGTTAAGTATCAACACAAGGATGTGCACAATTCATCCACATTTCTTTTTCTGACTCCATTACCCTAAAACAGTGGTTCTCAACCAGGGAATAATGGGAGAACCTTCCAGGGTGATGTGACACTGACACCACTGCTGCTGCCACCTTGGTGAAATTGCTCCACATGCTTCTGTTTTCAAGAGATTTGTCAGAGCCAAGTTGGGAAGAGCTGCAGTACAAATGGTGCTACTGCCCACAAAAGTAACAGAGGCAGGCAAATCTCTCTCTTTCAGCTACTTCTCATTTTAGTCTCCAGAGTGCCTCCTGACAACAGAGGTTCACAACAAGACAGTTCCATCTGCCCTGCATGCCTCTGCTTCCAGGAGAAACCCTGTGGGTTTAGATTAGAAAGAGCTACAACAAGGGCACATGCTCCTGCCACAGCTGCTTCCTAATCTGGCTCTGTAGGAGCTGTGCAGCATGGTAGGGTGACTATAATGTTTAATCAATTACAAACATATTAAATAGTAACAGTGACAATTTTTATATTATATTATGCATAATATATTTAAGTTTTGGAGGGGCACTTTGAATCTGAAAAGTTTGAGAACTACTGCTCTAAGTGGTTCTGCCAAAGGTGCATGTCTCTGATCAAAAAAATATCACATGGGAGGAAGAAAGTGAAGCCCAGTTCCCTCATCAGCAGGGATCCTGGTTTTCTCTGATTTAAAACAACCTCCAGTTTTCAGTTAAAAAAAAAAGTAACCCCAAATCCATATTTTTCCATGATTAAAATGAAACACCACTATATATCAGTCTATAAATTAGTGATGTTTTATTTAAAACTCGGAAAAATGTGGATTTGGGGTTACTTCTTTTTAACCAAAAATTGGGGATTTTTTTTAAATCACAGAAAACCAGGGTCCCTGCTCATCGGGGACTTATTAACGCCACAAAGAAAGCTCCAGTACTACAGCAGTGATCGAGAGGAAGACACATATGGAGCCTCCAGCCTCCATGGAAAGTAAACAGAATAGACCTGTGATAGTGATATCTTTGGAAGACTTTAAAATACTGTGCTGTTAGATGCTGAGAACATTTCAGTAAGAGGGAGTTCCTTAGTTCCAAAAGGCCTTTCTGTTTAGGCAAGCAGCTAGCAACCAGCACTAGGCTGAGATGTTGTTTAGTGGGTATCTGCTTTATTTTGTTTTATTTTAATTTGTTTTATTTATTCTAGTTGACATTTAAGTTCCTGTTTCTCTTGCTGTAAGCTGCCTGAGCCTCTGTTACAAAGGGTGGCATATACATTGCATGCATGCATACATGCATAAATAGAAAATAAATAAATAAAAGATTAGAGCAGTGGTTCTCTACAGTTTTAGACTGTAGGTACCCCTTGTTAAATTCAAAATACCCCTCAGAAGAACTCCAGCTTTTACATTTTCCTCTTTTCTTAACTATAGAAAAATAATAGAGTAATTTTTCTGTTGCAGAGAACTTACAAAAACCAAGCAGATTTTGAAATCTCTGGCTATATCTTGTGATTCATGTTTAGATGGTGCTAAAATTGTGTGGTACCCTTAAAAGTATCTCATGACACCCTGGTTGAGAGTAAGTGTATTATATAAATATATTATAAATGTATGTTTACATCTCCCATTCAGAAAAGGGGTTTTCTGATTCACTTTGTTACCGTGTTTCTCAACCTGTGGGTCACAACCTGCTTGGGAGAAGCTTCACAAAAAGCAATCAAGGGGTCATGAGGTGGTGAACATTCTGTTACAACCTAAAATAAAGATTGCTTATCCATCACTACCTGTCTAGGTAGAGTGGTTCTTCAACGTCTCTCTTACTTCTTTACTAGCCATGCAAAACACAATCTATATTATTGGACTTCGTTTTTAATTGTATACTAAATCTAAGGGGATAGTGTCCATTATTTACTGTAAGACAGTTGCCAACCTAAAAAGATTGAAAAACATAGGAACCAGGAAGAGATCTGAGTATGTACTGTATTTTGGAGGAGAACTGTATTGGAATGCACTGTCAAATGCTGCATAATATTCTAATTTATTAAACTTGGACCAGCAGAAGGGTAGACGACTAAATGAAAAATACTAGTTAATGCATAAGTAAATGAAGAAATATAGCAGTTCATATTTTGGGAATAAAAGCCAGAGGTTTTTTTTTCAGATTATATATTATAATATTGATAAACATCTGAATAAACATCTTTATTAAAATATATGTATTTGTAGCCAGATTTTATGTAAATATGTAAATGGGCCCAATTTAATGATCATGCAGAGACTGACTTGCATGTGATACCAACACTCTTTTATATTTAGTCTATACAGTGTTCCATCTTTATTGAATCTTTAGAAATTAAATTATTCAGTTTTTTCTTCTGTTATAAATGTCTTCCTTTCAAATAACGCTATGCACGTGGCTTCTTCTAACAAAAAGAGTTGGAGAATAGAATTAGAAGTCCTTGTGTGCCTGAGAGAAGTAGTTAGCTGTGTAAGTATGAAGTCATGCAGAACACTTTGAAAAATAAGGGCTTGATTTTCTACTGTCATCAAC
Organism: Crocodylus porosus; assembly: GCF_001723895.1. Lineage (NCBI taxonomy): Eukaryota > Metazoa > Chordata > Crocodylia > Crocodylidae > Crocodylus > Crocodylus porosus. The sequence continues at coordinate 67,995,518 of NW_017728950.1, forward strand.
ATGTAGACCTTTACATCTAGAAAATAACTGGGTGTAAATTATTTCCATTCTGAGTGATGAATTCTAACTTGGTATAATTTTATGTCCATTCTCCACAGAAGTAAATGACTATAAAAGGTACACTGCAGTGGAAAATCTTTAGACATGCTTGAAAAATAAGGAGAGTCAAGTGAACTGCACTTTGCACTAGCTCAACACAAAGTAGGACTTCAATAGCTTTTCCTTAGGATGGGTGTTTTAGTTTCTGTTTGTATTGTTATTTTACACAGTAATAAAGTTTCACTCAGACGATTTCTTTATTTTCTTCGGCACTGTGTGTACTTTGGACATTTTTCTGCACAGTAACTCACAGTAGCTACACTCCTTAAAAGGAATCAGATCTGAGAAACTTTCTTACTGGCCCAAACAAGTTTGACAGGTTTAACGTTGGTGCAGTGAAAAAACAGAACAGATTGATTCATCTTCAAAGTACATATTATTATATCCAGTTTTACCCATGAGTTCAATAGACACATTTGGATTGCTGGATGCCAAAGTAATGTGTTATTCTTAAATAAATAAAAAGTTAATGCAACAAAATGTGTCAAGACAATCATGACAGCTAAGTGAATACTTGCAGGAAAAGTATCTTGAAAATTAGCAACATATTTAATTTTGCAGATTCCTTCCTAAAACTTATCACTGCAGTCAAATACTGTCAATTTATTTTCATGGTACAAAAATATCTAACCTTTGTGACATTAAAATGCCTAGTCATTAAAATAACTCACAAGCTACGTCCACATGAGCAAGGGCATGTGTTTGCAGCATCACAAATAGTAGCAGCACAAATTTGTGCAAATTTTGCCCCAACACTGGAAATCAGCAGCGGGCTGCATGGTTCAACGTGCAACATGTGTGGTTTGTGGCACTGCAAAGAGGCTTGCGGTGCCACAAACTGCACATGCCCTCCCATCTGGATCCATCCATAGTGTTGAGATCCAAGTAAAACTGATTGCAGTCTAAGAAATGGGAAAGAGGACCTAAGGCAAATAAGAAAGTAAGGAAAGTTAAGACATCAAATGTTCTCCTTCTGTAAAGATAAAATAGAAAAAAAGAGAAGCATCTGCTTTACCTCCTTCCTGAATCCTAAGGACTTGTCAATATATGGAATTATTCAAAAAGAGCTCTTCCTGAATAATACCATGTGTGGTCATTCTTATTCCAAAATGAGAATGCCTGATTCCTGTTAAAACTGGTGCATTTTGCAAATAGTTACAGTGAGTGTAGGAATGCAGGTAACATGCAACTTTAATTAAATATAACTCCTGATTCACTTTGTTTGCAGGAAAAAGATTCCACATTTCTATTATTACACCCACTAATTGTAATTATTTACATAAATATGTTTAATAACTGGAAGAATAGAAACCACAATCTCCTGGTGCTGTAACAATGGGTCCAAATGGCTTAAAGGAAATTGAAAGATGTGTCAATTTCAATTTCGTTTAAGATGATTATACCTTTAACTCAGCAGCTGGTTCCAGTTTGAAATTTGGCTAATGGGTCCTTAAAAAAGTACAGTGTCTTGAAAAATGTTTTGCCATCCAATGCAATTGTTAGAAATAGTAGCTGAATTAAGTATTTTTTCCAAACATAACAAGACACTTTGCATTTCTAAATCGTGTTTCATCCAAAGACCTCAAACCACTTTATTAACATTAATAAGTTAACATTTCACAAACAACTCTCTTAGAGGTTTTACCATTTCAAGAGGACCAGAAAGAGAGATACTAGGAGTGCCTATAGACATGCTGGCAGGCTGGTCCAACACATAATTACAGCGCATTGTAGCAGTGTCCCCCCATTTCAACATGCAGCAGGGGCATGTAACTAAAGCTCGTTAATTTGATTGCATTGACTGACTGGCACTGCTGTTCATTACTGATGCTGATTTATGTACTCCTCTTCTGTCACTTAAGCTATTGGGCTTTCTCCCTTTATAGTATTTTAGTAGATGCCTCCCATGATGGAGGTGAGAGATGATCATTCAGAAATGGGTGAGACAATTTGTCTGCCAGATAACTAAGAACAAATAAAGCTAAACTTTTGACAGGGGTGTAGGTTGTAACTCCGACCAAAATGGTCCTAAGGCCTTATGTCACTTGTGTAGCGCTGGCTTGATAGCCTGTTTGGATATTTTCCTTCCCTTAAATATAATAGCAAACATTTCCTTGGAAGTAAAAATTGCTTGTCTCCTCCATTCTAGAACAAATTAATGGAAAAAATAACTTGCCGAGGCTTTAGGAATTCTGGTGACGGGGGGGAAATGACTTTATTCTTTGACCAACTAGTGCTGAACATTTAGAATATTAAAACTTGGTAACAGGACTGTAGCGGAAAATACATTACAACTCCTATTGCTGTCTAATTGCAGACCATCTGAAAATCATAGTCACCTGTGAGAAACATGCAATATTTGTTGGGTCAGACACCTTGATGAAAGGTGTTTGTGCCCACAAGCTTGCTAAGAATTTTTCCAACTATTTGAGCTGGTCTAATAAAACTTATCGGATTTACCCAAAGAACTTTGTCAACTTTTGACATAATCTTCTCCTTGAAAAGGTAATATATATGGTATCTTCTTCTTCTTTGGCAATCCCTCATAGTTAAGGATTGTTGTCTTTCATGATTGTCTTATCTGTGTGTCCAAAGATGGCTGCTGATGAGACCTATTTGAGAGTGACACACTTTACTGCACCTCGGACATGTATTTCCATCGGGGGGTGGGTGACACTGGATTTTTTATTTGGTCTGTGATGCACTGTTTCTGCTGCTCCTGCCTCTCCATCTCCTGTTGTTGTCATGACGTTTCAAAGTAGTTATTGAGAAGGCAATATGGTACAGTTTAATTGAAGTTGGCTTGAGTGTATAAGATCCTGATCACATATCAGCTATCATACATTGTATGCTTTGCTGAGTTGTCTGGAGTTGTGGCTGTGCACTAAAATATATCAGAGTAAATACTGTGTTTTCTTGCATGTAAAATGCCCCCATATAAGGCATACACTTTGTTTATGAAAGACAGAATGAAGAAAAAAATATCTTTCCTTGAAAATACTGGTAAGTAGCAGTAAGTAACTGAGTAGAAGCATCTGCAGAAGGAGCCTCTGCCAGCTGAAAAAGAAAGGGTCAAAAGCGAGAATTAGGAAGCCCTATATGCATCATTGCAGTATTATGTTCACTTCCTTCAACCCCCAGAGACAGAAACTGCTGTGACTATTTTTTTTCACATATAATGCACATCCCCAATTTCCAGCAGGGGATTTTGGAAAAAAGCTATGTGTTTAATGAGAGAAAAAATGGTAAGTAAAATATTTCAGTGTAAAATTCAAAGTTCAGTGTAAAATAATCCAGTGTAAGTTGAGGATATTTTTAGTACTTTATAAGATAACTATTTGTCTAAGCATATTATTTCAAAATTGTATCTGTGTTACCAATTGCTTTCAGCCATAGTGTGAAGAGCACTGCCCACCACAGCAGGCAAGTCAGAGAAGGGGCGTGGGGAGGGCAGATCAAGGCCCCCACAGTGAGGGAGGGAGTGGCGCAGAGGCAGGGGCTGGGGTGAATGGGGCCCCAGGGTGGGTCATGGCGTGCTCAGACCCTGGGTGGCTCATCCAATGGTGTGTGGGGGGAAGGCTCCTGCCACTGCATGCACTTTGGGAGAGGCCCAGGGGGTATGTGCCCCCACCCAATCTGTGCATATGGCAGAGATGGACTGCCACTGAAGGCTGGGCTCTGCGCCCCACTGCTAGTGCCTCGGGAGCCAGCAGTGGCTGGCACATAGCAGCATGCAGAGCCCAGACGGCAGCAGTAGCCTGCCTCTGCCCCATGCATAAATCAGGGGACACATGGTTGCTAGGCCTCTTCTGAGGTGCATACAATGGTGGGAATCCTCCCCCCCTAGGCTGCCCCATACCCCTGAATGAGTTGTCCAGGCTATGAGTGTCCCATGACTCACCCTGGGGCCCCACTCATCCCAGTCCCTGCCCCTGCCTCTATCCCACTCCCTCCCTCAGTGTGAGGGCCTTGATTTGCTCCTCCCCACCATGCTCTTTCCTCTTCCCCAACTTATCTGCTATGGTGGGCAGTGCTCTGCATTCCATGTGGCTGCAGTCCTGGCCACCTGCAGGGTCCTTGGCTGTCTGTGCATGCCCCTCCCCCCTTCCCGCTGGTGTGAGACAAATTTTGTGGTTTCTGAGCAGTCTGCAAAATTAAAATTTCTCAGGGCCCATGGTACATACGGACAATGCAATCGGAGCTTCACACAATGAAGTAAGTTTGTTTCTGATAGCAAAACCTACACCATGATCTCTTTTTACTCTTTCAGTTTTGCCATGCCAGTAAATGGTATAATCCTTCTCTTTTATGAAGCCTGTATCTGAAAGCCAAGTTTTCAAAAGAGATGCAATATAAATTTTGAAATGTGCAAGCTCTTTACTCAACACAGCCATTTTCCTCAGGTTCAAATCCAGATCAAAGTTATACCCAGGGGTCAAAGTCCATATATTCCAGCAAGCAATTCTATTTATAAAATCAGTTGAGCCAGGATGTAGGTAGTGAGGCAAGGGTTGTCTGACCCACATTTTCTAAGGCTATCCTCATGCGAGGTGAGCAGGCCATCCCTAAACAGGGCTGCTTGGAAATCCTGGTAGCTGCCTCAGGGCCCTTATGCCTCTTTTGGATCCCTGCGACCATCTTGCCAAGACCTTCAGCGCATACACCTAGGCAGAGTTATGGAGGAGGGGAGGCTACCATAGACTTGTCATCCACTCTTTAGACCACTGAGCCAAAATGCAGTGACACAGAGGTTGTAGCTTCTGACAGAGAGCAACCTGAATAGAACTATGAACTTTCTGTCACTTCAGCCTGAGTGCCTTTTCTGTAGAGGTCAGGTCTCAGCCTTTCTTCCACCAAGAGGTGTTCACAAGGCAGCGGAGGATGCAGTTTAATGTCATGCCCAGGACCTTAAAAGTACATAAAACCTTAAAAATAAAATAAATGTTTAAACAGTCTTCGCAATAAGATCAGCAGTACCTGCATGTTATGTATGGCTGCTGAGAAGTCATGAAATAACATAAAAAATATGAATATGAAGAAAAAGCTAAATTAAACTTAAATATCAAAAAAAGTATCAACATTCTTAATTGTAAAATAATCATTTTGATGTTAACTTTTATCAAAAGCTTCAAATCAGAAATAAAAAGCTAATTTCCAAATGTCAAAGATTTCGAAAACATGGAATTTCCTTATTTAGTTTAGCTCTAATTGCAAGTTCTTAAAGCTCATCAGTAGTACTTTTTTGGAAAGGGACAAAGAGAACAATCTATTTACTCTGAAAGGGGAACCCAGAATTGCCCTAGTGGAGCCTAATGGGCCTGATAACATGATGCTGGGGGCTGGATCTGGCCTGCAGGCTGACTTAATCTAATATAAATACTCAGAAGCATAACAAAGCAGCCAGGCATCTGGGGTAGCGAAACACGTAGGGGTAGCAGTGACCTTTGGGTGCTGCCATGCCACTGTGCAATCATGTGGTTCCAGAAACGTGATATTTTTCTGTCCCCATCTCCAAGTTGATGCTCAGGGCTCCTGCTCTAGTCTCTAGCCCTAATTATGCTACTGCAGATATTCAAAACTAAGCACAAAGCAAGGAAACCCTTAACATATGGTCATTACTGCTCTTATTATACTTATAGTGAATACTACTCTAAAATAATAAGTTTTTAGCTCACATTTTAAAAACCTTTATTTTTTCATTCTCTCTCTTTTCTGCCTCAGATCCAATGCATGTTTACCCCCAGAAAAGTCCTGAAGCAAGAAAGAGTATCGTCTTTGTAGTGTATTAATTATTGTTCTAACAATCAACAGATGTCAGGTTTGTCTGATGTTATTTAACAGTATACTCGTAGCTTCAGGACCAAATGTAGTTGTAAGCCGATTAAAAGGAAGAAGGGGCAATTTATTTTTAAAATTAGGAGACATTATTACTGTATGCTTACACCATCAAATTATATGATATAGGAGCACAAAATTAATTATCGACAGACTAGTGCTGTTGTAGTAATTTCCTTTTAAAAGTTTAGGCATTCATAATTCTTTTCCATCTACTCTCATCCAAAATGAATTCTGTTAAAACAAATTAACTGCCTAATAATTAAGATGCAACACCAGTCTTTCATAGGTATCCCATCATAAAATTTTAAAGCAGATTTTGGGGAAGGAATGGGTGTTAAGGATGCTTTCTTTCTTTCTTTTTTTTTTTAATCACTAGTAATTCTGTAATTACTGTATTTCTCCCAAATTACTGTAATTACTGTAATTTATAAATCCCTTGTGCAGAACTCCACTAGAAATATTCCCAGAAAATATTTATTCTCCATCAACAATCCAACAACAATCTTTAAAAATTTAGTACTCTGCAATATCAATAGTCAGAATGTTGTGCACTACCAAGTTAAATACCTTAAAAATCTAAATATAACAATCTATGCAATTACCTTTAATCAATAATATGTGTAATTGCATCCAAAACTGAAATAAGTTTTGTTTGACAAGGTTTATTTTCCACATTGATTAATATTAACTGTAGTCCTATTGTTTAGGTCTTTATTTACGTAATCCTGCATTGGCTAGTCAATTATTTCTCCTAGTCTTGTTGTCTACAGCTGTGCAGTTCATTTTATTTACCAATGGCTCTTGGTAAAACAGTAGCACTTCTACAGTCTCTATTGATTAGTGAATCATGGTTTTTGGCTATTTGATAACTTGTTTTGTAAAGAGCTCTCAGCTGACATACATGTTTTTCTGTTTACATTTTTCTCTCAAATCAACTTCACTTATAGTTTTCCCAAGCCTGAAAAATTATTTCTGTTGAAGCACTAAATGTATATGTATTACTGGGAAGGATTGTCTTCAATTTGCTCATATGATTACTGGTGCCTACCCAACCACCAACTTCCAATACAGCAATTAATTCACCTGTACTAAATGCTTCTTTATCCATCATAGTGGAAGTCCAAAATAGAGTTTCTGTATGTTGGGTACAATAGCCTTTGGGTTAGAAAGTCATCATTTGTAATTTTGAGGAATACTAATGAGATTTTCTACTGGCTGCATGGGACTTCAGGCACACATTAGTCAAAGTCCCCATAGCAGTAAGGTTTTCCACACATTACAGACAGGTTTTTAAGGAGTATGATACAATATCATTATACAAAGCCCTGTTTATTACAATGCCCTACTTTAAAAATCCCAACAGCAACCACTTTTTTAATAATATGATACAGCAGATTGACTAACCCTATTATTGCAAACATCCTCTTTTACTGACTTTTCCCTTTCCAATGAGGGAATTGTTATAACAAGGCTGCATTGTATTTTGTCCCGTATTGTTTAATCCAGAGGTTTGCAACAGAACCCCAACAGTAACAATAATCAATTCACATTCAGTATCCTCCAGTTCTGAGATATTATAATAAGCTTAAAATGGGTAATGTTGTCTAATCAGTGGCACTTTTATTAAACCTGTCCTTCTTAAGCAGGTTATAATCAGAGGCTTAAGCATATAAGTCATATGACTCATTCTGTCAGGAACAAACTACAGATACAAAAATAAAATTCTGTAAGTAAGATATCATATTGAAATTAAGCATTTTGAATTATACTATCATTTCTAACACTAACATGTGCTTAAAGAAGTAGACAAGAGAGCACTTAAAGTGGTCACTTGGGTGTGGCAGAAGTAATAAATAGTAGATGTAAATAATTGTGAACCAACATTCTTGGAGAGGTCAGTGCACAAGCAGGGAGTTCTACATAATAGTAAAAGACTGCCTGTGATAGAGCTTCATATTTGTGCTTTAAATACTACATATTTCAGTACACAGTGTCTTGTGAAATAAGTCACGATGATAGAATCAATCAGTCTGGGGACAGAATGACAATTCAGAATCAAAAGCACTCAATCAAGTTCCATACCATGGAATTAGGGGCATTAATGGAATTTCATCTCAAAATTATGTAGAAAACTCATTGGGAATAGGGGAATGACAAAGCCAGAAAATCCAGAATGCTTGTCATCTTTACGATGTCAGAGATAAGAATACAGAGATTTAGAAACTACCAGAAAACAAGCATTGGTTTAGAGAAAGTAAGTATTACTTAATTCAGTGGGAGTCAACTTTTTGGCAGGCATGCCAAAATTTAGCCCCATGCCCTCCCCAAGTGCCACTCTGATCCTCTTTCCCTGCCTGATTGGCTGCTCTGCTTTCTGCTCCCTGCCCTGTGCTCCCTATCTAATCTGCTGCCATATTTTCTACTCCCTGTCCCTTCTCTCAACATCCTGCCTGGTCTTTCCCTGGTCTGCCATGTGCCATACACAGAGACTGCCTATGCTATTTGTGAAATGCATGTCACAGGCTGACCAACCCTGATTTAGTTTACCACGTGGCTGAAAGCATAGAGAGAAAAAAAGCAAACCTAAAACTTAGAATCCAGTAGAGCACCAATCAGTATATCTTGCAAAGATTGCTGCCTTGTGACTGTAAAGCTAAGACACTTTAGGAAAAGACACAGCAGATATCAAGTACTGATGAGGTAAGATAAAGGCATCTTATGATCCAGTATAACAAATGTTACCAAAAAAGTAAGCAGAATCAGGACAGAGGATAGGCTACCCAATTTAATCACAGTTTATGATGATCAAATGAAGGAAAGAGATCTTTAAGAAGGCAATGTTTATAAGGCAATAAGAGTGGACAGAATTCATTATAGGTAAAGGAAAGTTTTAATTAAAAAAATGGAAACATCAAAATTACTGAATTCATCAAGACTAATCAGGAGAATACAATAGCCTAAAACTAAGCTAATAAAGGTACAAATGGTGCTAATATCAGCTGGTAGAGATTTTTAAAGGAGAGAGGGAGTATATCATAATATGATCCTTTAGACAAGAGGCTTCCTTAACCAATGAATCTTCAGACAAAACAGGAATAAATTCATTAAACAGAAAATCAAATATAGATTATAGGGAGAGAGAACAGAAATGCTGATAAAATTAAATCCTGTCTATAATTCCAGCAACCTAAAATATCAGACTTGCTCAACTGGTCACTGGTGAAATAGTAATTGCTGACATCTGCATTCTTTGGCTTCCTAGTTAGTCTAAGGAGTATACTGGAGTTGCTACTACATGCCACAGCATGGAAGGGCCAATTACTGAAAAAGCAAATCAGGAGTAGCAATGTAAAGCGCTTCAAAATAAGGTATCAATTTATCACATACTAAGATAAAAATGTGGTTGATGAATCTTTCTGCAGTTCATACCCCTTGTGTTTTTTAATTTCTTTTGGTCTTGGTGCCTGAGTAGATACAGATATAAGTTAACATGATGAAGTACTTTGCAAAGAGTAGAATACCCCATTAGCAATTTCCTTAATTCGATCTCTAGTACTTCTACTACGTGATTCTGTACCATTTAAATCTACTGGAGTTTTGGCATTTACTGCTCTAGGGCTTGGCCCCTTAGGAAATGTGTAAATATATATGTGCTCTGTGTGTGCTATAGACCAGCACAAAATCTGTAATAATAAACTAGCTGAAATAAGGTATTCAACTTTAAATAAGGTATCTAGACAAGCAGGTTATATTAACTAGAACAGGTTAGGTTTAAAAGCCTATTTCTCCTTTTAAGATTAATTGCAAAAACTGGAAAAATTCATACATACATAGTTTTGTAAAGCCAGATGGGATCACCTGGATTGATCTCCCATATGAGAGAGACTATGGAATTTACCAATGGACCCTACATTGAATCTGACATTATGTGCTAGATTAAAAATGAAAGTTGTCATCTTGGTTTTGTAAAAGGGAAGGGGCATTAATAGCTAATAAAAACCCTGTCTGGTTAGGAATAAAGTTGTCTGCCTTTCTTGTGCCATCTTAAATGTAAGACCTCTGAACAGGAAGTCATGATTGCTTCCCTGTCATTAACCCGCAGCTACAAACCTTTTCCTAGAAGCTAAATAGAATTAAAAAGCCACTCAGAACCAAATAGGTTCAGTGACTTATGTCTTTTGAGAAGAGGGAGTTAAAACAGAGCCTGTCATCAGGCTTGTGAGTTTGATATTTTGAACATTCATTTGCAAGATTTTTTCATCTGTGAACTAAGACCAGCTCCTTGTACAGCAACTAACTTAATCTCTGCAAAGTCAGTTGTGACTTTGGCCATTGTAAATTCAGTTTGTGTGACATTCTCCTGGTGGCTGTCAGGAACACGAGGTGTATTTTGAAAGTGGTGGGAAAACTTCAGAGGTAGATGGCAGGAAAACAGTAGGGCTGGAAAAGGCAGAAAGGGACCCACCAATACTGAAGAAACATAAGAAAGACAAAAGAGGCAAATTTTGCAGCCACACTATGTATTGCAGCTCTTGACGGCTGGGTTCTGAAGCATGTGGCACATTTGTTCTGGAGCCATAATGAGCCCACTGGCACTCTGCCCGCATTTCATATAATGAACTTTCCTGTGGGACTCATTTATCCTCATATGTCTTTCCCTTATCTTTCTCTGACACATTTCCTTGCAAGTATGCCTGAAAATACTGCAGATAGATTTGACATACTCATGGCAACCAGGTCCTCTGCAGACGACAGCTACAAAGACCCATATTAAAAGTTGTAGCTCCTAGTCTATACATTTTAAAGATGTTTAAAGGTGTTTACCATGGTGTTAACACAAAGCACGTGAGCCAACTTTAGGAACAACTGCTCATCTGAGTCCCTTTTTCGTGCAAAGGGCAAACATTTACCAAGGCCTTCTCTAAGAGCCTGGAGCAGGAGTGGGCAATTATTTCAGCTGGAGGATGACTTAACAAGTTTTGGTAAGCTGTCAAGGGCTGCACACATACAATCTTTTAGCAGATATTATTTTAGCAAATTCTTGATTTAAAAAACCCCAAAGCATATACAAAAAAATCAAACTTCCACTATAGTACATTTTAATTTTACTTCAGAAATAAGTTTGTCTTGATTTATGTTGTCTTGAGTAGCATATAAAGGCAATTGCTTAATAGCTTCAGGTAAGGTCTTACTCTTTTATATATTGGTGGGGGTGTGTAGGGGTGGGAGTGTAGTGTATGGGGTGATTAGGGATGAGCATGTGAGGTGCTGTCCATGCTTTAGGTCTTGGGAGCTGGCTGGGAGTGGGGGGTTGGGGGAGGGGCAGGGGGCACATGCAGCAGAGCTTGCCTAGGCAGTGCAGTGCAGGTGCATTCCATGCCCTGCCATACAGCCCATGGCTGCCCCTGCACCACTCTGCATGGGGCCTAGCCCACCAGATCCTGCCCAGGGCAGCCAGAACCACACTCCCACCTGTGCCTGCCAGGCAGCACTGCCCTGGCCCTGGCCCCCTGCACAGCTTCCTGGTGGGGCTGCTCCTGCTGTTGCCGCAGCCACCTGGATAGTGCTTGGCTCCCCCCCATACACACCTCCAGCAGCTCCTCCTCTTGCTCTTGCTGTGCTGCTCTGAGCAGCAGATAGTGCATGGAAGCTGTGGGGATATGTACTAGGCAGCACACATCCAGCCATATGAGGGGGGAGCTGCAGCTAGATAGCTCCTGCCCCAGCATGTTGGGTTCCAGCTCCAGCTTCAGGTCCTGGCCACCCTCTACCCATTCAGTCACCTGCAGGTGGCTGCTCATCATCCCAGATGGGTGGGGTGGATGGAAGGTGACCTGGAGCTGGAGCCCTGTACGCTGGGGTAGATCCAATCAGTTGGTGGGCTGAATCTGGGCTGCAGGCCAGATTTTGCCCACCCCTGGCCTTCAGTGAATCCAAACAGAAATGAGAGCCCACCCATCAAACTAAAACACATATAGTTCATTAAATTATTTAAAATAATGTGAAATAAAAATATGTATCTCTTTAAGAAAAACAACAAGGAGAGATAGTTGATACTTGTTTCTGCAAACATTGTTCTGTATGACAAAGGGCAAAGGACTCTGTGATATGAGCAATATACAAGAGATTAACAAAGAAGATACAACTAAGACATTTACAGAAACAAAACTAGATGTCAGAAGATTGGTAACAACCAGTACATAGCATAACTAGGGTGAGGCAACCAGTGTCGGGGGAGGCAGAAAAAAAACTGCTGCTGTTGCAGTCATTTGATTTTACTGACTGCACAGTGCAAGAAGTTGCTGCCATGGGAGGATCTAGAATTTTGAAAACAGGGGTGCAGATGGTGAGGTGCATCATCATCACATATAAAACATAAAACGAGCCATATTTTCCACCAGTTAGAAATAAGACAAGTGGGCTAAGTGGGCCGAGGAGGGTCATGCCTCACCCCGGGCCCTACTTCGCCCAGCCCCACAGGGAGCTATGCGACCAGAGCTTCGCGAACAGGCCATGCAAACAGGCGCACTCCTGGGACTGGCGCATGAGTTAGCACAAGAGTTTGCACAGGAGGCCTGTGAGTCCCCCAGAGTACACAGTCCTAGCCGTAGCCAGCCTACCAGCGGCATGACACAGATGGGCATGTGCCACACCCCAAGGGTCCCATCAAGGTCTGCAGCCCCCTCCTCTGGCACCTCAGAGACGGCCACCAAGACGGAGCCCATGGTTCCAGGCTTCACACAGACAGAGCCTTTGGCTCTCAGCTGTGGTGGCTGCCTGTCCCCTTTTCAGGCTCTGGGGCCCAGGAGCATGGCCATCTCCCCTTGTGGGGTCTGCTCCCTATTGGGGTCTCTGACGCGCCAGCTGGAGGAGCTCCACGCCACAGTCCTGAGACTGCATGCCATCAGGGACTGTGAGTTCCTACTCATAGTCCCTGATAGACTCCTACTGCCAGGCCCTTCTCCCCTGGGAGGCGGAGGGTAGACTCCGGTCTCCTTCCAGGACAAGGGAGGACCAGGGGACCTTCCCTTCTGTCCAGCCACGGGGTTGGACCAAGGTGGTCAAGGGCCCCAGGGCCCACCGCACCAAGGCCCCTGCCCCGCTGGAGCTTTGCAACAGGTACGAGCCTCTTGCAGCCCCAGCAGAGCCTGCTGAGTTGCCAGCTCCCTCAGGCAACACAGAGGACACTGTAGCTACTGTTCCCACTCTCCCCAAGACCAAACACAAAGTGTTTGTCATGGGAGACTCTATACTGAGGGGGACTGAGGGGGTAATCTGCCACCCCGACCCCTTAGCCCGGGAAGTTTGCTGCTTCCTGGGGGCCCACATCCAAGACATTGCGGAGAAGATCCCTAAGCTCCTCCAGCCCACAGGCCACTATCCCATGCTCCTAATCCATGTGGGCACCAATGACATGGCTCGGAGTGCTCCTAGCCGGGTCACGAGGCACTACAGGGATTTGGGGGCAGGGCTAAAGGGTCTGGGAGCACAGGGGTGTTTTCTTTGATCCTTCCAGTCTTGGGCTATGGGCTGAGGAAGGAGAGGAGGATCCTCTCCAACCAAAGACTGAGGCGCTGGTGTCATCGGGAAGGCTTTGGCTTCCATGACCACAGTCTGCTCTTTGGAGAGAGAGGCAGTGAGCTGCTGGGAAGGGACGGCCTCCACCTCCCTCCATTAGGAGGAGGCTCTTCTCAGCTAGACTGGCTGACCTGCTCCACCAGGCTTTAAACTAAGCCCATCGGTGGATGGGGGGCTACTGACACTGCTGGCCCACTGAGTGGCTCTTGCAAAGCCAGCAGGTCAAGGCACATAAGGGATCCCACCCCAGCCCCACCCCTAGCCCTGGAACAAAATGTAGGCAAGGCAAGGGCCCCTAAGGGGACACTTGCATGTTTATATATAAATGCCAGGAGCCTGGGAAATAAACAGGAGGAACTTGTTCTTCTGCTAAATGCAAATAACTATGATGTCATTGGGATAACAGAGACCTGGTGGGACTCCACCCGTGACTGGACAATGGGTTTAGATGGCTATACTCTGTACAGGAGGGATTGAGTGGACAAAAGGGGAGAGGGAGTAGCTCTCTATGTCAAGGAAAGCCACGCATCCCTGCAAGCCAACACTGGCACCCACGGTGGATGACTTGAGACCCTCTGGGTTAAAATCCGTGGGGAACATGGCACAGGGAATACTATGGTGGGGGTCTACTACAGACCCCCTACCCAGAGTCAAGACCTTGACCAGGAGTTCAGCAGGGAATCGGCTGAGGCTGCACGAACCTGGTGTATGGTTGTCGTGGGAAACTTTAACTACCCAGACATCTCATGGGAGGAGCACTCAGCCAAATCCGAGCAGTAGCAAAGCTTTCTTTCATGTGTGGACGACCTCTATCTGATGCAGGAAGTCTACAGGCCAACAAGAGGTAAAGAGTTGCTTGACCTCATACTGACAACCAGAGGTGACCTAATTAGCAACCTAACAATCGAATGGAAGCTGGGTGACAGTGATCATGAACTGATCACCTTCACCATCTGCTGTAAAGCTGGCAAGTTAGTAATACAGAAGTCCTTGAGTTCAGGAAAGCTGACTTTCACAAGCTAAGGAGGCTTGTCAGAAAGGCCCTAAAAGGCCACAACCCAATGGAGAGGGGAGTTCAGGATGAGTGGTTGCTCCTCAAGGGAGCAATCCTGGATGCACAAGCAAAGTCTATCCTGTCTCAGAGGAAAGGCAGTAAAAGGGCACAGCAGCCCATTTGGCTCTCCAGGGAACTGGTGGACCTCCTCCATCTTAAAAGGAAGACCTAGAAAGGATGAAAGACTGGAACTGCTGCCAATACTCTGCTTTAGTCTCTGCTTTAGTCTCTGCTTTGCAGAGAGTAAATCAGGAAGCCAGGGCTGTGATGGAACTCCAGCTAGTTACAAATATCAAGGAAAATAAGAAGTTCTTTTTTAGATACATGGGGAGCTGGAGGAAAAGCAAGGGCAACAGTGGACCCCTGCTAAACCAGAAGACAACTGATGCCCGGGAAAAAGCGAACTTGCTAAATGGGTACTTTGCATCATTTTTTCACTAGTTCCATGGGACAGCCCTGCCCACTATGGGTGAAGGAGGCCCAGGTGAGGGAGATTTCTTGCCCTCCATTGAAGCTGACCTTGTGCAGGAACACCTTAAACAGGCTGGATACCAAGTCAGCCAGCCCTGATGGATTTACACCCAAGGGTACTCAGGGAGCTGGCGAGCATCATAGCTCAGCCCCTGGCACAGATCTTTGAGAGCTCTTGGCACTCTGGTAAAGTGCCCGATGATTGGAAGAGGGCCAATGTCATGCCTATCTTCAAGAAAGGGAGGAAAGTAGATCCAGCAAAGTACAGGCCCATCAGCCTAACCTCTATCCTGGGGAAGGTCTTGGAAAAGATTATCAAGGAGACCATCCTTAACAGACTAGCTGAAGGCAATATCCTGAGGGATACCCAGCATAGGTTTGTTGAGGGTAGGTCTTGCTTGACCAATCTCATTTCCTTATATGACCAGAAATGTTGATTAGGTCATCCCTGGACTTTTCGCCTGGACAAGGGGGAAGGGATTGACATTGTATACCTCAACTTTAAAAAAGCCTTTGATCTGGTATCCCACGATCACCTCTTGGCTAAACTGGCTAACTGCAGCCTTGACGTCACCATGATCCGCTGGCTGGGGAACTGGCTCCGCAGTAGGACCCAGAGGGTGGTGGTCAATGGGAGCCAATCATCTTGGTGCTCTGTGACCAGTGGGGTCCCACAAGGTTCTGTCCTAGGGCCTATACTGTTTAACATCTTCATCAGTGATATGGACATTGGTGTCAGAAGCGGACTGGCCAAGTTCTCCGATGACACAAAACTCTGGGGTAAAGCATCCATACCTGAGGATAGGAGGGTGATCCAGGCAGATCTGGACAGACTCATGAAGTGGGCAGATGAGAACCTGATGGTGTTCAACACTGAGAAATGCAAGGTTCTCCACCTTGGGAGGAAAAACCTGCACCATGCTTATAGGCTCGGTAGTGATACACTGGTTAAGACTACAGATGAAAGGGACTTGAGGGTCATGGTTGACCACAAGATGAACATGAGTCTTCAGTGTGATGCTGTGGCTAGTAAAGCAAGCAAAATGCTGGCTTGAATCCATAGATGCTTCTCAAGCAGATCCCGGGACGTCATTCTCCCCCTGTACTCGACCTTGGTGAGGCTGCAGCTGGAGTAGTGCATCCAGTTTTGGGCTGCACAATTCAAAAGGGATGTGGAGAAGCTTGCGAGGGTGCAGAGCAGAGCCACGCGCATGATCAGAGGTCAGGAAAACAGACCTTATGATGAGAGGCTGAGAGCCATGGGGCTATTTAGCTTGGAAAAGTGCAGGCTCAGGGATGATCTGGTGGCCACCTATAAGTTTATCAGGGTGCTCATCACAGGACACATTCATACCACAAAGAAGTTGCTGTTCAGTGAGCAACTTTGTGCCTGATTCACCATTTTTATCAAGGGACAAACTGGTTTATTGTACAGCAAGTTACAGCTGGTTGCACAATACTTAGTTATAAGGTCTTGGTCGCTAGCAAACAGGTCTTGGTCGCTAGCAAAATTTCATTTTCAGTGGTACAATTTATTTTGCTGAGAGCAGAAAAAGATGGATTAAGCACACTAGGGTTTATTTCCCAGAGAGCACACCAGCAGCAAAATTCTTCTGGTGTGGATCAGGCCCTAGTTCAAGTCACCAGGTATACCAAGCACTTTTCCAATTCTATTGAAGAAACAGTGACACTTTATGTAGGAGACAAGGCCACAAACAATTGAGGAAATTCTGAAAATAAATGATGAATCAGAGCCAAATCACATGAGCTGAGAAATTCTCCTTAGACAAGGATAAGAGTTAAGATGCTGATTTTGCAAAAAACTAGCAGACAGGTAGAGGAGCTTCTTTGAATGTTGCCTTAGGGCTCTGGTATTCAACCACCAAACAGAGGCAGGCTGGATGCTTTCACCAGAGCGCCCCAAAGGATGACAAGATCAAACAGTCACAAACTCCACAGCAACCAATTCAGGCTGGACATAAAGAATTTTTTCACTGTCTGAGCCCCCAAGGTCTGGAACAGATTGCCGCTGGAGGCAGTTCAAGCACCCAGTTTGAATGCCTTCAAGACACATTTGGATGCTTATCTTGCTGGGATCCTATGATCCCTGCTGACTTCCTGCTCCTGGGGCAGGGGGCTGGACTTGATGATCCTCCGGGGTCCCTTCCAGTCCAAATGTCTATGAAATCTATGAAATCTATGAAAGATAGAAACTTTACCAATATGCTAGAAGCTTAGGGCTGTATCATTCAGTTTCAGGCTGAAACAAAAACAAATATAACTTAATTGCAATAAGTTAAAATCAATGTGTGGGGCTGTGAAATAGGAGCTTCATTACCAAGAGCAGCTAACAAAATGCAGAATTACACAACAAAGGATATCTTGAACGGAGGAAGATTAAGACCATTAAAAAAAAGACATGGTCATTAACACCTGTGGAATGACAAGTTTAGAAAGGATCACGGAGCCATAAAATCAGTTGACTCCCACAACACTGACTGACTAGAAATGCTGCTGCCACTGCTAGGCAGTTGGTTTTAAAAACTTTCGGTACAGCAGGAGTTAAATGGGGGTATAAATGCACCAGTGCATCACCTCTGGATCTGCTCCTGGTTGCTGCTGCCTCTGTGCATTACGCTACCCCAGACACTCGGCTGCTTTGTTACCCCTCAGCAACTAGAACATATAAAAAGAAGTTGAGCTTGCATTCAAGAAAAAGAATGGCTCCAAATAATTTACTGCTAATTTGTTTTAAAAAAAATTAATTTCATATGTTGATAGGTACCAGATTAATGCACTGGGAGACTAAAATCTTTTTTTGATACCTAGAGTAGACATGGCAAAGGTAAGATAGCAAATGTTCTCTTCCATTGTAACAGGATTCCCCAAACTTCAAGAAATTAAATATTTGCTGAGACTGGGAACAGAACATGCCAATTGGGCTGTTCACTGATATTGCATATTAATATGACATTACAGTGGGAATATCTGTTCTCTAGGAAATACTTCAAGAACTCATATCTCATCACCTGTCATCAGGCAATCCTATACCCTGTATTCTAACCTTTGTATCCCAAAACTGGATTTCAAATAATGAGAGGGTCATATTCCCTTAAAATAAATGATGTAAGTTTATACATTTTGTTGTGGAGCAGGAGAGAGAGAGAGAGAGAGAGAGAGAGAGAGAGAGAGAGAGAATGTAGTAGCTGTCAAAGTCCAAATATTATGGGATTTAGAAAAGTGAAGCAAAGCCACAATTCCAGGCTTCAGGAATTAAATAGTAACAAAATACATAATAATTTATTTGTCATAAATTGAGGTCATTATAACTGTCGTTTAATGGCTCAGGGGTGTAGGTTGTAGCTGTGTTGGTCTAAAGACATTTTAATGGCTCCTAATTTCACAGGATAACCATTCCATCTCTGACCTCAACATTCTTGTCCTCAAAGGACTCCTGCACAATGCCTTCAGGAGAAAGACCAGGGAACAAAAATTAAGCTCTTTAATGGGCATCAAAAGACATGGACTTCATGAAATGATGACTCATTATAACTTACCTACTTCCTTTGCTAACTTCTTTTTGATCCACAGGTAATAACAACTGTTTCCCCTTGTAATGTTAGTTTATTTACAAAATTAGGTTTAACTACAGAAACTGTTCTCCACTAGATCTGTAACTACATCTGGTGATCACTGTGGAGCAAAGACAAGTTATCAAGTACTTCCATTAACATAATACATTTTAATAAAAGGCTTAATAAATAATCAAATTGCCTGGATTAGCTTTTGTGATCCCTTTGTCCCTATGGGTTGATTACTTGTTTTCCTCTCCTAGCACTGCCCCCACTCCCGCCCCTGTCGTTTGTATTCAAATCACTCTCTATTTGATAGCCTTCTCTGTGCATGGCTTTTCACAGCATCTGATGAAGTGAGCTAAGGTCACAAAAGCTTATGCATCTCCCGTTTATTCTATAAGGTGCCCTGTACCCTGCTTTCTGCCTGTCTTCAGATGACCATGGCTACCTATCTCTCTCTGCTCATGGTTTAACAAAAGTAATTATTCTAGCTGGTATTTAGCTTAGGTTGTATCAAAGGAAGGGCATTATAGGTCTAAACATTTGTCTAACATCTCTTCCAAATCTAAATTAGTCCAATAAAAGATGTTACTTAACAAATGTTTGTTTTCTCATATTTCTAAAGCAATTTTTTAGCTGACTATGGCTCTTTGGGAACCTGGTGGGAAACTACGGGGTATAACTGAGAGGTGTGAAGAAAGTCTCTCAGAAGACAATAAATTAATCAGCTCATCATCTCACACTTTGTAGATCACCATAGCAGAACTAGGAGGGAGCAAGTGGGGTCTCAGCTCTGGGTACTGACTTGAGGAAACAGAAATGGCAGCTGGCACTGGTGGTCTGGATGCTGGCACTGCCCCATGCACCTTAGCTGCCCACAGAGCAAAATTGCTCAGTTGTTCCTTTGAGCAACATTGTATCAACGCCTGCCACACAGCCTACACACCTGTTTTATGGAGACATTAAAACATTCATTAAACATGTTCTTGAAGACATTTGCTTTTAGGAGATAAGGCAGCAAGCAGGTAAGAAGCTAGTCAAACAAGAAAAGTGTTTTTTGAATAAAACCAAAGACAAGCAGGAAATCCTAATGGGAGTGTTTAATTAATCTGTAAGCTGTATTCATTTCTAGAGGAGGCTAATAATATTACCAAATGAGTATACACAGGTGGCTTCACCTTGGAGCAAGGTCTCTAACAAGCTCGTAGAGTGAAATCCCTGGCATGCTTATAGGGTGTGCACATTTATTTTATTATT
Source organism: Crocodylus porosus (assembly GCF_001723895.1). Lineage (NCBI taxonomy): Eukaryota > Metazoa > Chordata > Crocodylia > Crocodylidae > Crocodylus > Crocodylus porosus. The sequence continues at coordinate 68,015,390 of NW_017728950.1, forward strand.
CTATTAGTCCTGTAATAAAGAAGGTACATGCTTCTTGTAGCTTCATTTGCTGATCATTTTGTCAAAAGATATATTTTGTTTATGAAGAGTATGTGGCCTCTGGCATTCATTTGTAATGAAAAACAATCTGTTAGTCACTGAAAATACTGAACATCTACAGATGAGTTGCTACATCACTGAAAACACCACCTTAGTATTGTTGGTGTGCGTTCTGCTATCTTCCTTGAGGCAGACTACATTCCAATTCATTTGGAAAAAAAATCTATAACCAAAGGATAACTTATAAAATGAGTACAAACAATGTAATGACACTTCAAACTGTCTCCAGGTATGGCCTCATTGAGATACTGTGCTGATAAAAATATACAGAGAGAAAGGGTTGCAGGAACCTCCACATAAGCGCAAAACTTTTTTTTTCCTCAATCATCTCTATGATCTTCTGAGGTCCCTCCCAGCCCTAACATCTATGAAATCTGAATAATAAGATGAAAATGTTGAGAGAAATCCAAATCATTCTGCAATGAACTAGGAAATATTTTTGTGGTTCATGAATGTTATACTTGCCTTTTGTACACTACTTGCAGGATCCAATCTGGATGATGGATAATACTTGGTAAGCTTAGCAGGCATGGAGCCTGCTGCTTGTTTTCAGATGTTTTGTCTGTTTTGACCTAAATAAAATGGACTGCAGTTTGTGAAAGCTTGCTGGTCTCTGATTAACACTGTGTTGCCTCTAAAACAAATCCAGTCTGCAAGTGTTGACCCAGCCTCAGTCCTAGGTGTATAATCACAGAGAACTGCAAGGAGCCTTACAGGCCTAGTCCACAGAAGAATTCTTTTCCTGCCATAAGAAAGGTGACAGATGGAAACCTGGGATGTGGGGCTACCTTTGAGAAAGCTACAAAGTCAAAAGTGCAATTAACCCTATAACTGTGACACCCCCCACCTACCTCCATCAATGCTAAAAATAGCTTTCTCTTCCCAAAGCTAGGTTACAAGCTTAACCTGCAACTAAAAAGAAATGATTGGTACCCTGAGCCTAGACAAGAGTAAGGCTTGAATCAGAGGCCAGATACTGTTCAGGGAGTCAGTGAAAAGTGATAGGCTGGCAAAAGGGCCAGACAGAAACTGTTGGCTTCTTTCCATGCAAAGTATAAGGGTTGTTTTGAAGTTGTTTTTGAGTGACTTTAACTACCCAGTTGGATGCACATCCCCAGAATAACAGGGCTTACAAAGGTCTGTCACATTAAAAAGGTTTAGAAATAAATGGATACGCACCACAGATCCATCTATCAATTCTTCAAGCTTCTACTCAGTTTGAGGTTCAAAAGATCTGTTACATAATTAAAAGAGATTTAAGGCCTGGCTCATCTGGTGAGTATGACAAGTCCATGTTAATGTTGGGGAGAGGATGGGCTTATTTTACATGCAAGGGAACTTTGTGTTAAAAATCCCTCTCTCAGCAAGATACGTGTGCACCCCCGGCTGGCTTCTGAACAAAAACATTGCTAAGACAGTCTTTGAGGCTTGGGCTAGGTACAGACATTCAAAAAGCCCAAGATGGAATTGAGCCAAGTTGCATGGTTTTCTGTAGATGATGTAGTTTAGATTGGCAGTGAACAGAAGACACGTTCTCCCTTTTGGAGGGGAAGGGGGAAACCTTAGATCGAGATCCACCATTTTTAAACTAGTCTGTGTGTGCTGAACTTCTGTTCTGTTGTGAGTATATACTGGCTTCTGATCACTTATTCCTATAAAAGTGTAATGTCTGTACCTGGCCCTAGGCAGCAGTGAGCAACATGTGGCCTGAAGGAACAACTACAGCAAACAGCTTCCTAAAATGTGGACTGTAAATGAAAAACAGGACAAATTTTAATCCATGGTGGACTCAAATTATTGTTTCTATGGCATGTCCAGTAAGCACAGTCGTCAGGTATGTGGCACTGCAGACCCATGTAGGGGGGAGGAGATGGTTGACTCCAGGAGATCCCAGGGTTAAAAAACACTGTGAGAAACAAAATGGGGCAGCATATGCAGGGGCACTTTGCATCACCCCTAACCAGAACCTGGCTGCCTAGAGCCACACTCTGGCTGCTGGCCAGGCTGCAAGCAGCAGGATCACCAAGCTGCAGCTCTCCGAGGCCTCCAGCACCCCAAATAAGGCTGCTAGGGCCAACACAGTTGCTGGCCCCAGCCTCCCCTACCCCACCTGGGGTAACCTGCCATGCGACAGAGGGCGTGTGGCACAGGCATTCCTTGGAGACAAGTAACAGCAGCAAAAGGTATGCTTCTTGTCCCCAGGGAACCAAACATCCATGCTCATGTGGATGCGGCCTATTTATTCATCAAGAAGTGTGAGCAATTGTTATGTTGATGCTATTTTTTTTCAATATTGGATCTTATTTCCAGATGGACTGTGACCTGCAACTACTAGTGAAGTCAAGGGAATCTGTAAGTTCTTTGTTCACCTGAAAATACATGCAGCATGTCTTGTCAAGTTGCTGATTCATTGCTCAGAGTCAGAAAATGTGGCCTCTATCATGATCTATCATTGCTTTGAAACTTTAAATACAGTTTTGCAGTGAATGACAAAAAGTGAGCAATCAGCATGCAAGCAGAAACAAGATAATTTGCTGGGAGAAAGAAAGTAGATTAAAGGATCTCTAAACTCATCACATTAGAAATGGTTTCTAATGTCAATTAAAGGCAATGGTAAAGGGAGTATAGTCTTACCATATGAAAGGAGGCAAACAAAAAATTAGAAATCCCAAATTAAGCCAGAAGAATCAGCAATTTCATACAAATCTTGGATATACACTTAATTGCTACATCCTTCAATATTTTCTATCTTCAGAAAAAAAACAATTTTTGAAGTTGATTCTATTTCCTGAGATGATAATGGCTTAATATCCAGGTACCTCTTGGCACTAGCATAGTTATTTGATAGAAAATGTTCCTAATTCCTTTTACAGCAACTGAGAACTTCACTGGAAAAAACCCTGCTACTTTAATATTGGGGACAGAGAATTCAATTATTAGTGATTGAGCTGTCCATCTCTGTGCTTGTATATGAAACATCAGGAAACACAGGGATGCACCTGACCAAATAAAATATCTTTACAAAATAAACTTCAGTTTCACTTAAAGCAAAACATTAAGAACAGAACACAGTCTCTATTTTCCACTAGAAATGCATCAAACTACAAGGACTAGATACCTTCCTGGAGATGTATTAAGTGGACTAGTATTCCCTGTATGGCTACATTGTGGCATATACTAGGGATACACTTCCTCTATATTCTTTTTGCACTTTTTTCCTGGATCAATTATTGGAGTGTATGTGAATGCATTTATTCCTCTGTATATAAATGCCCTTGAATTTAAGACTGATTCAAATTTTTGTGACTCATTTTAAGGGGGAAAAGGTTAAAAATAAAAACAAATTATTACACAAATACAAGCACATTAACCTCTTTAAATTTGAATTTAAGACATAAGTGATTTTTAGAAGAAATATTGCTTTTAAAAAGCATTTTTTTTACATTGGGGAACAACAGAATACATACACACACATTTTGAAACACATTTTGGGCCTTCTGTGATTAAAAAAATAAAATAAAACTGCCTGAGTAGATGGAATGGAAAGAGCTACGGAGCAAATTTGGCCTCAGTGTTTTCTTGCCCTGAATTTTTACCCTGAATTCTTTATGCCATTACTCATAACTTTCACTGTTTAAACTCCCAAGCTATAGGTAACCTCTCTGGGGTCGGTGAAAGGTTTCTCCCAACATTTTTACTGTATGTACATTTTCTTCAGGGAACTCTTTTTTGAGGCTTGCTGTCCCTGTTTGCAGAACTCCCAGATTTTGCTAACAGATTGGCTTTGTTCCAGATCTATTTAACAGGAATTTCAGTGGTTGATTTCATTTTGCTCTACAAATTCCTCTACATAATCTTAGCCTGAAACCCAATAGTTTCAAGGTTAAATTTTTCACAAAAGCAAATATTCCCCTCTCCTCGGATATGTTGACATTATACGCTAAAGGAGAGGCTGAATGGAGACCAGAATATGAAACCTATTGTTTTGGCCACTGGGGTGGGCCTGTTCTTACAGTAGTATTCCGTGTCATCTTCAATTATTTCTTCTTAAATTGCTTTACAAGTCCTAAGTTTTAAAGCATCTCTATCAGATGAGCAAGCTGCTAAGCTGTTGGCAACATTGTCAGTAAAGACAACTTGCAAAAAAGCGACACACTGTCCTACAAAAGTTCCAAACTTGACGTAGTAGATCCTGGGTTAAATTATATTTTGCATGAGGTCAGATGAGAGTATCAGAATGGTCTTGTGTGATTTTAAAATCTACGAAGCCTGATGTTAAATGTGGAAACACATCATCAGCTTTCTTCGCTCTTTCGGTGGTCACATAGCTTTAGCACATTGTACTACTACAAAGATAAAAGCATATTGGCATTTAACCCACTCTGGCTAGAGAGCTATAAAGTTGTCTCACAGGTGACCTCTCCAGGCTGGGTGCAGTAGAGGGGCTGCTTCTTGGGTCCTTAGTGTATTCTCTACAATAAGGATGAAATCCTGGAGTCACTAAAATCAATGCCAAAATCCCCATTTATTTTAACTGAACTAAGATTATGCCAAAGACCTTTTCGTCAATGGCACTGAGAGTTCATAACCACAAGAGGTCAAATTAATGAACATGTTAGCAAATGAGGCTCCAGTATCTGTTAGCATGTTAGGCAATGTCACATACCCCTGGGTCAATCTGCACAAGTGTTAAATCATCGGTCGCTGCCATTACTTTGTCTGCATCAGTGCTTCAACTTTTGTTAGCACTGGTCAAGTTGAGGCAGGAATTGAAATGCTGTGATATTCTAGGTAATCCTAGTGTAAGCAAAACCTTATACATCCACTTAGGCTGATAGTTACACATTTTGGAAGCTGACCATTGACTTCAGTGGAGGCTGGATTTGCCCAAGGACTTTGGAGGATGGCCTTTGGAGGAAATTGACTCCATTTTCACCTATTGAAGTGCACTGGGCACAAAGTATATTGAAAGGACAATGTGAAAACTATAAAATATTTTGGAAATAAATGGGAATGGAACATTTGGCACATACGCTATTTCTTTAAGCTCCCAATGGCAGGGACCTGTCATTTAACCCTGTTGGGTACACAAGTGGCACTGTACATATGATATCATGAGTGAGTACAGAACATGTAGGTCATTTAGGCAGGGCCAGTTTACTTTCATTATTTATTGTTGCAGGGTAAAATAGCCTCTCATTTTCTATCATGATTTCGTCAGAATGACTGATTCTGCTAGATTGCGCTAGTTGGGGGATGGAGATAAGAGTTAAAAACTCAAATAATTAAACTATCAGAACTCACGGAAATATGGTTGTGATGCTAAGCCATACCAAAATAATTGGATTAACCTGATTTGAAGGTCATCCAAAACTGGGCAGGGTGGGTTACACTTACTTGCCTATAAATATGCTTGATTAATCAATCATGTCTGTCAACATATAATTTTTCTCCTTTGCAACTTTGAAACGGAGAGTATGCAAAAATTCGCAATAATATGGACCTTTGTACTCCTATGGGATCTAATCTTAAGAAAGAATTTTTAGCATTTACTATTATGTGATTTTGCTATGAACTAATTGTTTACAAAATTTAAAAGAAGTTAAGAGAGATGCCCTGAGAGGAGTCTTTATGCTTAATTTAAATATACTTTATTATATCTAGACTGCTACATACTAACACCACGCCAAAGCAGTATGAATCAAGTTGCCTTAGTTAAACGATCCTCTCTGTGTATTCACAGTTCATGCAAGATTGCCTCCACTAATTTAGACCCAAGGAGTCATTCAAGGTTCTGACTAGACTTGACCATCTGATAACAATTATTTATATAAGTACATATTTTGCTACTTATGGCTGTGTCTCTATAAGCAGGGGTGTGCAGATCCTGTGGGGAAAAATGCCCCGGTGCATGCCCTTGCATGTGGGGCTAGTACAGGGAAAAGTGCTCTGGGTAGGGTAGGGGAGGCTGGGGCCAGCACCTAGGCTGACCCAAACAGCCTTACTGGAGTCCAGCGGGCCTTCTGGGGCTCCAGTGGCACCGATCCAGACGCATGTAGCCTGGCTGGCAGCTGGATTGCGGTTCTGGCTGGCTAGGCTTCGGATTCAGGTAGCACATGGCAGCCATGTCTGCTACCTTACTTTTTTTTTGGTACAGGTTTTTTTGACACCAGGCTCTCCAGGCTGGGAGTTTTAGGCTGGGGGCTCTCCCAGTGCCAAAAAAAATCTGCCACATGCTAATTTTGCATGGCAAATGCCTGCATGTCTGGCACATGCAGTTTGTGGTGCTGCAGACAGGTCTGCGGCATCACAAACCATGCATTCGGACTCATTTGAACATGCCCCTGGGTTAAAATTTTGACTATACATGGACGTAAAATTTGAATGATAATTATTCCCAGTGGAGTTGCTTTCATTTTTGAGTGGCATAAATGAACACAATTTCCAGGACAGTGGAACACATACCAAAATGTAATTATTTCAAGAGCACTTACAGGATCCTCTCCCTTGCATCACTGTCTCAACAAGGGATGTGCAGCATGTCAGGACCACATAAACTGTTGTAGAACCGAATGTTATTTGAGACACAACAAAGCTGTGTTTCCGTGCCCTTTGCCACAATCACCCGTGAACATTTTTTCTGTCTACCGTTTTGAAATTGGTTTACTTTTGACTTCAGAAAAATATGAATCTTTCTGCCTTCATACTCCAGTAGTCAGTTTTGATGTGGTAGTTGTAGGTTAATCAATGAAATTATAGAGACTATGAGTTAAAATAAAAGCTGATTATACAAAGAAAAGATCCAGTTCAGTTAAATATGCAACTGGCTTTTACTTTAGAGTAATTATGCAACACTGCAGAGTTATATAGTTGGAGAAGTTAAATAAAAGTTTAATGAAAAGAAGTATGCAAAGAGACCACCCTAATATGGTTCCTGCATTGCATTTTGGAGAAGCTATACTATGCTAAAATCTGACTCCAAAGAATGTAAAGAGATTCAAGATTTGGATTTTGCTATATTCTAGCACCACAAAGTACCTCAGTGAAATGTAGCAACTATAACATTTACATCCTGACCATTACTCTATGTTAAAAGGCATTTTAAAATAAAGCAATATATTCAACAGAATTGAAGTTAATTAAACAAAAAGATCTGACCATTCTATGTGGAAACTAAGCATTAAAGGTATTTAAATGTAATCTTATCAATAGAGATTCATCTAGTAATCCTTAAGAGAATCCAAATACTGAATCTTGAGAGAAATTGAGTTTTATTTTTATAAGCGGTATCTCCATAATAAATGTATAAAAGCACGATATTTGTAAACATTTACCACGTGCAAATGTCTTTTGTGAGTAGCATTGAATAATGTAATTTATGAAGCAATTTGTGTTAAGAGGTAATACATATGAAGTAATTGCCAACTTAATGCATCTCGAAATTTTGACACCAATTTTTGATCATTAAATTAACCAACTTTTTGATCAATATCATGGCTATGAAACCTTTAGATTAGAGGGCTGCAGAAAACTACATTTTCAATAATGTACTTCTGTAACGATATAAGTAAGTTAGGCACAATTTGGCAGAATTTGACCTTCTGTTTTTTTTTGGTGGATGACATCATAGGTATATTATCAATAGATGATTTTGTGCGAGTAGGGCAGTCCTCACTGAGAGGAAATTTCTGGTACAGTCGTAAATCAGCTTGTGGTTAAATCTATTCACTTTTGTAGTCACTACCAGAATTAATCTGACCTAAGAAGGCAGCTCTTCCCAATAACAAATAGGGGGTGAGGAGGTGGGTGAGGAGATTGAGAAGAAATATAAAATAATCAGTAAAATGCAGTATAGAGGCAGGAGGATAGTGAAAGCTGAATAGAAAAGGGAAGTATTCTTAACTGAATTGTACTTCACTGACCATACAATTTAAAAGAATACACATAATTTAGAAATACCAGAAAGCACTTCACAAACTAGACACACACATTTATTCATACACACACCCACACACAAAACATTACAAAAGGAGTTCCTTGGATAGGACAGGCCAATTACTCAATGAAATATACAGAAGGATGGAGGGAGAGAGAAAGGGAAATTCTGGACAAAGATACACAAGAAACCCATAAAGGGTGTAACATGTCCTCTCTTAAAGTCTCATCTGAAAGGCCCAGCAACTCCCTTTATCTGCTTCACAAAGATGAAAGATAATATTTTTGGGAGAAGGAGCACAAAGGCTTCACTGGTATTTATTGTAGATGGTCACATCATTCATGAGCTACAAGGCCATGAGAGCTCTTTAGATGCCCTTAATCAGGAGCATCAAAAATCACCCCATGCACTGGGCTGGATACAGACCATGGGGCTCCTTGAGGGCTGAATCTGGGCTGAGGCAAAGCATGGCAGTGATGTTGGTGGTAGGGCCAATGGTGACTGTACTGGGCCCGGTATGCCTGTTAATGGTAGGTCAAGCAGTGGTAGCAGAGGGACAAGTGGCCACAGGGCAAGCTGGGCTGTATCAGCATAGCCCTTTCTGATGCTGGGGAACTTTTCCCAGGGGCCCCAACTTCTATGGGAGGCCGCTCCCATACCTAGCCACACCCCTTGCTTCTATAGCCCACTGGTAGTCTGACGGGCTGGATGAAGCAGCTCCATGGGCCAGATGTCCGATGCCCCTAAATGAGCGCATATAGAGCCTCTACACAGCATCGTCCTACATTCGGTTTGCCACATCACAGCAAATAATCCCTTAGAAATGTTTTCAAATTCTAACTATGCTATAAGGGGTTTTTTTTTGTTCTCCTTCATCTCTTAAACTAAGTGCCTTAGTTTCCATTAGTGTTTCCAAAAATAGCGTAAAACTATCCCTACTAGAGGGTGGAAGGAAAAAAAAATAGAGCAGATCACTTAAACCACAAAATCCAATAGGCCACTGGTTAAGAGGGTTCACTTAGGATGTAGGAGCACCAAGTTCAGGTCCCTGCTTTGCCAGATTTAAGACCAGTCTAGTACACACCAATTGAGTGCCCTGATTTCTGTCTCACTGATAAATTTATTCTTGTTGAAACTGGTATATATAACCTTCTGAAAAGCTTTGGTTTTGGCAAATTTATACTATCCGGGGGAAAACTGTTTTGCTAGAAAATTTCTGACTAGTTCTCATCACCACTTTAAAGTATGACATGTCAGGTAGAAATGAAGGAGTAGAAATGAAGTCTGAATCCCACTAGGAAAATTGAACATTTCCTCCTTACAAGGTGCAGCTACAGGTCGCTGTACGGCAATGTTGCTATAGCACCATTCTTCAGTGCTTCCTTTTGGATGTACTAAAGCACAGCGCAGTATGGGTGGTTACTGCGCCCTGCACATGGTGCATGGTTACATTTCATCAGTATGTCACCGTAGCGGTGTGCTATACCAGGGGAACATGCTGGTACGGCAATATAGCTGGTGATCATGTGTAGATCTATGTGATCTCTGTATTGCCATAGCATGCTGCGCAGTGATGTACAGCGTCACTGTGTTGCTCTATGGGGGTTGTGTAGACACATCCACAATGTTATACAGCTTCAATTTTTAGTCTTGCAAGGCCACAATTGAATTAATGAGAGATTACGGAAACTGTCCAGAGTGTGCTCTGAGTTGCTAACAGATGCAATTTGATGGGGTTGGGACGGGGAGGAGTGATATTCCTCTTTTGGGTACAAAAATGGCAGAATGAGTTTTGAAATAATGCCATCTTTTTGAAGCCCCCCCAGGTGTTTGGAATGATAGAGCAAGTTCGAAGAGATGAATTAATAATTAAGTGTACTTCCACAGCGATGTGACTAATTTATATGCAGTACTATATGATTTATCATATAGAGGTAACTTTATGTATATTTTATATATTTAAATGTTACAACTTCCACGGTATTTTGGTGAAGTTATCCTCAGATAGCTAGAAAGATAGATAGATGGATATCTTTCTATAAAAATATACAGGAAGGATTGTGAGATCTTTACAATATATGAGATATATGTATCTCACAATTCTTCCTTGCTGTTCCCTCTACATCTGACATTTGGCTACAAAAAAATTAAAAAAGAAATAAATAGCAATTAACTGAATGCCTCAGTTGGCCAGATTATCTAGATTCTTAGGGTCATATATAAGCAGAAGTAGCCATACATTAAATCAAGTAAACCGATTAATAAAAATGTTGAAACAGGTCACCTGAAATTCTGTTCCTTTAGTAATAGATGTGCGAAGTATAACTTAAGCATTAACTAGACAAGGTGAAAAGCAACATGTTCTTATCACTGTTACTTCTGTTATCACCTAAAACAGCAAACAAAAAAGATTGTGATTGTGAGAAATGCTGTCCATTACCGCTGTACCAATGGAATTCTGCCAACCCATTTAAGGAATTTATCCTAAGGCCTACCTATATTAGTACTTTGTTAATGGACTTAGATTTAATAATTTACTTCTTTTTCCTAATGCTATAAATTTCTGGTTTACATAATGGTTTATATAAACCGACTACATTTCTGGCAATATTCTCAAGCAATTGTCTTCACTGTCGTGAAGACAATCCATTAATGGATGAACTTCGGTTCGTAACGAAGATATTCAAGAAATGTTCATGCTTGAAGGATGAGGCTAAAACATGTACAATCTCAAATAGTAATCACTGGAATAAATAAATACATTTATTCCAATACTCATTATCATAGAAAACATTCTAGAAGAACGATATGTCAGAGTACTTCAGAGAAGCCAATTTCAAGGAATGAAGATACTGTAGTACAAAGTTATGGCCAAAAATACTGTATTTTTAACCAGCAAGATCGTTTGGGGGCAGTATTTATACAACTTGAGTTTTTTTTCAAAAACTATTTCCCATCCCCAAACAATAGACAATACATGCATTTGCACGACATTAAGAACAGCAAGTATGATTTTTATTTTTTAAATACTGCAAGTTAAAAACGTATCTGACAACCCCCCCTAAATATACAAGTCAAATAAGGGCTTCCTTTAGCATAGTAAATAAGGAGTCTAGAGACAGGCTGTAGCTGAGTATTTTATGAGGAAAAAAATTATTCCCAAACAGGTTTTCCTGGCTGATTTTATCTAGTATTTCTCTCACTACTTTCTATTAATTTAACTTGAATAACCTTTTCTTTTCCCGCAGAGCAAAAAGCTTATGTGGAAGATATAGTATTCAGCAAAGCAATGACCCTTAATGTATTTTTGATTACATGTAAATGCTATTTTTTTGATTGATGTAACTCATAAATCAAGGGTAAAGAGAAGAAAACAGAAGCTTTGGACTTAAGCTTTTAAGGACCTTAAAGGCATTATGGATCTGACAACAGGACTCAGATAGAGGACCTTAGTTAACTGATGCATACTAAAATAAAATGTTAGATTATGTCAAAAAGTGGGATTGTATTTATAAAAAAAGTGAACATCTGTATATCCAAAATACAGCAGTTAACCACATGCAACAAGCACTTTTAATTTTCTAGTCTGATGGTGACAACACAATGAAATTCCAAAGACATGTATTGAGTATATAATTGGTTTCTGAACTAGAGGTAGGTCTTTGGTAAGCTATGTTATCATATTAGGCCAGATCCTATTCTACCTATTAGATGCCTAAATGGATTTAGGTGCCAAAATGTGATCCTTAACTCCCTGAAAAAACATAAACACACTGACTTTTGTGACACTCCATCATCTTAGCTTCAACACTAAGTCATAGAAAGCAGGAAACAGGAAGAAGATCCATCTGACCTTTGATTGACTGTTTTTCATGGATTTGGGTAGGGCGGAAGAGAATCACATTTAGGCACCTAGTAGGTAAAATAGGATCTGGCCAATTGTGCACACATCATTAAACAAATAGATGTAGCAGTTATTATGCAGGGGAACCTTTACATAGGTTCAAGAACAGCAGCACATATAGGAAATTATTTGGGTAATTTTTATTTTTTTCACATGGGTTAACATTTCTTTGTTTTTTCCCTATTATTTCATCCTTTTGTGAAGAATGCAAACCAAGGAAGGGTCATTAGGGTGAGAAATCTGAAAGTCATTTGCACCTTACAACCAAAGGCTAGGAGTCTAGCAGTATCTTAATATGCAGCCCTTTTTCCCCCCATTTAAAGTTTTTGCAAAACATGCAGTCAATTCTGACTGATATCCAGCATAAAAAGACTCTTCTCCACTTTCAAACTTAAAAATTATGATTCACAATCATGTGGCAGTATGATTAAAAATTACAGTTCATACACCTTGACAATCAAAATACTCTGAATTATAAAAAGTAAACTGCCCTTATAGCTGCATTATCCTATATATGCCAGGACAGTGCCAGTTAATTTGTGAAAAAGGCAAGTTTAAGGTTTTTGTAAAACACATATTACAGCTTTCTTGTGCTAGTGAACATCTAAGTACACACAGGTTCCCAAGAGGTTCTTTTCCTCCTCCCCCTTTTATGACATTCAATGGAATCACATTGTTTTGACAAAGTTAAAAGGGCTTTTGTTTTGTTGTTCTTGCCCTCAGCTTCATGATAGAGGCACAAACTTTTGGACGCAAGCACTGTAAGGCATAGTAGAAACTACCAATTTACCAGGAAAAAAAAAATCAACAAAGGCATATATTGCAAGTGGGAACAGCTGCGTCATTGAAAAAAGGAAAATATGTTTTTGTAAACTGGCACGCTGCAATGCTGTGTTGGGTGATTGATGTAAAGCTTGCCTTAGTATACTGAAGATTTTTTTTTCAGAACATGCTCAAATGATCTAAACATTTGCCACAGGTTCAACTCACCAAAAATATAGTAGAAGTATCCCAGTGGCACACGCTCTTGAAAACTTTTGCAATCACAATATAACTATATAAAGCATGAGTAAACTTCTGCTTTGTTTTTTTTATACAAAACTTAAAACCAACTTTTCCCACCCTCCCCTCAAAAATGTCCCACAACAAAACAAAAACAAAACTCCTTTAATCTCCATTGGCCTCTTCTTGCCACAACTCTGTTTATATCACTGAATCTGGGGTGATCAATGTATTCCCAGGTTACAAAAAGGGATATTATCATGTACCCCAGAGCCAACAGTGGAAACAGAAACGTAATTGTGTTTATAGCAAAATCAGGACCAATTTTATAATGCAATGCCATATATAAACAAGTCTAACTGTTCTCTTCATCTATTTAGAGATTCAGTGTCACATTTTTATAACCTACATCTACCTGCTGTAGCCTTATTAAATAAAATATCTTGACTCATTAAAACTGCAACACTGATTACTTTTACGTTACATTTATGGTTTCCATAACCTTTAAAATACTATATTTTGTCACGGTATTCTTAGGGCAACTATGGTATATATCCATTAGTACACGTGTACAATGGTTTACAATTTTTCTAACTTTTCTAACGAAGGCCATCAGAGAGGTAAGCCTAACCTGTTACGTATTTGCCAACTAAAAGTTCTATCTATACCCCAAACTCACATTCCGATATGTGGCATCAGCTTTTTTAGTGAATCTGGTTTCTACATCTGAATAAAGCCCTGTCAAAACTTAAACATTTGTTTTGAAAGTGAAACCTTTGAGTGTTGTTTCAATTTACCTCCACTCAGGAATGTGCAAATGATTTTATACAGCACGATGCTAGTACCGCTCTGTACTATAGTAAGTTTTTTGTTTTGTAAATAAAAAAAAACAACAAATCCCTAGTCAAAATAAACTGACAAAATTTACATTCTTCTCTCTTAAAAAAGTAAATAAAATAACATTATTTAAAATGTGAATTAGCTATAAGACATACAATACAATTACATAGATACATATCAATACAGCACATTCAATCTGCCAAAAAATTAATGATTACAAAGCCAATATGGATGCTGCCATATATATATAATATATATTATATATATATGGATATATGTACAATGATTATAGCATTCATAATTGCACTATACCTACAACCAGTTTTAAATTACAAGGTGTTTTATGAGGGAGCAAAAAAAAACAACTGTTCTTATTATTGTTGTTTTGGGGTTGGGAGGGTTAAGGATGAAAAACATCTCATCAGTATTTATTGTTAACTTTGGTACTTAACTAATAAGTCATTCTTTTTTCCACCTCCCCTCTGCTGCTCTGTAGCAGCAATTTCTACTGTAAGTGCACTCAAGTGCTACTTGGCATTGCAGATAATCAGTCCAATTACATGTCTGACCTCCAAGTTCTCTGTAGCTTGTTAGCAATCATATGACTAGTTACAAAAAACTTTTCAACCCAAACTGCAGAATAAAGGCTCGTCAATGTGTGTGCTGTCTTATTTTGTTGTTAAAAAAATTGCACATTTAGAATTCAAAAGTATTTTTCGCTACTTCATTTACATGAATAAATGTTTCTAAAGTACAATGAGAGGCTATTTTGCCCTAAGTCTATCAAACATCCATTTAATCAGTTTAATGCAACCATATTGAATATGATTACTCATCGGTGCTTCTGTAACTAAAGGTGTCTTGACATTATTCTAGAAAACATTGTCTTCACTCTCATGCCATCTTGACACAAGGACAGAGTAAAACTGTCCTTACTGTATGCACGTGCATGATACACCTAGTAGCCTTTTCACTCACACTGTTGATTTTGGCATTGAAAATGGAATACTCTCCAAAAAAGGGATTGCATGAGCAGAAACTAATTGTTTATCATTTGGCAGTCGTCTCCGTCAGGTCCATTCCCAATCAGTTAATTTGGCATTTTGATCAGTATCTTACACTTCAAGATTATTAGATTCAGAAAAGCCAGATTTGGCAACATGAAATTATTTTACACAATAAAAATCATTTTTAAATTGTGGACAAAACATTTTATAAAAGCTCTAACTTAGAAAAAAAATGCAACAACACTGTTTCAGGCTGCAGCCCCTGGGAAATATGTAGTGTCTATGAATGACATTTTTGTTTGGCATCTGTGAATAAAAAGAGAAAAAAATGGCACATGGCAATTAAAAAATTCTAACATATTTCAGAGGTCTCCTAATTGTATGTCTTTGTAATTTCATAACTGTTTTCTGCATTTCTTTCTGAATTGTCAAGATCTGGCTAATGTTCAAATTCAGGCATCTCTACAACTTCTCTTTGTGATCCTAGTATCACAGCCCAAAATGTGAAGACAGTATGAAAAATACTCATGTCAAGCACTTCAAAATCACAGTATTTAATACTGATGATCCTTCAACGGAAGTATATACTGTAAAATTAGAATGACTGATGGCTTAAATTCTGATGTTAGCATTTTCCTGACCTTATCACTCTACAGAAAAATAGTTTAGCAAGGAATCCAACTGGGAATAAAGGCCATTGTACCTTTAAAAAAGATGAGGGGAAGCCGGGGGGAAGGGAAAGGGGAGGAGAAAAAGGAAACCAGTTTGAATTGGATTCAATAGCAAAAAAATGCTATCTTTTGGGAGTGTACGACTGAAAATTTAAAACACATTGAGTCACAAGGTTTTGCCTAAAAAATGAGGAAATGTGCTGTGAATGTACTTCAGCATCTCTTGTTTTTCCTCTGTATACTTTAAATAAAATCATAATATTAACTACAAACTCTGTGGACATTCACAGAGTCCAGGCCGGCAATAAATTAGTATTATGCAAATCATTTTCACAGGTAATACAGTCCCTCTTGTATATCTTCAATTACCCAAAGGGGCTTTTAGGGAGCCTAAGAGGCACAGTTAGACCAGGTTGTATTCCTTCAGGTTCAACTGTAGGATAGTGTCCTTGACAGCAGCAAAGACGAAGCGAATATTCTCTGTGTCTGTAGCGCACGTGAAGTGGGAGTAGATAATTTTGTCACTGTCTGGATTCAGGTCTACGAACATCTTCAAGATGAACTCCCGTGCTGCTTGTGCGTCTCTCTGGGGTCCTGTACACAAAA
Source organism: Crocodylus porosus (assembly GCF_001723895.1). Classification (NCBI taxonomy): domain Eukaryota; kingdom Metazoa; phylum Chordata; order Crocodylia; family Crocodylidae; genus Crocodylus; species Crocodylus porosus. The sequence continues at coordinate 68,031,455 of NW_017728950.1, forward strand.
AGACAAAGTTAGTATTTCTATTACAATTGAAAAACTCCTATTTGTCATGGACAACCTTGCTACAAATGGCAGAAAATGAAAGAAAGCTGTAGTCATGATTCTTACATGAAAGAAATGTGGAAAAACTATATTAATAAACACTGCCATGTCTTGCTTTTTTTTTCCTGGTCAGACCTTTCAAAAATAAAATTGAGAAAACAACTTCACAAACTGTTCATGAGGGATGATTTTTCAGCTACCTGTTCCCTTTCCCAGTAGTAAATAAGATGATAATTAATAGTAAATAAGAAACTATTTTAAACAGGGAATGAAACACACAATAAGCAGCCACACTGGGCAAAAGAAAGAGAAATCTATTTCTTCACCCTTGTAAAACCTTAATTTTTAAGGGTTAGCTAGTATTTGCAGTATTAGAATGTAAACAGGTCAGTATATGTAAACAGAAAACAAATCTTATGTTAAATGAATCTTGTTAGTGCAAATTTTAAGTTAGATGTATTAGCAAAGGAGATAATTGGGTAAGAGAAGCTGCAAAATTTACTACTTTTTCTGCTGTGTAGGAGGATTTTAATATGTAAAAGTGAGTTACATATGAAACTGAATTACATTTAAAACTGTAGCAGATATGATACTGCAGCAGATAAAACTGAGTTAATTTTAACATTACCTGACACTGAAATTCGCTTGCTTTGTAGCTGACATGCTTTTGTTTTAAGACTGTTAATTTACACAAGGTAACACTGTTAGCACTGGGGTGATGTAGCCAGGATAGTCCAGGGAAAATGGAAGAGACAAGAATTTTTGACGATGATATTTTTTACTCGACCAACTGTACTCAGGAGGGACAGAAACAAGCTTCTGGGTACCATTGAATCCTTCTTCAGGTCACACAGGTAAAATTTTCACAGGTAATAGTCTAATCGATCAATTACTATCTAAATTACACACAGTAATCACTCTATTAAAACTAAATTGAGATTGCCATTCTCCATGATGTGACAATGTAACCTGACTGCATCCTTTGTTATATACACATGGGGCACACGTAGAACCTTCAACCTGAAATTGTCCAATGTGCATCCACTGCACAGCCAATACTGCCTATATATAAGTGAGAAGTAGTGGTCCCAGGAAACTGTTTTCCTTTGCCAGCGTATGTGGGTCACTATACCAGTGCAGGTGGCCTACTCAGTGGCCAGATGATGCCCTTACTCCCAGCAATTCTCAGGCATGGACTTCCACAGAATCCATATACATGTCACATATGCTCCTATATACAGCCTTGCCCTTGCCCATCTCAGTGCACTTAACATTAGTAATATTACCTATATTTCTTAGTTCTTATGTAGTACTATTCATCAACAGGTCTCAAAGTACTATGCAAAGAATAAAAGCATCTGGTCCTTCATCTTTTGAAAATTATTACAGCAACTTTTATTTCATCATTAGAATCTGCAGATGCAAACTGTTACCTGTTTGGATGAGCAATAAATAAATAATTCAGGGGGATAGCAATTCTCAACTATTAACTGAAAATGCTTGGGGGTGGGGGTGGCCATTATTCTGGATGTTTCTGTATTTATTACAGGTGCACCAATAAAGATTTTGTTTGGACAATACCGACAGCTGATTATTAACCAGCCATATCGACCGATACTGATCCAATACCTGATGTGCAGTCCACCAGCTTGGTAAGTCTATGGGGGGAAAGGGGCATGCAGATAGAGGTCCAAATGGCGAGAGAGGGAGTGGGACAGGGGCAGGCGCTGCCCAGTCATGGTGGGGTATGGGAAGGAGCTGCAGGGTAGATACAGGGAATTTTGGGGTGGCTTTAGCCCACCCTGTAGCACCCATGCCAGCACTGACCACTTACGTAGGTTCCTAGCCAGAATGCAGGACCTCCATCTAACCCAGGAGGTGCACAGCCCCACCAGGGGAGACCCCTTGTTGGACCTGGTGCTGGCCATGGGTGACGACTTGGTGAGGGGGCTGAGGGTGCTCGACCACCTGGGCGACAGTGATCACCGCCTGCTGGAATTCACCATCCAGCACAAGGTGGCAAAGACCTACAGCAAGGCAGCAGCCCTAGATTTCAGGAGGGTGGACTTCAATGAGCTAAGGAGAATAGTCAGGGAAGCACTGAGGTCCTGGAGGGGAGGGGAGCCAGGTGTCCAAGAAGAGTGGTCACTCCTTGAGACGGTCCTCCAAGCCCAAAGGGAGGTAATCCCAACATGGACCAAAGGGAGCAGGAGGGTGCAAGAGCAGGAGGGTGCAAAAGCCTCCATGGCTCACCAAAAGCATCCAGGAATGTCTCCTAGCTAAAAGGGAGGCGCACACCCAATGGAAGGGAGGGGCCATCAGCAGGGAAGATTATACTGAGGTTGCTCAGGGATGCAGGGGGGCAGGCAGGAAGGCCAAGGCAGAGATGGAACTGGGATCCCGGATCAAGGACAACAAGACGTCCGTTTTTAAATAGATAGGGGGAAGAAAGAAGGTTCTGGGTAATGTGGGGCCCCTGCAGGACGCGCTAGGAAATTTGATCGTTACACCAGACGACAAAGCCAACATATTTAATGATTTCTTTCCCTCCATTTTCCTAAGCAGGGACTGGAACAGTCACCCCCCTTCTGGGCCCCCCTTAGATCCCAGGGGAGGCACACCTAGGCCAAGGGTTAGTGAGGAACTAGTTAGGAAACATCTGGAGGGACTGGGGGTATTCAAATCAGCTGGTCCGGACGATCTCCACCCTACAGTACTGAGGGAATTGGCTGAGGTCATTGTGGGACCCCTGGCACAGCTTTACGAGCACATGTGGTGCTCTGGTGTGGTGCCAGAGGACTGGAAGAGGGCCAGTGTGGTTCCCATCTTCAAAAAGGGGAGGAAGGAGGACCCAGGAAACTATAGGCCAGATAGTCTTACCTCAATCCTGGGCAAGCTTTTTGAGAAAATTATTCTGGTGCATATCCATGAGGGGCCAGCAGGGAGGTTATGCTTAGGGGCAACCAACACGGGTGCATTAGAGGCAGGTCCTGTCAGACCAACCTGGTGGCCTTCTACAACCAGGTCACCAAATCCTTAGATGCCGGGGTAGCAGTGGACATAGTCTTCCTGGACTTTTGGAAGGCCTTTGACACTGTCTCTCACCCTGTTCTCAT
>NW_017728950.1:68034949-68058323 GCF_001723895.1 Crocodylus porosus
AGAGGCTACGGGACCTGAACCTGCTCAGCCTCCACAAGAGAAGGCTGAGGGGAGATCTTGTTGCCTGTTACAAACTAGTCAGAGGGGACCAACAGGCACTGAGAAAGTCCCTGTTCCCCCGTGCACTACCAGGAGTGACCAGAAATAATGGTCACAAGCTGGCAGAGGGTAGATTTAGGTTAGACATCAGGAGGCGCTACTTCACGGTCAGGGCAGCTAGGGTCTGGAACCAACCTCCAAGAGAAGTGGTGCTGGCTCTTACCCTGCGGGTCTTTAAGGAGAGGCTAGATGTACACCTTGCTGGGGTTGTTTGACCCCAGTACTCTTTCCTGTCATGGCAGGGGGTCAGACTCGATGATCTGCTCAGGTCCCTTCCGACCCTAGAAACTATGAATCTATGAACTGCCCCCATGAGCCCACTCCAAACACAGCCCCGACCCAGCCCTCCCGCTGAGAAGAAGCTGGCATAGCCCCTGGCTCTGAGCCCACAGCGAGCAGCCTGCCTTTGCCCCACACAGAAATCCAGGTGGCACAGGGCCCCTATGCCTCCCCCAAGAGTTCATGCAGCAGTGGGGAGCTGCCCCCATTCCCCTCCCCCCCCGGGGTGAGCTGCCTGTGGCTCCGTCCCACACCCCACCCCAGGTCAAAATCTAATTTACTTTTCATTGGTACTTATGGCCTAAAAGAAAACTGAATAGGAACTTGAAAAAGAGAAGGTATTTTCTGACCTACATGGAGAAAAAGATAATGCTCTAAAAGGATGTATAAGAAAATTTAGCTTGTTTTTTGCTAATTTCATTCTTGGAACAGCTGAGCCATTTTGAAATAAGAATTAAAAAAGAAACCCTAAGGCAAACCCCAGTGGGGAAAATATAGCTTGAATGGTTAAAATTTGCTAAAGATATAAGCAAGATGCAAAAAAACCAGAATGTGTTGGGCAACCTTATGAATAGACAGGATTAGGAGCCAACACCAATGGAATACTAAACTAAGTTTGAACGACTAAGAAGACTACCTAGACTAAAATTACCTTTCAAGATCCTAAAATCACCTTTCAAGATCCTAAAATCATGAACCTGGTTCTGCCTAACACTGTTCAGTTCTGAAAAGGGGAAATATTATTATTCTTTGTAATATTACCATTTTTTCCTGCAGTCTAACCTGCTGCTTACATTCCAGTTGGAACAATGGAGCCTTTAAATTAAGTATTCAGCCCTTCAGTCTGCTCACCAGATGAACCTAAGACTTCTTGCACTCCAACCAAAATCTCCATTCAGCTAACCTTAAATAACACCACTTTCGCTTCAGGAAAACTTGCAGAACAAACAGTTGCCTTAGCAACTAGTATGTGACCAGCATTATCTTTTCTGGCATAGGCACATTAAATCTCACAGAAGTGACCTAAAATTAGAATGAAGGAGCTTTCTTTATGAAAATGAAGTGGTGAAAAGGTGGGAGGATTCATATGAAGCTTTCTGAACTACTTAAAAGCTCCTATTTATTTCTTTATTAGATTTATATGCTTTCCAAAAATGCTCAGGGCAGCTTAACAATAAAAGAGAAAAAGAATAGAAACAGAATAAAATATTTAAAAAGAACAAACACCCCCCCACTCCTAGAGAGAGACCGAAAGCAAATTCAAAAGCAATCTACTCCACCATACCTGCTCCCTTGCATCTGACCAAAGAGGGCATTGTCCCCCCCCCACCCTCCCCAGCTTTGCTTCCCAACCCACATTCAAGGAAACAGCTATTCCCCTCATATGTATTCAATCCCATCCCAAATCACTCCTACTCCCCTGCCTCACATGGAAGGGAGACCTCCTATCCACTTACTATCCCTCCTCTCAAAAGGTAGCTGTGCCTGTCTCCAAAACCCATTTGTTATCCCCTTCCCTACAAGGAAAACACATTATCGAATCAAAACAAAAAACAGAAGTAAACCATAAAGCACCCCTCTTCTCTGTATCTTTGTCCCTCACCCTTGAGAACTGCCCAGCCCAGGTTGGCCTATGGTCACATTTAAAACCACAGTGGTCTGGGGCTTTCCTTTCCAGTTTGCCTTATCATCCTCCCAGTCCTTCCCCCTTTCCATGTTCAGCTACCTGGAGAAGGTGGAGGCAACAATGTTAGTAGCTTGTTACTCTGGATGTTGCCACGTGGTACCTGGGGGCTGGCTAAGAAGTAGTCTTCTTCAGCCCCAAAAGAATTTATGATAAATTCTTTTCAGAATCCAGCTTTAAAGAAAAGTTCATTTGCTCTGAAAAGTCAAGTAAAATGTATTCTACAAAATATATAAGGAAATGTATATATTTTGGAGAGAAGAGCGGTATATTTTCTACCTCTGCTGAAAAGTTCAGCAGCAAATAATCCTTAATTCCTAGAAAAAGACCTGCTTTTAAAAGCACCCAAGTTTCAGGCCAGGTTGGAAGTGCAGTGATAACATGAAAATATTTCCCCAACATCAAAGGATTCCAATGGCAAAAATTCACGAATGTCAAATGTAAAACCGTATGTCACAAAACACCTAGGTACCTTTTCTACCTCAAGTGATGGAGTAGGACAAAATCCTAGCTTCAGTGAAATCAGTGGCAAAACGCTGGCTGTCCTTAATGGAATCAGGATTTCATCCACAGCCTTAACTCATGCACATTTTATACAAACATCACGATTCATGATTTGTAATTCAATGCAGTGCAGCTGTTTACGTTTATCTAATAGCCACTTTAAAATAAAGTTTAAATGCTATATTTGAAAATTAGAGATGTTCAAAACTGCTGTGTTCATGTGTATTTTTTTCTCTATTTCTCTGTTAAATCATTACAACCTTAGCTACCCAACTACCAGTTAACTGTTTGACATCATCAGTACATATTTGTAATACGACTGTAAACACTGGTAGATAAATCACTGCTTTACATGCTAATAGGTATAATATGGACTGAATGCATTTCTAACCAATATGTACTGGAGATTGTGTCTGCCTTTCAGATAATGCTATTTACCCATATGTCAGCAAGGCAGAGTAAACATATTCTGAAGTATGTTCAGTATCTGGAGTACAGAGAGGTAGCTAGCTGTATTAGTCTGAAGTTAGATAGAAGAATGGGCAGGGTGGTACCTTTAGAGAATAAATGGTTCACAAAGGCATAAGTTTTCATAGGCAACAGCTTGCTTTGTCAAATGCTATTAAAACAGGGTCTGGAGTGTGATGATCCAATTACTTACCATCATACTCTGGAAAGTAGTCAACTAGATGGGAGTACATAATTTTCTCCTCTAGGAGATCTTTTTTATTTAAGAACAAAATGACTGAAGAATTCTGGAACCATGGATACGTGATAATTGTCCTAAAGAGTGCTTTGCTTTCCTCCATTCGGTTCTGGAATAAAACACAAAGAGAAAGTCATGTAGTCATAAAACAGGTTAATTGTAATAATTCTAAATTGAATTATTCTGTCTCATGAATTTAATTGTTGTGGGGTAGGGTTTAATGCTTTACTTGCAATTTCTGTTTAAACAAATCACCCATTTTACAAAAACAAACGTATATACAATACACATTAATTTAAAAATATGAGGTGTAAATATAAAAACTATAACAGGATCTGACAAAGTCATACCATACACATGTATGACTTGACTAGCATTGCAAGCTCTTGACAGTGAGAAGAAAGAGAGAAATCAAATATATCAGAACAAATTCCAAGTGCTGAATTAAGGAAGTTATCTTTTGCTTTCATTTTTCTGCCTTTCATTTATCTAGCATTTCAACTTCAACTGCTTAACCACCCTTTGTATTGTAGTTTTCATAAAATGGTAATAAAAGTTTTAAGGGTTTGAGGTCAGTATAGGTCAACAGATATTGTGTTCCACATCAACTTGATTAACCAGGATTAAAAATCTACTTCATTTTCTGCTCAGAGATTCAGACAAGAGCAGCACCACAAAAATGACACTATTCTCAACAGTTTCTCACAGAACAAGGTTTTCAAGAGCAGCAACACAAAGGATAAATCCTACTGATTTTATGATTGCTCAGTTATGCAGAGAATCAGTGTAGGCACTGAACTGCCTATCTGGAAACTCAGAGAATATTGCACTGTTTTGAAGCTATGAAGCATTGTTTCATATGCATGAAAACTAGGGACTTTTTTTTTTTTTTTTACAAAAGATTACATTCTGCTGAAATTGATAGCTGACCTTTCTCATACTATTTACATGGAATTTTCCAGCCACTGTAATACTTGATTAAACGTTACAGCTGTGAATTAGGTAAGCATAAATACTTTCTACTTTTAGACAGGGAAAAGAGGCATAGAGGGTGAAATCTCAGCTCCATTGGAGTCAAAGACATTGATTCCCATTGATTTAACTGGAGACAGGATTTAATCTAGAACGTTTAAATGACTCACTCAAGGCTACTAATCAAGCCCTTGGCAGAGTTGGGGATAGAACCAAAATCTTTGACTGTCTGTACTTTAATAACTTAGACTGTACTGCTTCTCAGCATTTTGACTTCGTCACAAATCTTGCCCATCCCGATTTACAACTCACAAGAGTAACTAAAATGATATCCTTTTCACAGTTTGGCCTTCATAAAGATGGAACTTAATAATCACTTAAATCTGACATCAACAAACTACTACTTCATCTCTGAATTACGACTTTTCATCATTTAAAATTTAATCCCACTCCTAAAATTCATAACTCAATTTGGTTTAAAGATACAGAGCCTGGGTTGTAGGCTAACAGTATGTTCTACTTCCACAATAAATTTAAAAGTTATTACAAACTCCCTAATGAGCAAAGTCTACAGAAAACATGGTGTTTAAATTATTCATGTGGGGTTGAGTTATCTGCTCTTGGTAGGACTCTTAAAGGGAGTTACAGTGTTTTCAGCCATCTGTCTGAAAATAATGCAGAAGCTTCTCTCTGATATTCACAAGACAGTGTTGCACAGACAAAATATGCCTGTTTGCATAACCTTCTGATCTTTGTTCCAAGAAAACTCCAGGAAATTATGCTCTGCAAATATGGTTATTAGACAGTGAACATGTTTTCATTTTCTTTTGGAAAGAGATGCCAAGCCAGATGAAATACAAAAGGCACACCGACTAAGTCAACATCAACAGTAATGCCTAAAACAAGTCTTGTACTAAATCTCCTGTTTATTATTTCTACATGTACAAAACCATATTACTATAAAAGGTAAAATTACTAGAAGAAATATACAATAAAGTACCCAAATATAAAAGATATAAAATACACACCCTGTCGTATAATGTAATTTATAGCAATCAGATATTCCTGGGGCATGAAAGGTACCATACACATTTGTTTTGCTGTTACAGTCTTACACATCACTGAAACAGCTTTTGTAAATGGCTAAATGCCAGATATATTCAATATATTTCAGAGGTTGCCATGTTAGTCAATTAGCCTGATGCTGCTGAAGGTGTGTATGGACTACTATATTTTTCTTTCCCATCTGACAGCACGTTATGGTGAAATCTGAAACCTACTGACTGTAGACAGATTGTCTTTTATCTCTTTCCACAAATGTTTTAGCAAATGTTAAGAAAATTTTATGTCCAAATAAATGGATAATGTTTTTACCATGTCTAGAGTGAACAATATTTATTTTTTCTGGCTTACAGTGAGGTTTGAGGAGAGAACTGGAAATTTAGTATCTGTGAATCAAGTAACCCCAGAAAGGCAATGGACATCTACTGAGGTAGAAATAAAGTGTAGCAAAACGCCCAATTTTTCTTTTTTCTTTTTAATCTTTATTGCATTCACTCCCTTTCCCCAACCGTTTCTGACTTTTTCGCTCCCTCTTTATTCCCTATAGATAAGTATAAGTAAGCTAAGATGTAGGATAAGTTTTAAACATTTTTATTTTGGTAGCGAGTTTTTGGTTTTGTATCCACTATTTTATATTGTATTATTATTAGGTTTGTATTGATTTTTACTGTTGTATATTGTATTATTATCATTTATTTTTATTGTTTCATATGGATATTGTATGGTTTAGGCCTGTGTTTGTAAGTGAACCAAAGTCATGTTAAGTTTCCATTTTATATGTCATGTCTCCATCTTGTGTCCTCTGCCCGGGCATCCCCTGTGTATCCCTCCCATGTAAACTGGTTCCCTGATGAATGAGTGTGATTGAAAATGACTGAAATACAACGGTAGTAGGCCTCTACCGAATGGCCTGTAACGACTGGGCCATCACCTCTCATTGATTCATCCAGGAACCAAAGACCTCACCCAAGAACAGAGACAAAACCAGCATTTGAAAGACAAAAGACCTTGCAGAACCAGCAACTCTCACCATTACAGACACCTGAAACTGCACCTCCCTCCATGGAGCACACATGCTCAGTATGCCAGGGGCTGACCCTTGCCTGGGCATGCCTCCTGTCACTAGGGTCACACAAGGTCTGCCCCTATAAAAAGGGGCAGTGACCATGCCATACCACCTATACACCCAGAGGCCCTGCCAGCGACTCCCCTCTGGACAACATCTACCTGACAAGGACCCCTTTCCAGCCTGGATAGGTAGATATTACCTGCACATCTCCTCCTACAATCTGGACTCTCTCTCTCTCTGTCTCTCTCTCTCCTCCTGGACTTCAGTGGACTTCAGCCCCTGCACCAAGCCTCTCTAAACCCTGCTGCCATTGTGTGTGTGTGTGTGTGTGTGTGTGTGTGTGTGTGTGTGTGTGTGTGCGCGCGCGCGCGCGCGCACGTGTGCATGTGTGGATGCAAGGGAACCAATAAGACATTGTGTCACCATCTCCCCTGTTCAATAAAACCACTGCCATTTGCAACCCCGAGCTGGGGTTTTATTAAATCCCAGTCCCTTCCTTATCTTAAATTCCAGCCTCATTCTCTCTCTCTCAGCTCTAGTCCCCACCCTCTCTGCTAGTTTCCCGATCTCCTCCCAATTCCATCTCCCCTTTTCTGTCACCTCTCAGCCTCCCCTGCTCCTACTGCCTTTTCCCTGTGACTTTCTGCTACCTTTTTCTGCTCTCCTGCTGCCCTGCCACCTGCTGCTTTTCCTGTGATTTTCTGCTGTTTTCAGGCTCCCCAGAACCTTCTGTAGTCATGCCCACCCCCTCCCCGCAGCTTCCCAGTTCCTCGTGGCTGTCCTAGCACCTACTGCTGCTCCCTGCAACTTCTCTAGCTGCCCCGGAGCCGTCCTCTGGCTCTCCACACTCAGAGCCCCTCTTTAACATCCACACTTTCCCTTAGTCCCATTTCTCCCCTTCCCCATCTACCTTTTCAGCTTCTCCGTAGCTCTGGCTCCAGTCCCGGACTCTGTGCCAGCATGCTTCCCTGTTCTGCAGGCTTTGGGCATTGTCTTTTAATCAGTTAAGATCAATTAACCTAAAGTTATCCCTGAGCCGCAGTTCTTCAGCCCAGGCTCCTGTAGTCTGCTGCGTCTAATCCTGGTCCTGGTAACTTTAACTCCCTATACTTCTACTTTCTTACCTTAACTTTTCCCCAGGTATCCCAAGTACACCAAGCACATACATACATACACATCACAACACCCAACTTAGGAACTCACCTGTGTGTATGTATAGGTGGGTGGTATGTGTGTAAATTAGTGAATACATATATATACACGCATATAGAAATAATTGTGTATGTGTGTGTGGTATATAAATTAGTAATCCACATATGTGTATTGGATGTGCAGGTGTTGGTAACTGATAACTGATTCTGTATACATTTGGTGTGTGTAGCATGTATAGGCTTAAATTGGTAATAGGTTTGCATGTGCCTAGGCTGGTTTGGATGTGTATGTGCCCGAGCTGGTAGTGTGAGTGTGTATGCTTAGTATGGGTATATGCACCTAGTGAATGTATGTGTGCTTAACTGATCTGTATGTGTGCATGTGCAATTGTATACCACACCCTCCTGTCTAACAGCACAATACTGAGATCCTGGGCATTGGCCTGACCCCTCAGGGCAACAGAAGGACTGGGTGGAAATGGGGAAGACAGGAGTTCCTTAAACTTCTCTATAGAAAGCAATGTGTGGAAAAACTGATAAGAGAAAACAGAATAGTCAAGGTAGTGGTGTTGGCTTTACACTGAACAGAGAGAGACAAGGTGGATTCCACAAGAATATGACGCACTGGACTGTTACTCTTGTTTCCATGCCTGTCCCAAGAAAAGTGTGTGTGTGTGTGTGTGTGTGTGTGTGACACTGTAATTATTTCTGATTACATTACTTCCCTTCAGTGGAGTCAACTTAACTTGGCCTCACAAGAGAAGCCATGACGTTGTAGAATGGCTGAAGTCACGTGCAAAATTTATGCCACTTTCTTAGGCAAGAAGTGCAGATGAGACTTTATAGTGACTTTATGCTTGTGCAAGATGGTATATAGAGACCCATCATAACAACTTTAATTCTGCAGATTTTTCTGACCAAGAATGCGGTCTTCATTGTTAGGAGACAGGAAGCAGGTTGTCATGGTTTTGACACTATTTACATTACACTAGTCACAACCACACTGAATTCCCTAAGGAAAAATATGATGGAGGCCCTTCGGAAATGTTTACAGTAAGGTATAACTGAATACTGAGTAGCACTGTGCTAGCAAGGGATTCACTCTAATGGGACTGATTGAGAACCTCAACAATTTTGAGCTGGATTTGGGCCATGCTGTACAGTATATAGGTCAAGTGTGACTGTGCGATGGCATATGGAGAGAAGGGATATGGTTTCATTCTTTGGTTATGAAGGTAGTTTGATTGATGAATGCTTTCATATGCAGCCCCTTGAGGAGCTACATACTTGCACCTTTTTATTTTTAACATTTTTCTTATAACAAAGGTCTTCTGGGATTGTCCAATACTAACAATAATAAAATTATGTTAAAACCTGCAAACAGGTAGCAACAAAAAGAACAGAAGTATTTAAAAGAATCACCACATATCTTTCACTACCTTTGCCTCTTTAGAATACTGAACCTAATTTTATGAAGCAAGTAAAGTTGGCTGACACTAACTTCATGCACTAAGGCAAGAGATCACCAGCTTTGTCCTCTCCTTGCTTTATGAGAAAGAAAAACGATCTTCCTTAATTTATTTTTTTAAACTTCCCAAAGTTTACAAGTACCTTCTAAAACCACCACACAACCAAGAACTGCAATCCATCAGTACAACAATAAGATTCCTTTGGCTTTTATTAAAGTAAAATACCAATATATTTGCATATAATCTTTCCCCTCCTATGGTATTTGTTTGCCAGGAGAGAGGCAGAAAGTGAAGTGGAGAGCTGAGAAATCTTGAAGAAATTATGTGGATGAGATGTTACAACATATATACCAATATAAACTAATGGATTTTCTAGAGAAATACAGGGCACATTCTTAAGTGTCATGTGCATTCTCTTACTGTTGTAACTGGCTATCACAAAACAATTTAACATACTTATAATGAAGAGTAAGAGCTTTTTGATTTTTTTAAAAGAGTGTACAGTAAAATATCCAACTAAAGTTCCTAAAACAAAAATCAGGGAAAGAATTATTTTCTTTCCAGTACTTATTAGCACATACAGGACCCTGATTTATCAAAAAAAGTTAGCATACTACTTACTTTAAGCACATGCTCTGCTAAATGTTAGAGACAGGCTTAAGTGCCTTGCTGAATGAGGGCCTAAATAATTCTATCCTATTAACTATCCTATTAACAACAAAGTGAAAAAAACTATCATATTAACAATGAAGTGAAAAAAATCATCATGCGTGCTTTACCATTTACAGCTTCCATACAGTAATATTTTCCTACGTCTCTGAGGCCCTGGTGTTTTGAGAACGAGATAACAATGTACTCACTGAGATCTACCCACTGTAAAAACAGTAATTATATTTTATGTTTTACCCCTGAAGTCAGACATTTTTATTAAACAAAAATATCTGGACCCATTATACATTATGGCAGTGGTTCCCACCTGAGGGGGCCAATTTAAGGTCACATCCCACAGAAATGCAATCATCATGGATGGGCCCAGGCTGGAAGTCAGGTTGTAAGTATGAAGATAGGGCTGTGGCTCATAAAGGATTGGGAACCACTAACCTGTAGTTTTATACAGAAATCAGTTTTGAATAAGACTGACTTTTGTTAATTAGTAGAAGGTAAAAGTGTGGCTATTAAATGAGAGCAGTTACTCTTACTATTAGTTCATCTTATGCTTTGGGGTCTTGATGACTTGAAACCGCTCCTTTCTGATAGCTGAGATCAGATGTAATGCTCAAAACAACTGTGTCCTTAGATGGAAAGGATGACAAGATCTTTGCAGTGAACCGCCCACAACTCTAAGCATTTTCCTGTTTTTTGCCCCCTCTCATTCTAAATAGAGCAATCCTCTTGCCCCTCCCACTTACCTATTCATTTAAAAAGATAAACAGAAGGAAATTTAAGGGTGATGGCAAAGCCAGATTTTAACGCTTTGCCACTTAGAGATACTTGTCCTAAAGATCTTTTAAAGCAGGGACCCAGAAAAAACAGTCTTGGTACGGAGACACGAATGAGCTCAGTATGCATTTTAGTTTCCTTTAGTGCTACCATACTATGCAGCTTTTTAACTGGTATAAGCAGTGGAAATGCGTAGGGGGTGCACGAGGATGCACGTGCACTTCCTGAGAGCACTGATGCATGCCTGTCAGGCTGCATTCCCTGTTCAGGCGATGAGCAGGGGGCAGGCAGGAGCACCAGTGTCCCTCCTGTGAGCGCCAGCCGGGGAGCAGGGCTGCCAGCAAAAGCCACTTTTTGGTGAGTGAGATCGGCTGTGGGGGACACCCCTGCCCCCATCGGTGAGACTGGCCATGGGGAGACACCCCTCGCCCCCTGTCACAGACTGGTGTCAGGGGCGGCACGTGCTCCGCCCCCCCGACTCAAGAGGCACCAGTCGCCCAAAGGTATAAGGTTTACCAAGATTGTGGTATACTTTTTAAAACAACTTCTTAAACCAACAATTATGATGGCTGTACTAGATAGTACATTATTGGACAACTTTACTGCAACTACATATTAAGCATTACTTTTTTATACTGTTTATATTTTATGCTGTTTTTATACTTAATTACATTTAAATAATAGATTATCTTTTATAGCTTATTTGTACTTAAAACTTTTCCACTGAAATGAAGTCTTTTTACTTTGCAATTACATGCTTCTTTTTATTGCAAAGAAACTATTATGCTATGAGTCAACTAGGTTATTTGCTATACATAACTGTTAAATATCAACATACACAGAATGCTTTTTTTCTCAGTTTTGGTCAAATCTAAACTTTCAATCTGAGTTCGCCTTATTTTTTTAAAAGCCCTAATTTCTATAGATAATAAGAGAGTATACTTGCTTCTTAACATATTTTTAAAAATAAAATGTAGGCTTTTTAATGGGAAAAAACTAATTTCTATGTAAAAATTAAGTATATGGTTAGATATTGTTATTTTTTGTCATTTATTACAGATATTAAATATATTAAGTTAAGAATTCCAGAAATAAATCTTATTAATGGTGTAATTTTAAGTAATTAGGTTTAAATGATTAATTATTATCTAGCTGTTATGAACCAACTCATAATTCACCTTACAAGACAGTAGAAAGATTAAAAGCAATTTAAAGCCACAAGTCTGAAAACTTGTAAGCAAAGGAAGACAAAAATAACACTGTTTCCCAATTAGGAAACTATTATTTCCAACAGGGAAGAATTTGGCTTTTTTAGTCAATTAAATCAGCACAATATTTATTCACAGCAACACAGACTTGGTAGAGAGAGAAGGTTCATTTAACAGTTATACTAAACGTCCCTGTGACTGTCTCGAGTGGCATCTAGTGGACAAATTATATTACACAGGAAAAGTCAATTTTAAGTTACACAAACCTACAACAAAAAAGCTTTACATTCAAAAGATAGTTGGAATAAAATTAAAGTACACAGTCAGTCCAATAAAAGCTATCACCCGAATAAATTCTGATCTCACATAATTCCTGGACCATCATGGCTACAAGATCACCATAACACAACAGTAATTAAAAAAAAGCTGAAGTGTGGTTGATTTCAATAGTTAACACTGTACAGGAGGGTGCCCTAGGGTCACCATGCTCTCCCCTAGTGCCCCTTACCGTGTCCAGTTTGTCTACAAAGCACCCTTCATTCTCGCCTGCCACATCTTTGATGTCAAGTATATATGCCAGGGAGGCTTGCCTCTTTGTCTCCCTGGACACGGTTTTCCTCCTGTACATTAGCCCTGTTTCACTAATGGGTGTTCCTGTACACCCCAGCCTTATGGGCTATGCGTGGCTCCAACCACTCCTGTACCATGCCCCAAGCCTCGTTGATGTACCGGACGTTGTTCAGTCTTATACTGTCTTTGGCCCTTGGGCTGCCTGCAGCCCCCATCTTGCACTGTGCCTCTCGGGGTGCTCGGGCTCTCCGCAGACCCCGTCTCACTGCCCCCTTGTCTGGGGCTTCTTGCTGCCCCCTTGTTTGGGCCTGGGGTTCCCACTCTGCCGTGTGCTTCCTTATGAGGCCTCCTCCAACCCCAATAGCCTCACCCAGACCTCTGGTTGTAAACAGTAAACACAAAACTCAAGCCCCTAGGCTATAACATAAATTTCTGCCAATCAGCTACATCACTCGAGCCACACCCAAGGGTGCTCATCCTTCACCCGTACCAAGTGCTTGTGCATTTTGGCCTCTTCTCTTCTCTTGCTCTGGCAGAGTTCCTATCCCTTTGGCTGCCAGCAGGGAACTGCCTCCTAGCACCCGGACTGTGATTTACATAGGAGCCAGGCCCTGCCCCTTCCGGCCAGCTGACCAAGCAGGTGTGGGTCCTTAGCTCCCTTTGGTTGCCCTGGCAACCTGCACCTGGGTGGTTATCCCGGCTGTCCAAGTAGCAGGCTGCTACAAACATGAAACATTGTTTGGGGCTAGGGAAATCTTTTACCTGAGGTATGATTTCACTAAAAAAAACCCCTAAAAATGGTTCATCAAAGATGTACGGGGAATCTGAATTGTGCATGTCTAAGAGAGAGTTAACACAGCAAGATAGCACACACAATCATGGAGGCTGGTCACCAGTAAACTGGAACTACAGATACTGCAGGAGCTGCCCGCATCGAATTTTAACACAACAAAGAAAGAAAGAAATAGAATTAAGATCTTACTTACATTAAGGGACAAATAAAGGATAACAGATGAATTTGTTAACTGTATTCCTACAAATCAGAACTAGTAAGCTTGGGCCATGGAGAGATGCTACATTTGCAGTACAAAAAGAAGCTGCTGCTTCTGGGTGTTGAGGACCACTGTTGTTGCCCTGATGGCAGCTGCAGCAGGGATTGCTTCAGCCGCTGCAGCAACAAGGACTACCACTGTTCCCAGGTGGCAGGCACTGGTCCTGCCCATCAGTGACAGCCTACTTGGCCATGTCCCTTCCCAGGCTGGGAAAAGGCAGGCTGTCAGAGGGATGGGCTCACTCTGGTAGGAAGGGAGGAGGGGTGTAAGCAGAGGAGCAATCCCCTGTCGAGCCCTAGCTGGACAGCATGCCGTAATTTTGTAGTGCTACAATGTGCTGCAGCATTTGTCGTACTACAAATCCATGTCTGTTTGTGGCTTTCCTAAGGACAATAGAGAGTGGCCTCATAGCAAAGTAGTCTTGTATACAAAGTAACAATCTTTGCTGTTTGGCTGATTACCTTAAGAAAGTTCTGAAAGGAAAACCGGACTTTCGTTATTACGAAAGGGAATGTGGGTTGGAATGTATTTCGTATTTACAAATATATATTGTATGACACAGAAGGTGCAACTGAGTCAAGAGTCCTGATGGATGGAAATCCAAAGTTAATTCTTAGCAGCTCACTTTCTTAAAAGGGATTTCCCTCGGTTATTTAAGAGGTTGCACTGATCAGCTTCACAGAAAAATAATCAAACAACTTGCAGCTGTTAAATTTTGTCTGTACTGTGAAAGATAAACTCAGAAGTTCATTGCTGTAACTAAGCAACAAAGGCAGAAGACAGGGTTCTTGCATTTGATGCTATTATGAGTACTGTGATGAGCAGCTCAAACCCAGAAAGATAATGTACCTTAAGCACACATAAAGCTCAGGAAAGATCCCTTTATTTTGTTTGGTTACATGGTGTCTTTCTACAAAGCATCCAGCTAAGAAAGAGCGTCTGGCAATAGGACAGAGAGAGAAAATTGAAAGGGTGCTGCCTGCAATTAATAAACGCATTTTAAAATCATATCCAAAAAGAAAGTAAACTTAGGAACATGAAGTTGCTCCAATTTAATATGCAGTGCACTCTAAAATCAAGTCCTCAGAGGGTAAGGCAAACAGGCTAACACACAATTCAAATTCACTGTACTCTAAAATTCAGTAGTCTAAGGTATATCACATAAATACTATGGATGGACAAACTGTTTCTGTAAAAATGTTTTGATGTAAATGGCTACTCAAATAAATGAATTTTTGCCCAGAAAAAAACCTCCACTTTAATCAAAAATATTTTTTGAAAAATAACCACAAGCTTTTGGCAAAATATCTTTCTTGATCTTTTTTTCACAGAGGAGACCAACTGCAGAGCCCAACTAAGTAACTGTTTTTATGAAACATGTTTCCACTCGAAAAAGGAAAGAGACCACTAAACTGTCAGCATCACAGAATCTCCACTGACATTAGCACTACCTGTCAATATTTCTGGCAGTATCTGCTAAAGGGCCAGCAATCAGTGGCTAAACAGCATGCTTTTTTTTTTTTTCCACCAATCCCTCCATGTCAAGAATGGGGAACAGTATGGGGCTTCCATGCATGTGCACCACCTTTCAATTTTACTCTCAAGGATTAATGGGCCTGGCTCTTCTCCCTGGCATTTCACTCTCAAAATGTTTTGTGTGCATAACTAGAAACGAGGATATCTATGTATTAAAATACATGAATAGGTAAAGCATTTGCTAGTGGCTTGAAAAATGAGTATTTTATGGGTGGTTTTTCTCTTTTTCAAATAAACATTTTAGTTTTGTGGGAGATAATCTCCCCAGAAAAATACCATTAATAAATTATGAGGACTAGGCAAGACTATACTCTTAATGAGGAGCACAAAATGTCAGGAGACAGGTAAAAACTGTGTTGTGAATAAGCATCAAGTTGATCCAGAGGTCAACATTAGTGCTTTGGATCATAGCTTCTGTCTACAGTGTAAGTATTTGGACCTAAAAGTACAATGATCTTGAGTCATTTCATATTTTTGGCACCTATCAAAATGAAAATATATTAATTTCTCATCAGTAACAGGATATAGTAGAAAATCATATAACTAACCCTACTAGTACTGAGAACCAATCCCATTTAAAAAATTTAATCTTCAGTTTTGTAAATACACGCACATACATCTTAGACTATTTTCCAGACTATTATATGGTTACTGAGCTAAATCAATTATGCTAAATAACCCAAACAAGGTCAACCCATCCTCAACTGACAACCTAAAAGGATAAGGTTCTGTACCACCTTCCCATGAAAAACTGAATAAAACCCATGTCTTAGCACAGTTCCCTTATTCATTATTTGTAGAACGCTAATATTTCACAGAAAACACCTTGTCAAAACTCCTTCAGACACTTAATCAAAGGGTTTGGCTGAAATTCAGATATTCTTCTTCAGACCCTTTTCTATTTCTGTGGATGCCATTTTATTTGGAAAATAGCCAGTGGGTTATTCGCAGCATGCAAAGCTGAGTCAGTGACTAAGGGGAAGTAGCCACATTATATAAGGCCATCCATTACCAGGAAGATCTGAGAGATTTCAAAGTTTTGGTGGACACAACTCCGCCTACCTGAGCAGCTACAACAAATGACTTGAAGGTTATATGGCTGCCGGTCAGATTCAAACCTGTCACATCACAGGCTCGAACCTGACCAACACAGCCACTCTTCCTGGCTTGCTGCAATACTTACGCTGGTCAAAGCTGTCCTGAAGCTTCCATAAGGGCCTAGCCCCATTGGCTCTGGAGTGGCCACCTGGAGTCAGCTGACCCTCCAGTTCTCCCCATATAAACTCCTGACCCAGAACAAGAAGGGCCTAGGCAACAGGGTTCAGCCTAATCTCAGGTTGTCTTGCTGTTCTCTCTGGCTTTTGATCCTAGACCCTGCTCTCAGAGTGACCTCCTGGATTCCTTACCCAGCCTGTACCTGGATTCTGCTCACCTTGGTTAGCACCTTAACCCCAAGTGGCCCCAGACCTGGCCACCCATGACCCAGCATGACAATCCTAAAACTTCAACTGCCTGCATTTCATCTATCTGTAACAGTCATCTGTAAACCCTGGTTATCTAGGAGACTCAATCCCAGTAAGTATTAATAGGGGTCCACTGAATGGACATGGAAAGACAAGTCATTGCAAAGCTCTTCCAAACCAGTGACATTTGTCTTTTGGACATATAACATACTCCGTTTGAAACATATGGCCTATTGTTCCATTAATCTCCCATTGTGAACTATAAACAACAAAATGATAAAAATCCCTAGCAGTAGTGTCATGCAAATATTCAACTCCCACTAAAGAAATTATTATTCTGAATTGCAGAGCAACTAAGGCACGCAGTCAGAGATCAGAGACCCATTGTGCTAGGCATAGTGCAAACACATTACAAAATGACAGCTGCTGCTTTGAAAAGTTTACAATCTATACATAAGAAGAGAAAACAACTGGATACAACAGACAGAAGAATCAAGCATAAGAGTAATAATTTAGGCAATTATGAACAGTAGGAGAAACGATAGTCACAATACACTAGCTGCTTAACCATAGTATAGAATTCTGTAGGCATAGCAAAAGGGCACTTAAAAGTAAGGATCTGAAGCAGGACAAGAGCTCAGCTTTGTGGACGTTTCTGAGAACTCCTTCAATACGTAATTGGTAGGCACTGGGAGAAGTGCAAAAGTGCTTGTTAGAAAATGTGACACATTAGCAATCAAGACTGGCTTCACAGTCAGAGCAAAGCCAAGAGTTACACAGAAGAAATGACATGGAAATAGGATCTTGGTCATGAAGAACCATGAAAGTGAAGACAAGCAGTTTAGTTGAAAAAGGTTGATGGGAAGCCAGCAGAAGCATGCGGAGGCAAGCTGTGCACTAATGCAAGAAATAAGAAAAATAATCTTTGTAGTCACCTTTTCAACTGTTACATGAAGGGAGATATAGCATTAGTCAAGGCAAGGGAAAAAGAAGTTTACAGTAGGCAAGAGGCTAAAAGCCTCAATAAGAGCTTTAAATGTACAGGAAAGAGATTTCAGAGATATCATGCAGGAAATCATGCAAGATTAGAGACATACTCTACTTGTGAAATTCTAAAGTTTATTGAACCAACCAAGGAACCAATTTTGCTGTCATCTTAAAAACTCACAAAGCTCAAATAATTCTGCATTCCCTAGGTTAATTATAATAGTTTTACACAAAACTTGGAATCTAAATTTGAACCTGTGAGTGGATTATGAACTAAAACACTAATCCATTTCCTAGGGACTATAACGCAAGTTGGCTGATAGTTCTACGAGATAAAAATAGGCAAGAAATATATGAAAATATTAATTTCCTAATATAAATTGTATTTAGCACAATTTTTAAAATACAACAGAATTATAGCTGTAAGTGGAAATACTACTACTAATTATTATTGGGACACTGTCAGTTTAGGGACTAAAAATAAGATAACAAGATAAGTAGATACAGAATTTAATTTGAATAGAAATTTAAAGATAGTTAATTTAAAAAAATCTAGACAAGCAACTCTCTACAGGAGGCTGAAAATCACCTCACTGTGTTAAAAAGACATGAGTAAGAGCCAGAAAAAGACACGAACCAGTCTGATTTGTTTGACTGTTTAAGGTAAGTCGATAAAAACACGTAAAAAATTTCTTACAGTCCTAATAACATCTTTAGTAATAAAAAGGCAATGACATTTTACAGGGGTAGGAGTGTAGCTTGTAGCCGTGTTGCTCTAAGGACATAAGCAGACAAGATTCTTTGGGTAAATCTGATATCTTTTATTAGACTAACTCAAATAGCTGGAAAACGTCTTCTTAGCAAGCTTTCAGGTTTAAATACCCTTCGTCAGCCTGAGGAAGCACCTGCAGTTGGTGCATGTTCCTTCCATCCAGGAAGAGCACACATCAACTTCCTCAGCCTGACAAATGGTATTTAAACCTGAAAGCTTGCTAAGGAGAATTATGCCAACCTTTTGAGTTGGTCTAATAAATGACATTTTAATGATTCTTATATCTTTACTATCCCTTTATAGATAAAAGGGAGGTCTTCATGATTTCATAGATGTTGGGGCTGGAAGGGACCTCAAAGATCATCAAGTCCAGCCCCCTGCCCCAGGGGTAGGAAGTCAGCTAGGGTCAAAGGATTCCAGCAAGATAAACATCCAAGCATTTCTTGAATGAGTCCAGAGTAGGTGCCTGCACCACTTCTGAAGGGAATCTGTCCCAGGTCTTGGGGGCTCAGACCATAAAGAAATTTTTTCTTATGTTCAGCCTAAAACAGTCTTGTAGAAGTTCATCACCGTTGGTCCTTGTTTTTCCTCGGGACATTCTGGTGGACAGACATTCTCCCAGATCCTGATGCATACCCCTTCTGTACTTATAAGCAGCCGCCAGGTCCCCCCTGAGCCTGCGCTTTTCTAGACTGAAGAGTCCCATGGCTCTCAGCCTCTCTTCATAAGGCCTATTCTCTTGCCCTCTAATCATGTGCATGGCTCTCCTCTGGACTCTCTAAAGCAGGCTTGTCCAACATACAGCCCACGGGTTTTCTAATGACTGAAGTGCTGCAACGGGAAATGGAAGTAAACACTGTTTACTTTTGTTCCCACCCCTTGTCCCTCCCCCACCCCCTCAGTAGCTTCCTAATGGCTGCTGAAGGGCTGGTGAAGGGACAAAGTTCCCACATGCACCGTGGCAGCTTGACGTTGCCGATGCGGTGCGGCTCCTGCCTTTCCCCCACCCTCATTTCACGGTGTCCCTTCCTAGCCCCGCCCCTCCTCATTTGCATGCCAATCCTGCCCTGCGCCGGTCCCTGCTGGCCCCACAGACTGGAGCAGGTTGTGGTGCAGTGGGCGGGCAGGCATAGATGCCGGCTCGGAGGGATGTTGGGGCCAGGCCCGTGGGAGATGCTGCCGCCGCCACTGCTGTCGGGGCAGGAAGCCAGCACTGCTCCCGCCTCCCTGTGCGCCTGCAGACATCGCGCTGGGGGTGTGAGTCACGGGCCCGGGGGAGGGAGGGAGCCCTGCTGGTCGGGCTCAGGCTGCTTGGGGGACAGAGAGTAGGGGGGTGTCCCTGCACATCCTGCACTCCCGTGTAGGGTCCCAGCATGTCCCCCTGGCTGCTGGGCCCAGGTGTACAGGTATGGGAGCATCCTCAAGACCGCCCAGGTGGCAGGGAGGACATGGTGGGGTCAGGCGGCGCCCCTTGACCCCTGCGCCCCCAGGTGGTGGCCGGACTGGACGGGCCGTGCG
Organism: Crocodylus porosus; assembly: GCF_001723895.1. NCBI lineage: Eukaryota > Metazoa > Chordata > Crocodylia > Crocodylidae > Crocodylus > Crocodylus porosus. The sequence goes on from NW_017728950.1 coordinate 68,054,491, forward strand.
AGCGCCCGCTCCTGCCGGCCCACTGGGTGAAAAAAAGTTCATGATCTGGCCCCACATTCAAAAAGGTTGGACACCCCTGCTCTAAAGCTTCTCGACATCCTTCCTGAATTGCAGAGCCCAGAATTGGATGCAGTACTCCAGCTGAACCATTTTTAGGGGTTTTTAAGTGACATCCTGATATTTACTTGAGAAGCATCTATAGATGCAAGGTAGGGTTTTGTTTGCTTTACCAGCTGTGACATTGCATTGGTGGCTCATGTTCATCTTGTGGTCAATCATGACCCCCAAGTCTCTTTCAGCAGTGGTGCTAGCAAGTGTAGCACTGCCAAGCTGCAGGGTTTTTTTCCCCTGCAAGGTGGAGTACCTTATATTTATCAGTACTGAACATCATCAGGTTTGTTTCCACCCAGTTTATCCAAGTCAGCCTGGATCATTAGCCTGTCCTCAGATGCGGACGCTATACCCAAAGTTTAGTGTCATCGGCAAACTTAGCCCGTGCACTTCTGACACCAATGTCCACGTTGTTGATAAAGATGTTAAAGAGAACAGGTCCAAGGACAAAGCCTTGGGGGGACGCAACTGGTCATGGAGCACCATAATGATTTGCTGCCATCGATCACTACTCTCTGGGTCCGAGCTTGGAGCCAATTTCCCAGTCACCGGACTGTGGTGTAGCCGAGGCTGCAGTTGGCCAATTTATCCATGAGAAGGTCATGGGACACCAGATCACAGGCTTTTTTAAAGTCCAAATATATGAGGTCAATCTCTTCTCCCTTGTCCAGGTGACTTGGACGTCACCTGGTCATAGAAGGAGATGAGATTGGTCAGGCAAGACCTACCCACAACAAATCTGTGCGGGCTATCCTTCAGGATGCTGCCCTCAGCCAGCTTATCCAGAAGGGTCTCCATGACAATTTTCTCAAGAATCTTACCAGAGATTGAGGTCCAGCTGATTGGCCTGTAATTCCTGGGATCTACTTTCTGCCCTTTCTTGAAGATGGGTATCACTTTGGCCTTCTTCCAGTCTTCAGGTACTTCACCTGAGTGCCATGAGTTTTTGAATATTTTTGCCAGTGGTTGGGCTATGACACCTGCAAGCTCCTTGAGTACCCTAGGGTGTAATCTGTCAGCATCAGCTGACTTGAAGGTGTCCAGCCTCTCAAGGTGTTCTTTTACAAGGTCTATACTGACGCTGGGTATAAATTCGCCCTCATCCTGGCCATCCCAAATCCAGCTAGGTAGGGCGGTCCCATTGGACTGATGAAAGATGGACACAAAGTACCCATTAAGCAGGTTGGCCTTTTCCTGGCTGTCAGTTATCAGCTGTCCTGTTTGGTTCAGCAGGGGTCCAATGTTACCTTTGCTCTTTTTCTGACTCCTTTCATATCTGAAAAAATACTTTTTGTTATCTTTGATATGTGAAGCCAGATGGAGCTCGACTGCAGCCTTGGCTTTCCTGATCCGCTCCCTGCAGGCATGGACCAGTGCTGAGTACTCTTCTTTGGTGGTAATTCCAGCCTTCCATCTTTTATCTCTTTTGAGCTGTAGAGTTCCTCAAGTTCTCTGCTGAGCCAAGGGTGTTGCTAAGCCCTTTTGCTACCCTTCCTCTGAGATGGGATGGCCATCCCTTGTGCTGTCAGGATCGCTCCCTTGAGGAGCAACCACTCCTCTTGGACTCCTCTTCCTGTCCAGTCATGGTCCCTTAGGGCCTCAACAACGAGCCTCCTGAGCTTGTCAAAGTCTGCTTTCCTGAAGTCAAGGGCTTCTGTGTTGCTGACTGACTTGCCAGCTTTGTGGTAGATAGTAAAGGTGATCAGCTCATGGTCACTATCACCCAGCTTTCCATCAATTCTTCGGTCACTGACTATGTCATTCCCTTTGGCCAGTACCAGGTCCAGCAATGCTTTACCTCTCGTCGGTCCATAGACTTCTTCAGTCAGTTAGAACTCATCCATGCACGTGAGGAAGATTTGTGACTGATCAGATTTGGCCGAGTGCTCTTCCCATGAGATGTCCGGGTAGACAATCATGCACCGAGAGTGTGCAGCCTCAGCCAGTTCCCTGGTGAATTCCTGGTCCAGCTTTTGTTTCTGGTTTGGAGGTTTGTAGTAGACTCCTACTATGATGTCCCCTGTGCCATGTTCCCCACTTATTTTAACCCAGAGAGACTTCAGTCATCCTTCCTAGGTGGCAATGTCAATTTGGAGGGACATGTAGCTGTCCTTGACATAGAGAGCTACATCCCCACCCCTTTCATCTGCACAATCTCGCCTGTACAGGGTATAGCCTCCTATAACTGTGGCCCAGTCATAGGTAGAGTCCCACAGGTCTCTGTTATCCCTATGAGGTCATAGTCATTCTTGTTTAGCAGAAGGACCAGTTCCTCCCGTTTATTCCCCAAGCTCCTGACATTGTTGTACAGGCAGGTAAGTGTCCCACTGGGGGCTCCTGCCTTCCCTACAGATTGTTCTAGGGCTAGGGTAGGGGTGGGTTCCCTTAAGTGCCTTAGCCTGCTGGATTTACAAGGGTTGTCCAGTGGGCTTGCAGTGTTGATAATCCCCCCCAACCCCTGGCAAGCTTAGTTTAAAGCCTGGTCGAGCAGGTCAGCCAGTCTGGCTGAGAAGAACCTCCTCCCCAGTGGAGTGAGTTGGAGGCCGTCTCTCCCCAACAGACCACTGCCTCTCTCACCAAAGAGCAGACCGTGATTGTGGAAGCCAAAGCCTTCATGATGACACCAGCACCACAGTCTTTGGTTGACTAAACCCATCTCTCCCTCAGCCCACGATCCACAACTGAGAGGAGTGAGGAGAAGACCACTTGCACCCCCAACCCCTAAGCCCTGCTACCAGAGACCTGGATTCTCTCATAACTCGGCTGGGATTGCTCCGAGCTGTGTCATTTGTGCCCACATGGATAAGGAGAATAGGGTAGTGGTCAGAGGGTCAGATAATCTTTGGAATCCTCTCTGCTATGTCCCAGATGCAGGCCCCCAGGAAGTACCAGACCTCACAGGCTAGGGGGTTCGGGCAGCAGACTGCCCCTTCAGTCCCCCTCAGGAGGGAGTCTCTCATGATGACCACTCTGTGTTTTGTCTTAGGGAGAGTAGGGGTAGGTGATCGTCCCAAGTCTGCAGGAGCTGGCAGCTCTGCAGGCTCTACTGGGGCTGCAAGAGGTTCGTACCTGTTGCAAAGCTCCAGAGGGGAGGGGACCTCGCTGTGGCGGGCCTTGGGGCCCTTGGTCAACTTGGTGCCCTGGACCACTTTGGTCTAATCCCCTGGTTGGACAGTATGAGAGATCCCTGAGTCCTCCCGTGTCCTGGGAGGTGACCTTGGTCTACCCTCTGCCTCCAGCAGGTGAAGGGCCTGGCAGTAGGAGTCTATCTCTTGCTCACCATCCTTGATGGCACACAGTCTCTGGACTGTGGCCTGGAGCTCCTCCATCTGGCTCCCCAGAGACTCTGAAGTGGAGCAAACCTCACAAGGGGAGGTGGCTACGCTCCCAGTCCCATGAGCCTGGAGCCAAGAGCCAGGAGCTCTGTCTGTGTGGAGCCCAGAACCATGGGTTCTGCTGGGTGGAGGCCTCTGAGGTGCCAGAGGGGAATGCCGCAGACTCCGAGGGGACTCTCGGGGTGCAGCGTGTGCCCATCCGTATTGTGGCTACTGATCGGACTACCTTTCCTAGGGTGCACTGGCAGGGCCTCGGGCCCTCCTGCTCACCATCCTGTGCAAACTCCCACAATAAACTCATGCGCCAGGCCCAGAAGTGCACCTGTTTGCGTGTCCTGTTCGCGAGGCTCTGGTTGCATGGCTCCCTGGGGGGCTGGGAGAAGTAGG
>NW_017728950.1:68058423-68062901 GCF_001723895.1 Crocodylus porosus
GTGGCATGACCCTCCTCGGCTCCACTCAGCTGCCTGCCTGCTGGGCTATGATAAATAATTCTATACTTCACCTTAGCATTAGTGGAATTTCTTATCAGAAGCCGAGATGGTGAAGATGGCATTAATGACATGGCCAGGAGTAATCCGGATTGGGTCATGAGTGACCATAGGGCTCTGGAGCCTGGGCTCAAGGGGTCAGGGGCGCAGGCAGTGTTTTCTTCTGTGCTCCTGGTTGCAGGCCACAGACCTAGGAGGGAAGGATGAGTTGAAGAAGTGAACCGACAACTCTGGTCCTGGTGCTACCGAGAGGGCTTCGGTTTCTTCAACCGCAGCGCACACTTCAGGGAGAGAGGACTCCTGGTAAGGGAAAGCATCCACCTCATGTGGAGGGGTAAGTCCCTGTTCTCAGCCAGGATGGCCAATCTTCTAGACAGAGTTTTAAATTCAGATTGTTGGGGATGGGGAAACACTGACTGAAGCATGCCTGGGGACTGGCACACAAGAAAGCTCCAAAGTTGTGGACACTAGGACACCCATTCTTGCAAGAGCTAAGGGAATGGTTTTCCCTCAGTGTGACAGGAAATCAAGGGTCTTGATTGAAGGACTCAGGTGCCTGTACACTAATGCCAGGAGCTTAGGGAATAAGTAGGAGCAGCTAGCCCTCCTACTCTCCAGTGGACATTATGATCTAGTAGGGATTACAGAGACCTGGTGGAACTCCTCATATGACTGGAATGTAGCCAGAGGGCTACACCCTGCACAGAAAGGACTAAGTAGGAAGAAAGGTGAAGGTGTAGATATATGAGGGAGCAGTATACCTCCTTTGAGGCTGACATCAACTCCAAAGAAGAGTGGCTTGAAACCCTCAAACTATGGGGGCAGGGGTGCGTGGTGAGAGAGGGTTTTAAGCCACTAACTATTGGTATATACTACAGACCACCAAACCACGGGGAGGAGCTTGATCTGGAGTTCTCTCGAGAACTGGCAGAGGTCATGTGCACATAGGACCTGGTTGTCGTGGGTGACTTCAATTACCCAGACATCTTTTGGGAGGAACGCTTGTCTAAGTCGGATCAGTTGGGTTGCCTCCTGACCTGTACTGAAGAGCTCTACCTGACTCTACCTAGACTTGGCCAAAAGAGATGATCTGGTGAACAACTTGAATATAGAGGGTAGCCTGGGCGACAGCAACCACAAAACCATCACGTTCACTGTTTGTCACAAGGCAGGCAAATCAGTTAGCAGGGTTGAAGTTCTGGACTTCAAAAAAGTGACTTTCAACAGGCTCAGGGCAATAGTATGGGGAGCACTGCAGGACCAGGGGCTGAAGGTGAAAGGAGTGCATGAAGAATGGTTGTTCTTCAAGGACATGATCCTCGAAGCACAAAAGAAGTCCATTCCCATAGAGAAAAGGTAGCAGAAAGGCTGGTACGCCCTCTTGGTTTAATAAGGATATCATGGTCATCTTGAAAAAGAAGAAAGAGGCATACAAACAATGGAAGCTTGGGACAGTCCTTCAGGAGAATTATACAACAATGGCATGCACTTGTAGGGAGAAGACTAGAAAGGCTAAGGAGACGACTGAATTTAAACTAGCAAGAGAAATCAAGGACAATAAAAAGTCCTTCTTTAGGTATGTAGGGAACAGGAGGAAAACAAATGGAAGCATGGGGCCACTGCTTAACAACTAAGGACAGCTGGTTACTGACACTCAGGAGAAAACCAAATTCCTGAATGACTACTTTGCTTTGGTATTTCACTGGACTAAGGGGAAAAATCATATTAGATAAGGTTCAGAATGGGCATGGTGGGAATGACTGCCTTCCTTCTGTTGACATTGAGCTGGTGAGTGATTAGTTATAAATGTCTAACTTTTCTAAGTCAGCAGGACTGAATGAACTTCATTCCAGAGTGCTGAAGGAGCTGGCCAAAGTCACTGTGGGACCTCTGGCGAAACTCTTCCAAAACTTGTGGGACTCGGGGGAGGTTCCTGAAGACTGGAAGAGGACCAACATTGTACCCATCTTCAGGAAGGGGAGGAGAGAGAACCTGGGCAACTATAGGCCAATTAGCCTAACTTCTATGCCAGGGAAAATTCTGGAAAAATTTATCAAGGAGTCTATGTGCAATATGGTTGCAGAAGGTAGGATTCTGAATGACAGCCAGCATGGCTTCGTCGTGGGCTGGTCTTGTCTCACCAACCTCATTTCCTTTTAGGACCAAGTAAAACCAACTGGACAAGAAAGAGGAGGTTGACATTGTATACCTAGACTTTCAAAAGGCCTTTGATCTGGTATTCTACTATGTTCTCATGGGAAAATTGGAAGACCATGAACTTAACTGCTCAGCAGTCAGGTGGGTATGAAGCTGGCTGCCAGGTAGGACCCAGAGAGTTCTAATGAATGGATCTGTGTCATCCTGGTGAGAAGTGACCAGTGGTGTCCCTCAGTGGCCCATGCTTGGTCCAACATCTTTATCAATGATTTGGATGTAGGGGTGAAGAGCTCACTGGCCAAGTCTGCAGATGACACCAAGTTATGGGGGAGCATGGTCACGCTTGAAAATAGGCTGCAGATACAGGTGGACCTAGACAGGCTGGCAAATGGGGAGGACTGGAACCAGATGAAGTTCAACATTGAAAAGTGTAAAGTGCTTCATCTGGGGATGAACAAGTCTCAAAATACTTAAAGGCCTGGTGGCACCAAACTGACTTACACCATGACTGAAAGGGACCTAGGGGTAATAGTAGACCATAGTATGAACATGAGCTATCAGCGTAATGCTGTAGCCAGCAGCATGGGCTACTGGTGCTGCCTTCGTCAGGGGAGGCACGTGTGCCCCTGCAACGAGTCCTGCCGACTGCGGAGGCGAGGGGTCCGGCCAATTTTGCTCTGCAGGGAGACCCTGCAACAGCTGCTTGCTGCGGCCCATCACTGTAGCCACTTCCGGGAGTGGCTGCAGCCGTTCTGGAAGTGGCTGCAGCAATTGGCAGGTGTTTGCAGGGGCCACCAGTGCTCCTGCCTGCCCCCCGGACCACTGCCTAACTGGCAAGCGTGGCTCGCCAGGGGGTGCACCAGCACTCTCAGGGGGTGCACATGCACCCCTGTGCACCCCCTACACGTCACCACTGGCTAGCAGGGCAAACAATGCTCTGGCATGCATAAACAGATGCATCTCAATCATTCAAGGGTAAGTTAGATGCTTATCTTGCTGGGATCCTATGACCTCAGCTCACTTCCTATTCTTCAGGTGCGGGGCTGGACTCGATGATCTTCTGAGGTCCCTTCCAGCCCTACTGTCTATGAAATCTCAAGCAAAACCAAAGAAGTGATTCTTCTGCTTTAACTCAGCACTGGTGAGACTGCAGCTGGAGTACTACATCCAGTTCTGAGTGTCACACTTCAACGAAGACGTGGAAAAGCTTGAGTCCAGAGAAGAGCCACCCATATGATCAGAGACTTGCAAGACAAGCTATACGAGGAAAGGCTGAGGAACTTGGGTCTCTTCAGACTAAAAGAGAGAAGGCTGAGAGGAGACTTGGTACCAGTGCACTACTACATCACGGGAATACATCAAGGGTTTGGCAAACAACTGTTCACCAGGGCACCTTGGGGAAAACCCGGCATAACAGCCACAAACCCATGGAAGACCGTTTCAGGCTTAACACTAGGAAAAACTTCTTCACAGTTAGGGTGTCCAGACTGTGCAATAAGCTCCCTCCAGAGATGGTGCAATCATCTACCCTGGAAATCTTTAACAGGAGACTGGATGCTCATCTGAACCCAGCTGTCCTTTCTGCCTAATGCAGGGAGGCTGGACCCAATGATCTTGCGAGGTCCACTCTAGCCCCTTACAATCTATGAATTTATGAATCTAAGATGATGGACAGACATGTTACTACCAGCAAAAAAATTAAACCTTCTTTCCAATCATCATACTTACATTTTAAATTCATATCTATCTAAAGTTATACTCTCTATTTCTTTTATGAAGCAGACGAATTCTGATCAAGTGAATGTAGTTTGTTGACTAGACTTTTAGACATGTCATCTGCACTATTTCCAAATATGGTTTTTTTATCACCAGAGAGATTGAGTAGAACAATATATCTATAACTTTTTATTCTCTGATGATATCAAGCCAGTCTCTGGTAAAAACTGAATGTCTCTTTTTTAAAATACTTTAGATATTTAAAAAGATCTTCTTCTACCTATCAAAACTGTTGACCCACTTAAATGCAGGAATATTACACAAAATTTCATTATTCATACTGGGCCTGAATAAGTGAAGTGTCCAAACATATTAACGCATCTAAGATTACTGAAAGAATATTCACAGATATTAGAGAAGTCCACACGAATTCATAGTTTCTAGGGTCGGAAGGGACCTGAGAAGATCATCTAGTCCGACCCCCTGCCATGGCAGGAAAGAATACTGGGGTCAAACGACCCCAGCAAGATGTGCATCTAACCTCCTCT
>NW_017728950.1:68063637-68066056 GCF_001723895.1 Crocodylus porosus
CCCTAAGCATGCAGTCTCCTGCTGGCCCCTCCTGGATGTGTGCCAGCATAATTTTCTCGAACAGCTTGCCTAGGATCGAGGTGAGACTAATCGGCCTATAGTCTCCCGGGTTCTCCTTCCTGCCTTTTTTGAAGGTGGGGACCATGTTTGCCCTCTTCCAGTCCTCTGGTACCTCACCAGAGCACCACGAGTGCTCGTAAAGTTGTGCCAGGGGACTTGCAATGACCTTGGCCAGGTCCTTTAGAACTCTAGGGTGGAGATCATCCGGACGGGCTGACTTGAATATGTTCAACCCTTAACTAAATCCTCACTAACCCGTGGCCCAGGTGTGCCTCCCCTGGGGACCGAGGGGGGCCCAGCAGGGAGGTGGCTGTTCTGGTCCCTACTTAGGAAGATGGAGGCAAAGAAATCGTTAAACATGTTAGCTTTGTCGTCTGGTGTGATGACCAAGTTTTCCATCGCGTCCTGCAAGGGCCCCACATTACCCGGGACCTTCTTGTTACCCCCTATGTATTTAAAAAAGGACTTCTTATTGTCCTTAATCTGGGAAGCTAGTCCCAGTTCCACCTCTGCTTTGGCCTTCCTAACTACCCACCTACATCCCCCACATTTAAACAACACTTACATAGAAACATCCAACACTAAATTAATAATAATATTTTAATCCATCTTCTCCAACAATAACCTCAGGATATTACTACTGTTCACCATCTTATCTAACAGTGCTTCTCAAGCTTTTAATCATGCAGTCCAACCTCATAACGGCAAAGTGGTCAGCACAACCACCAAAAGCTGAGCTGCATCGGTATATGGAGGCTATAGAGCTACATCGGGGTGGGCAATTATTTCAGGCAGAGGGCTGCTTACTGAGTTTTGGCAAGCCATCAATGGCTGCATGATAGGCAGCCGGGGCAGATATTAATTTTCTAAATTTTTTGGGGGGCCCCATGGGCCAGATAGAAAGGCCTGACAGGTCGCATCCAGCACATGGGTCACATTTTGCCCACCCCTGAGCTACATATTAAGCATATGCAGGATTCTCCCGTATAACTATAAACCTTGAAAATGTGAAATTGTGGCATTCCTCACAAGTGACAAAACCTAGAGATATATCACTCCTAACAAATGCCCACAAAACCTTTGCATCACACACATACATATTCTACATATGCTAAATATTTTGCTACAAATTATTTAAAAAATATTTTTAAATAGTTTACAAAGATTTTTTTGGTCTCTCTCCACTTCTAAAGACATGCCTAATTACCAGGAATGACACTAAGAAGAGGCAATAGTAATAAAATTGACCCAAATATCTTTTCTTTACATAAAATAGTTTCAGTTTTAAAACCTGTTATCTCATACACTTTAATGGCTATGAGTGACTGCTGGTTTTTATTTGGAAGTTGGCAATCTTACCCACTGCTATTAAAAACTTACATTTCCAGCTCTATTGTGGTATAAGGTATCAAACCTAAAAGCAATGAGATCTCTTTACATAAGGAAGCTGTAAGTGACTGATGTCAGAAACTACTCCTTGACCAGTACACACTTTTCAGGGAACATTTCACATGTAGGAGAGGAAAGAAAACATTTTTTTTTTCCTGGAAGGTTTTTTGTTTCGTTTCATTTTGTATAAACTGCAGCTCTTTAAAGTCAGAGTTTTGGAATGTTAGACTAAGACCAGGGGAAAAATGAATTAATGGAGAGAGGAAGCAAAGGAGTTAAACTTGAATGATAAATTAGTTTATCATAAATGTCCACAAATGTAAACCTCCACATGTGTGTCTGTATCCATCCCCCGCCTCCACTCCCCCCTTTAACATAATGATATTTTTTAGTGTATTATATTGTCTGGGTCAAACCTTGCCTTCATTTATGTTAGTAACTCTGAAGAAAATCACTGTTGAACTAAGGAGTGTAATTACTGCAGTAACTTTTAAACAGCCCTCCAGGCTTTTTTTCTGTATGAAATAAATGGCATTTCAAATCTGAAAACTGTTGCTAGATTTGGAAGAGAAAAAAGCTATTTGCATGTACTTTCCTATGCATATTTTTAAAATCTTTATATTTTTATGAAAAGATTAGGTACTTGACCATCTAATCAAGGTGGTCAAGAAACAATGCTTAATAAGATAGGAGAGATGACAGTGGCTTTGGGGTGACATTGGGCTTACAAAGAGTCACACTTATGCCGCACGTGCCCGCCCTCCCTCGGCCGACCTCCCCATGGCAACCCGCGTGGACCCCTCGAGACGCACGAGTCTTTGAACCTCCGCCCCGGCACCACCCCGCCTGCCCTGCCAAGCAGAACGAGGCGAGGGGATGGAGCGCTAGGTACCTGGGTAACCTGGTACCTGGGGTGAGGGAAACGGTTCCGAACTCCAGGAGGTCCCAACCCCCCCTTCCGGACGCCGCC
>NW_017728950.1:68066067-68093804 GCF_001723895.1 Crocodylus porosus
CAGCTGACTTCCTGCCCTTTGGGCAGGGGGCTGGACTCGATGATCTCCCGAGGTCCCTTCCAGCCCTAATGTCTATGAAATATATGAAATCTGTTAATGTTTTTCTTTGAATGCAAAATAGCCAAACTATTAGTAATATGGCCTAATGAATGGGATAGAATTTTAAGAATTTATCCTCTAAGTGGCTACGGCCATTAGAGAGAGTCTACAAGCTTCTGAATATAAGCAGCAGTGAAGCCTCTTCTTCTCTGTGTCACATTCCCCCTGCCCAGTAGTTGCAAAAGCTTTTGCTTGCTCTTGAAGACAAAACCCGTGACCATCTCCAGCAGTCAACCCCCATAGGACTGATACATGGACACATTCTCAAGTCAGTTTCTCATCTGATTAAGAATTCCAACATGCCGAATGTTATGTATAAGATAAACAACAAAACAGAGTTTTGCATCAGAAAGTCTACATTATATTATGCATTGTATTATAACGTAACTCTAAGAATGAAAAGCTCTAAAGAGTTTCATAATGAGATATGGTTGGTATACATACATATATGATGCTGTGAATTATTTAAATCCTGTATTTTATTGTATATGAAATGGTGATTAAGGAAACAGTATTTATAACTCAAAAATACAGAGAACCATGAGAAAACATAGCTTGCTTTGTGAAAGTATATTGTAAATAAAATGTAAAACATCTTGAGGCAACATAATTCAGTGCACTAATTAGAAACAGAAAGTAGGCCATCCTGCAAAAATCACACTGTTTAATCAGGTCATTAAAACAGTGCAGCAAAGCAACACAAGAGCACTGGTAGGGTGGTGAGTCAGATCTTTTAATTGGATTAAGAGGAAAACAGATCAAAGGAGGATTAGACTGCATCATAGTATCACATTAGTGATGCTCTCTTTAAAGGAGAGCTGGACATTTCACACATGTGTGTGCATACACATACATGTACACACAAACAATTTCATTCTGCACTGAAATTTATCATGTTTATGGCTCAAAGAATATTTTATTTTTTGGCAACTAGTCACAGAATCATCCAAGCATGAAAGAAACAGGTTGCATATGTTAAAAATTAAAAGAAATCTGGAATGTTTTGCACTTGATTAATTCAATGAATAGTTCTGCTTTATATCTGGAAGTATATGTGTATATGCAACCTTCAACAAGAAATAGCAACTAAAACTTTGTTCAAAGGCTTGATATGATTAAAAAGCAGATTCTGTGGTTTTCAGCATCACTGGAGGGGCTTCCCAGTTTCCACTTGAATCTTTCATTGATTCCCAGTGTAAGGGATGCAGTTATGGCAGTGTTTCCCAAACTTTTGCTATCTGGAAAACACTTTTTTTCTGGATTAAAAATGGCAGTGCACTTCAGTCTTACACCCAAAAAGGTACACACATATTTTTTCTTCAAACCCATAACATATTCCATTCCCCTCCCAGAGAAAATCATACCAGTGCTGAGATAGGTTAACAAAATAACTCCATATTTTTAATGGAGACACCCTGGTTGAAAATGACTGAAATAGATCTAAATTCAGATGAGAGAGAGAGAGAAAGAGATAGTGGTGGAGGGTCTTGAGGCTAAAAAAGATAAAAATAATTGATTTAGCTGGTGTCATTTAAGAGCAGTAGAGACAGGACTTCATGGAGCTATGTCCTGTTCTTCCCCTGCCTCCTGGTCAGGCCTCCTGCAAGGTTTCATGTACTAGCAACCATGCCCACAGCTCCTCCTTCTGACACCAGGAGTGTGGGAGAGCGGAGGGGATGAGCTGGGTTGCAAAGTACGGCTTTGTCTGTGCATCTGCCAATCCACTTGCAGCAGAGCACATTGCTGGAAGCATGAGGGGGTCTGCACAGGGGATGTATGGGGGTGGGAAATGGTGCGAATAGCAGCAGCAGCAGCATTCCTCACAGAAAAGCAGTCACAAATGCTGCCAGAGTAGCTGGGGCAGGCATAGGGTGCTGGCTGGGGAAGGAAAGCATTTACCTCCTCGCACAGGGAGATCTCACGGCACCCTTGTGTGCTGCAGCACACCCTTTGGGAATTGCTGGGTTATGGATTCATTAGGCCTGTGTATTTTCTAGTGCCCTTTTTTGGGAGCAGGTGATACACCTCAGATCACTTTGAGATTACTCTAAATTACTGTGGTCATTGGTTTGGCACACAGACTACCTAGAATGAAAGAAATGTACCTTAATTCACCTTAATTCAACTTTGAGTTCCTCTACCCCTGATCCATTACATGTTTATCAGCCAAGGTTCAGAGATAAATTTCCCCAAGAAAACTGGAATATATTAAATAGTTACTGAGTAATCTTTGGATTATAGCACCTGTACCCAAGATAGAAGCAACTTAGTTTTTAAATGTCTTGACTTGTGTACACCTAGATCTGCAAATTTACTGATGCATGAGGGCATTTCCTTAATTTTTCTATTAATTATTATTTGTAAGAACATGTATGTAACAGAAACTTCTGCTTATGTGTTTGTGAAGTGTCCATAACTAAAGTACCCTGACATGAGAAATTAAACATAGCAGTATTGTAGAGCACGGTATTACTATATATGGTAAAGTCAAATAGGTTTAAATAAAGCTAGCGGAAGCCTTGCATTACTAATTCAACACAGATAGTGATCATTACTGGCCTGATCCCAGAAAAGCTCCTAAGAAGCTTGAATATTTTACACAAGAACAGTGATTAACTTTAAAAATTCAGCATAATATTTATTCAGACTTGTGTTAAAGCACCTAAACCAAGTTCTAATTTAAAATATCCAATTTATATGATCATTTTTTTCTTTAACAGCTCAATGTGTTATTATTATCAGTAACAACAAATAGTTACAAATGAACTTGACAATATAAGAATATAATATACTTAGATAATATTAGGACCTTAGATTAGGGGTCACGAAGATACAGCCCATGGAGCCAAGTCATCCAGACTGTGGGGCACCCCACACATCTGAAAATTTGGTAGTGGGGAATAGTAGCTGTGTTAAATGCTGCAGTTCCTGGAGCCAAGGCAATTCATGCTGCCACAGCCCATCTGTCACCAAATTTCTGGACTTGTGAGGAACTCCACGGACCAAGTGATGCAGCTCTGTCTTTTGGACCAGGCCCACAAACTGGCCCTTTGCCACTCACATGGGCTGAAGGGCTGGATGAGTTAGGCATTACTGCCTCAGATAATGTTTGAAGAAATATATTTGTATTTGCAGTATTCTGTATCCTAAAAATAGGGGAGTGTAGGGAATTTTGCAGATGTCAAGGAAAACTTGCTGATTATATATAAGGCATAACTACCAAATTATCCAAGTTGACCAATATATTTAGCGTGTAAAGGAAAACTTGGTACCCGTGGCTCAATTGCTTAGAACTAGTGTGTTCCAAACTATTTCCTAACAAAATACTTGACTGTATAGGGCAGCCTTTTGCCTGTATGGGCCAGAGCTTACACCCAGGCTGTCACTGCGTGCTGGAAGTCTCTGCCCTTCCCCTGGGCTCCAAGCAGCTGGAAGTCAGATCCCTGCCCCTCAGCAGCCAAGGTATGCACTGATGGTATGCACTGATGCACTGTGGCGGGCTCTGTAGCAGAGGGGAGCACTGAGTAGCAGAGAGATGGCACTGCACAACTCTGTGGGTGTTTGTACACATGCTCCAGGAGATGGGTGGGAGGGTGTTTTAGAGCCGAATTAAAGCATCTGGAGTGTCACCTGTATCAGTGTCCTCATGCTGAAAAATGGCAGGCGGGGTGCTTTAATTAAAGCTTATTGAATGAGCTTTAGTTAAAGTGGCCCAGCTGCCATTTTTCATCATGGTGGAGCTGATATATGTAGCGCTGGAGTGCTATAATTACCATGCTCCAGAAATCTTGTTTAATCAAGTCTCCCTGACATGCTGTAATTACAGCGCACTGGAGAAGTCTTCCTGCACATGTATAGGCACCCTGTGAGACCAGCCCCTTCTGTCCAGATATTTTCCGAGGACATATCTGGTCCATGGCCATAAGTTCATGACCCCTGGTTTAAAGTACTGAGTATGTTCAATCTGAACTGAAGTCAAAAGGGAATTGGGGGCATTCCATGCCATACAGGATCAGGAGTGAAGTAATTAAAGTTGGACTATCTGACCCCACTATTCACTTGCATGCTGTCCTACCAGGAGCTGTGGGAGGCACTGTCTCTCATAAAAACAAAATGTTTCTCTAAACTCCCAGAAATTTCTTCTTTCAGGAGATGGGGTGCAGCATATTCTATCCCTCCACAGCAGGACAAACCAATAATGACAAGCAACCACACACAATTTGTTCTGTAGCAATGAAAAGAGCTGCTGCAACTGAAGCTGAAATACCTCTTGTGATAACAGCCATGTCTTGCTCCTACCCCAGTTCCATGGTCAACAGACACCAATGTAATCGCAGAGATCCCTTTGCATTGACCTGGATTCAGTAGCCCACAGGGAACATCTGCCTAATTGTTATGGCTCCTCCATTCCTGTTCCCCTCACAAACCAAACTTTATTTCAGCTGTTTCTGGAGAGCTCTGCAGCTTCAGAAGCACTGAATGGATGACATAAAGTGGGCATCTTTTCTTGAAACTGATACCCTAAGATTTAATTACATTCCTCACTTTAATTTAAACACTTCTTATAGGTGAGGGAAAGTGAAGCCCACTGAAGGAGAAGCTAAACTTCTCAATCTGCTGCTAAATTCTGAGCCATGCTGGCTTCATCCCAGGTCTACAGGAATATAGGCCTAAGCCTACTGGAACAAGTCCCATATACATAAGTTGAAAACAGAAAGACTGGTTTGAATTAAAGTTATGAACATATTTCAAAACGAAAACTAAAACAAATCAGAAGTTTATTTTCATTGGCATTAATGTACCTAGTAAATTCTTCGGAAAAAACAAGTTTCAAAACACCAAAGAATTTTGCAGCTTTTACCTCCAAAACAAAGTTTTTAAAGAGAAACCTTAAAGAATTCAAACAACTTTATATTGAATTTTTCCAGAAAAATTAGGAGCTGAAATATGTTCAGGATAAGAATTGTAGGAATCAACAAAGGATTTTGGTTCCAGTAACTGTTCTCATTACAAATGAGGAACATTTTTCAGTCACATTGCACAGGTTTTAAAGATGTACTTCTAAAAGATTGTACACAACAGCATCTCTCTGACTTGAATACAATGGACAAAAGGCATGACATGGAAAAGCAAATACTCCATGTCACACAAGAGGTATTTGGCTACAATCACTGGGGGGGGTCCAGAACAGAAATATGCTCTTCAGTAATGGGAATGGCATTTACAGAAGCAACATATTTATAAGCAGCCAAGACTATGCTAATCCCACTACTAATCAAATCTTTGACAAAACTGCTTCCAAAGAGGCAGTTGTGCCCTAAAAGATCCTTTCCTTCCAAAACCTCTCAAGAAAGGTGAAGAACATGAGTTTACCCAGGATTTCAGAAAAGGAGGTATGGAATAAGTAACCTGCGCTACAGGGATGCCTGTACACCAGCTCCTGGTCTCCCCCGCTATACCAGGGTGGGCAGATCCTGCTGCAGGAACAGCAGTGAGAGGCTTTTTTGAAGTCCCTCAAGCAGGTAAGAATTTTCCCTTCTTCTCCCTTTACCTCTGTGGTTACTTCCACAGTCTCTTCCTTCCTTTCCCATTCTCTTCTGCCAGGTGCCAAGCTGGGTGCACTCTGTTCACTGCTCTCCTACCCAGTGGCAGTAGCACAGCACGGCCCCTTATACCGCCGGACAAAGGGCACTACCTCCATGGCTTCCCTGTTGCTGCTGCTGTCAGGGGGACCCACCCTGGCCATACTGGTAGGTGCTGCCCATGCCACAAAACTGCGGTTAGCCACCGGGCTGGCAGATGGCAATGGGGGAGCTGTAGGGGTAGCACCCCACACTTGGTACATGGGGCCATGTTGTGCTGCTGCCGCCAGGTACAGGAACAGTGAGCAGGGTGTACCCAGCTCTGTGCCTGGCAGCCCAGGGGATGCAGGTAATAGTGCTCGGGGCTGAAGGGGCAAGCTTGCGCCATGCACAGCAGGGGCCAGCTTGGGTGCTGCTCTCCAGCACGTAGAAGGGGCTGCCAGGCAGGAGCTGCATGCTCGGCATGGCTCTCGCCTGGGCTAGCACAGACACACTTGAGCCACTTCTCCTGCCACACCCCAGCCTGGGTCCCTCTGCTTGGAAGGGCTCACATCCAGGATAGAGCCACCACCACTGTGATCCCTCTGTGTGTGACCCCACTTGGGCTTGGGGCCATTTTGCTTCCCTCCCTCCCCACAATCTGGCCTTTGCTCCTAGATTGCCCCAAGTGAAACCCTGATCCTGACAGCTGGAAAGGAGCAGCACAATCACCCTCTGGCTGGGAGGGAGGCCCTGGGGGGCCCAGGCTCTGCTGAGCCACAAGCAAGGGGCGACAACTGAGCAGACATAGGCAGACTAACTCAAGGGCCAGCTGGGCCCAGGCACCGGTGCCCCAGGATGCCTGGAGGGTAGGCACGGGGGAGAAGCTGGGTAGCTTGGCAGGACACAGCGGGCCATGGCTGCCAGGTGCTGGGTGGAGTGTGGGTTGTGGTTTGCAACTGTGCAGGAGCCCTGGGAGTGGCCAGAGCTGCTGGCAGCAGGGAGCGGAGCTGGGCACACTGCATGGCTGGGACCTGCTGGCAGTGGGGCTGCCTCAGCACAGCCAGGTCCCAGCCTGGGGCCAGCCACAATCCTGCATATTTGCCAGGTGCCTCTGCAGCTGGACTCAGCTGATGCAGGGTGAGGGGCCATCCCTGCAGTTAGGTCCATGCTGCATGCACCTGGCAGGCAGCAGCTCTGCAGCTTGGCACCACCTGGCTGCAGGGCAACATTGTGCAGGCTCCTGCACAACCAACCCTGGGCTTCGGCTCCAGTGTGGACCTGCGGGCAGGGGTGGCCGTGGCCTGCGGGGCAGCGCATCCCATTCTTGATGCTGCTCCTGGTATGCCAGCCAGGGATGGAGCCCACAGCTGCATGTCAGGGCATAGGTCAGGGTGAGGACCGGCTCATTGGTGGCGGGGAGGGGGCAGGTCCTAATGAATCTTAAATCGGCCTCTGCAGGAAGACCCCAGCTGGGGTGCCTGCCAGTGGGAAAGGGGAGGCAAGGGGGTTTAATCCTCCTCTGCTTGAGCCTGCTGTCCCACACCCCTTCCATTCCAGTGGGGAAAAGTCTAGCAGGGGCTGCTCTGCTCCCCCCAGGCAGATTGGGCCGTGTCCCCAGCACACCCACCCCCTTTTCAGCCAGCCGTCACTGCTCCAGCAAGAGAGCAGAGGGGAAGAGGCCAACCCTACTCTGCTCCAGCAGACAGGACAGCCCAGTCCAGGCCTGCAAAGCATGCTGGGGGACTGTGATTTAATTTGAACCAGGAAGGGGTATGGGACAGAAGTTCCATAAACTGGATTGACCCAAATCAATTACATCTTATTCAACCACGCTTATCTTAGTTTTGGCCATTTTGAAACTTCTTTATGTGCACTGAACTTATGTTTTGTTACAGGTTTAAACCAGTTTCTGATCACTTAAACCAGTTTATGTATAATTTCTGTCCCTAGTCTATCAGTTCTCCAGTGAGTTCCATCCCATGTTAATGTTCTTTAATTTGATCATTTGTCCATGATTTTAGCACTAAGCTACCTAAAGTCAGACCAGCTATACTTTAAGCAACTTCAATTTCCCAATCACTTTGAAATAGGTAGAAGTATACTGAGGAGCAGCAAAATTCAGCAAGTGTGGAAGTTCAGTTTTCAGACATGAAATGTACTCAAACCCTCTGTGCTTTGAAATCAGATTTATACCTCTGATAACTTCCTCACTGTTACGTGACTTTCAGTGCTTTCTAGTTTCACCTATGTCATGAAAGTGCTATTACTGCACATAACTAGCATGCACTTGATACTTCAGTTTCTAGTCTCTGGCTGCAAAAAGATAATGCCAAGAAGAAACAGAAACAAAAAGGTGAATGTTTGCATAACTCAAAAATGGTTGAGGTTTGGTCTGAATAAAGGCCAAGTTCAGTTTATATTTGGTTTTTTTTTTTTTTTTTAACCTATCTAGCTTTCTAAATTATAGGACCAAACTCATGTAAGGTCAGTCAGACAAAATGAAAAAAGCACCAGCTCATTTCAAGATATATTTTCTTAGTATGTACGTTTGAATACCATGTTCAATATAACAGAAAGATCTCCCATATTACTGCACATAACTAGATCGGAAAAAAAACAATCATCCAAAAGACTTCTCTGCAGTCCTCTGCTAAAATTCACACAACAGACTTTTCATGTAGCCTCCCACTACCAACCAAATTAAATTCAATCATGCTTTGTTCTCTTAAGACAGAAGCTATAACATGTAATATTAATAAGTCCTCTCTGTGAGGAACGTCCCTTAGCTTACATCCGTATCTACCATCATCCCACGTAAAACCTGGTGTTCCCTTAATTATATCGCAGATGCAAAATCACAAAGGTGAGGTTTTAAAAAGTTCTCTATCATAAAGAGATTAGCCAAACATACTTTGGCTTATATTCACCACAATGCTGGGGTGGACATAGGCACATCAGCACTATTTAAGGTACATATGAAAAATGTACATCAGTTTTTCAGGGTATAAAGGATGCTGCCTGTAGCCCCTGAAGCAGCACAATGTTTTAAGTTTCTGAACTGTCATTGTTCTTGTATCCTTTATTTTGATTCTATGCCCCAGACTTAAGCTTTGGTAAATCAAAATATCACTGGTACAGTAATTAAATTAAGAGAACTGCATTAATCAAAATAAATATAAAGAGTATTTGTTTTGTAAAGAAAAACAAGAATTTGTTGATAGGAAGCCAAATGAAAGGAACAGAAACACTGAATGTAAATAAAATGAAAAGATGCATTTAGGTCTTGTATTTATAAGAACTGTCTATTCATGTCTTGTATTTATAAGAGCCTATAATAAATTAGATATCTGAATACCCATCAAACCTATTCAACTGAAATAACTTTCAGAATGTATTCTTAAGGTGGTTGATGCATTAAAAATGCAACAGGAACCTTTTTAAAAATTATAAATGAATTTTCCAAGGCCTTGTGTGACTCTTGAGACTGGACTCTAAAAAACTAAGATGATCACAGAAAAGCTATGATCATGAATCTTATTTTGCTATGTATGCCATTTACTAACATTTATAGTGATAAAAAGTATTAAACTAATTTGCTTTTTCAAATTATTTCTTTTAATGACTAAAGACTGGCTAGAACTGTTCTGGCACACTCTACTAGATTTTGAAGGGTAATTGAAAGTTTCCATTTTAAAAAAGGAAATATTTCCAAACAGTAAATTATCTCATTACCATGTAAAATTGTCACGAAATGTAGCAAATGCATGTGATGACTGTTAAACTAGTTCTTGGTGTGTTTTGCCTGCTGATCTATCTATCATTAGGTACTTTTCCCCCCCCTTTAATTATTTTCCATGCGAACAGCTGAAAATAAGCCAATCTATATCATTCACTGAAAGCAATACATTGTTAACCTCCCCCAGTATTTCAGGATTTGTAATAGCAAAGAAGAGACCATCTAGGTCCTTTTTTTGCATTTCATTTGGCTAATCTAACATGTAAGATCATCGTAACCACTCACCTTACTGATACCATCTTTAGGGCTCTCTAGGCCAACATCTCCTGAACTGCAATAAGTCATATCTTTGTACTCAACTATGCTTTATTGAAGCACAAAACTGCTTGGCTCCACAGATCATCTCGACAGGGGATCATTTTATACAACCTTATTTGAAGATTAACTGTTTGATCTCTACATTAGAGCTGCCTCTATAACCTGAAGTTGTGTGCTACTGCATGGAAAATATTTGGGACTGACCTATCTTTCTATCCATAAATCCTGGCATTCATTTATGAACAGCTAGCTTCTTGGAGGTTAAATGATAAGCACCAAGCATTATTTGACATTGTAGTTCTTTACCTGATCTTTGACTTAACTGCCAACTAAACATGTGAACGTCACAGCTCTCTACTGTAGTTCACAAAATCATGAGCTTAAGTTTTAATCAACTGCAAAGCTCAAGTCAGTACTTACCTCATTGTCTGACTCCACAAGTACTTGATCATATTCACTAAGGGCTACTAGAAACATGATAGATGTGACATTTTCAAAGCAATGTATCCATTTTCTTCTCTCTGATCGTTGCCCTCCTACGTCCACCATTCTGCAAGGTTAAAAAATCCACATTAATTCCAGGAAAAAGCTTTAAAAAAAAAAAAAAAAAAATCAATATGTATCCATTTATGTAATTAATTTCATTGGAAACAGAAAAGGTTTTTTTTTTTTAAAGTCTTTCCATTAGTATTTAAAAGTAACAGTATGTGTTTTGTGGGACAGATAGGTTGTATTTCTTTTTTAAGACCAGTATGACCTGGAGGAATATGGGCAGGGGGATTCCACAGGGCTCGGTCCTCAGGCCCGCACTGTTCAACATCTTCATCAGCGACTTGGACGAGGGGGTAAAAATCACCGTGTTCAAATTCGCAGACGACACTAAGATATGGGGGGAAGTGGGCATGCTGAAAGGGAGGAATAGGCTGCAATCAGACCTAGACAGGTCACAGGGGTGGGCGGATGAGAACAGGATGGGATTCAACACTGACAAGTACAAGGTGCTGCATCTGGGGAGAAGAACCAGCAGCATATCTACAGGCTGGGGAACTCCCTTCTCGTCAGCACAGAGGCAGAAAAGGATCTTGGTGTCATCATCGGTGCCAAAATGAATGTGGGCTGACAGCGTGGGGATGCGGTCAGGAAGGCCAACCGCACCTTGTCATGCATCCACGGATGCATCTCAAGCAGGTCCATGGAGGTGATCCTTCCCCTCCCCCTCTACGCAACACCGGTCAGGCCGCAGCTGGAGTACTGTGTCCAGTTCTGGGCGCTGCACTTCAAGAGGGATGTGGACAACATGGAAAGGGTCCAGAGGAGGGCCAGTCGCATGATCAGGGGGCAGCAGGGCAGGCCCTATGAGGAGAGGCTACGGGACCTGAACCTGTTCAGCCTCCACAAGAGAAGGCTGAGAGGGGATCTAGTGGCCTGTTACAAAGTAGTCAGAGGGGACCAGCAGGCATTGGGGGAGTTCCTGATCCCCCCGAGCACTACCAGAAGTGACTAGAAATAACGGTCACAAGCTGGCAGAGTGTAAATTCAGATTAGACATCAGGAGGCGCTACTTCACTGTCAGGGCGGCTAGGATCTGGAACCAACTTCCAAGCGAAGTGGTGCAGGCTCCTACCCTGGGGGTCTTTAAGAGGAGGCTAAATGTACACCTTGCTGGGGTTGTTTGACCCCAGTACTCTTTCCTGCCATGGCAGGGGGTCGGACTTGATGATCTGCTCAGGTCCCTTCCGACCCTACTAACTATGAAACTTCTAGATTTTAACAATTAGGAGCCTCCATTTTCTCAAATGCCCAGCAAGCAGAATTCTTACTGAAGGAATTTTGAGAATTATTCATAGTGTATTTAGCATATTAAGCCTCATGTATTAATCAGAAACAGGTGTGCACAGAGAAATGTTGTGCAGTAAAATAAAAACTACTGCAATTGAAATTGTTTCAGCATTTTTCCTGTAGTTATAGTATGTATTTTGTGGAACAAGATAATCATCTGGAGATATACTAAAATAAATATCTCTTGTGGAACAGCTATAAAATGTATCTGTGGCAAAAAGAAATGAGTATACAAAGCATAAATGAACTTAGAAACAAGTTAAAGACTGAAAAGTGTTTATTTTAAAATCGAGAGCGTCTAAGATGATGTATTCTAAACCAGAAGTTAATGCACATAAATTTCAGTATGGGCTTAACAACTCCTTTGCTTTCAAGTACTTAAATAGACAATTCCAGCTTTAAAAGAATAAAAAAATTTCTTCTGTTACACATGAAAAATGCAACTGAAAGCATGTAGTGAAAGACTGAAATTTAGTCTGATCACAGTAATGCTCTCGTTGCAGTTTTAATTTTGTAATTCAGCTCCATATTATTCTGCATTCATTGCAAAATTTTAGCACTTAGTGATGTGGATATGGAGTAGCAGCAGTGAAATACATATGGGTTATTAAATGCTGCTATTAAAAAGAATGAATATCAATTAAAACATCTCGGAACTTAACAAGTGTTTTTCAAGTCTGAGTTGATTCTTTTCTTGAATTTAGAAACAACCGCAGCCTTCCCCACCCCCAGGGAATTGTGTGCCCACAATTAATTATTAAGTCCAAATGACCTCTCTTTGATGTCTAATTTCGAAGTTCAGGAAAACGGGTATTTTTTTCTAAGCAATAGGTACTTTCAACAGAGATTAGCTGAATACAAACATGCAAAATGGGCCCTTTAAAATCAAGCTCACTAAGTTTATCTGTTACAGCCATTAAATGGTATTAGAGAATGGATAGATTTCATAGAATTTAATTTATAATTAAACCTTGGCATTAAAAACACTTCCAAGTTGCACTATCAGGTCTTACAAATGTCTTAAAATGGAGGTTTGCTTTCTCTTTTTCTATCTCTAACTTAAATCAGCAATAATGTGTGACAAGAAAGTAGAAACAAACTGGTCATATTTAAAGTAGTACAAAATCACTTGGTGTATACTTTTTAGTTCATATTATAAGTTTGTATCATAAGTTATGTCATATTAACATATTACTTAGAAAAAAGTTTTAAATGGGTTTCATAAACATTTTTCTACCTGAAAATGACACTTTGTAAGTCGAATGGATATTCAATGATCCCTGTTGTTGGAACTCGCACTCTAAGCACATCTTGTTGGGTAGGCAGATAGCCAGCATCTGCTATACGGTCCAAGTCGTTAAGATAGCTATAGACAAGGAGAAACAACAGGAATGCAAGACAGTGATACCATAATCGCATACAGGGGAGGGAGAAGGTAGTAGTCAGGATGGGGAAAGTGAGGTATACAGAAAAAAATAGAAAAAAAGAAGGGTTTTATAGGTAAAAGATGGGGTGGGAGACAAGAGATTTCATACTATTCTTCCTGTCTGAAGAATCCTGTTCTTAAAACAGTATCATCAGGAGTTTGGAATGGTAACAAATAAACTCAGCCAAAAACACATTTCTAGTCTTCTGCTTCTTCACCAAATCATGCCTGGATTTTCCAGAAAATATTGCCCAATTTTTAAAACTTCACTTATTACTCAACACTGGTCAGATTTTGAAGATAACAACAACAATTTATAAAATAGTAAAATTCTATGGAAAACCATACATACTAATTGATATACAAAGATGCTTGACCAGATGTTTGTTTATCTCTCTACTGTGTCTATGTATGTGTGCACACAGACACATACCTGAATAGATAATAAACCTCCCCCAAAATCAGACAAGAACGAACTAACTCAAAACAGTTTAACCTCTGGCTTTGAAACTTTAGAAAGACAAATTGCTCAGAGAAATATTAACAGGCTACAGCCAAAACAAAAAGATAATATACTCCAGATCAAATAGTTATTCACCAATTCCTGTGGTCAACACCGGATAGCTATTTAGAGCCAGAAGGATCTCTCCCAGGGTAAATATGTAACTTCTGCTATGGCTTAATGGACTTGTTTGTACACATAGGAAATAAAGCACAACAGCAGTAGTGCTTGTATAATTAACTTGAAGGCATTTAATATTTTCTTATCAGAGATACATTTTAAAAACACAGGGAAATTCACCACTATGCTACAGCTTGTTTCTGCTGTATGTAACATTGCCAGACTGTTAAGAGATTGCAGCCTGAAAGTGCATTTTAAATAATGGTATTATTCACAAATCACAACCAGAGGTGTAACTGGGAATTTTAGTGTCCTGGGCAATGGGGCAGGGGTGGGAGTGGAAATTACACAACTGTTGCTTTGTAATTCAGTTTTGATTATATCATCTTGATTTTCAAGCAAATGCAGGACAAGGAACAATATTATTTTAGAAGAGAAAATATCCTCTTCCATCTGTAAGTTTAAAGAAAATTATTGGAGCATTCTATTAAGGGAGCAGGTATGTTGATATTTACATTTGGCTTTATGGTTTTTTTTAACCTCTTTGTTACCAAAAAACCCTAAATATTGCTTTCAATGACAAAACAGAGAAAAATATTGTTTGCTTTCTGCACTTGATTTCATTTTACGTGTAATCAGTTGTCTCTTTGTTGAAGGTCATCTATACTTCCTGCTAAATACAATAATCTAAAAATCACTCATCTCTACTAACTTAGGGGAGCTCACCTGTATGTATATCTTACCCTCTAAGAAGGATTTTCCTGGAGCAGCAATATAAAGAAACTTCTTCAGCTTGCTCTGTGAAGTCATCTCTTTACTGAAATCTCACCTCAAAATACATGTATTACATCCATTATCCTTCTTTAAAACACAATAAAAAGTATCCTACTGCTTTAAACTTTCACTGAGTAGCCACACTTTTAATTGACAGAGATCTGCTTTCCCTACTATACATTCTATTTATTATCTCCTCAAAAATCACCATCTCTGACATTTTTGTAAGGCTGTTTTATTTATGATTTGATATTGATATCATTTATGACTTGCAATTATTAAGACTGTTGATGTAAACATATAGAATAATAATTGAATCACAAGGTCATCCTCTGCCCCAGGGAGGAACTTCCCTAAGACGGCTCAGTCAGGTGTTTGCCTAACCTGCATTAAAAAATTTCCAGGGATGAAGAGTCTACAGCCTTTTGGGAATCTATTCCAGGACTTAACTATGTTTACAGCTACAAAGGTATTTCTAATTTCCAACTTAAATTTCCTTCCTGACAAATTTCAGATCATTATTTCTTGACCTGTCCACTGTAGACAGGGAATGCTCTATCATCATCCTCTTTATAAATGATGTCCCCTTTTGTAACAAAAGATTGTTATTAAATGCCTCCTTGGGGCTCTCTTCTCCACACTAAATAGCCCCCTGATCTTCAAACCTTTCTTTGTACGTCATGCTTTCTAGACATCTGATCATTCTTGTTACTCTTCTTCGGTCCCTTAACAATTTGTCCACATCTTTCTTGAGGCATGGTGTCCAAAAATTGAATTCCACATGAGACTTCACTAGTGCTAAATGGAGTGGAAGAATCATTTCTTGTAACTTCCAAATGACACTCTTGTTAATACATTGTAATATTAAGCCTTTTTTTTTTGGAACAACAGCACACAATTTGACACATATTCAGCTTGTAGTCAATTACAGCTCACACCTGGTCCAACCAGTTGTTCTGTACTACTGTAGCCTTGCGACTTGTTGCCCCGTTTGAATTGGTGCATTTGATCCATCTTAAGCACAGCAGTTTGGATTTGTTCTTACTGAATTTCATCCAGTTTGTTTCAGACCATTTCACCAGCTTACTAAAATCATTTTGAATCCTAATCTTACTTTTCCAAGGGTTTGCTACTCCACTCAGCTTGGTATCCCAGATCAAAGCTGTTGTTGCCTATTCAACTGCCAAATCAGACCCAGGCCAGAAGATGCAACTCCACACACTAGATATGGTCCACAAAATGGCCCCAGATGTTGGACTGGGTTCACAGAGTGGCCCCAGATGAGGCTTGTGGACCAACCCTGCACCACCCATTTTGCCCATGGGGCCACATCTGTTGGGCACCACTGATCTAGACTATATTTCCTTATTTTTCTTACATGTTTATTTCAGCTATACTATTCTGATATATAGAAACAAGAAGCACTTATACCTAAGATGAATAGCTTTTAGGTACCAAAATTCAAGACACTCCACAGACTTGAGGCCTACTTCAAGACTTTCCGAACTGGAAATAAATATAGCACAGTGTAGCATCTCACGACAACCCTGCACTGTCAGGCAATACAAGAATAGTTGAAGGGCCTGGCCAACCTCTCCACTGTTTCAGCACTGGTAAACTACTCATGACACTTCCATGGCCCACCACTTGTAAATCAGTGATAGTGACCAGGGTTCAACAGACTGATAGTCAGGACTGCGTCAAAACATGGGAATGTCTGGCAAATTAAGGATGGTTGGTTCCTTTACAAAAATACTGGCTATTCCACACATTCAAAAGTAAGAAGACCCTAAAGCATGAGAATGGCCTAGAAATGATGAGATTCAAGAAACAGTCATTTGAGGGGCTCTTTGTATATAGTCTCTATTTTTTGAAACTGCTGTATTTGCTGTCTGCTTTTTGGGGTACATCTGCATCTCATTTTCAAACTTTCCATTCCAGCTGTGAGGAATGTTACATGAAAACTGGGACTTCAAATAACAACATTTGGAACAAATTAACCAAGATTTCAGCCACCCCAACATCTCCTCAAAAGCCCTTCATGCTGCCCTGAAACTGCAAATGTAGGCTATTTTGCCTGAAAGATCAAAGGGAATTCAGAATCCCAGAACCCTATCAAAGGCACATGAAAACAAACTACTTTTCATTAGTTAAAACACAGGTTTTAGGAAGGACCAGATTCAGCAACCAGGTATTTAAGCATATATCTAAATTTATTTCATAGATTTCATAGACATTAGGGCTGGAAGGAACCTTGGAAGATGATCGAGTCCAGCCCCCCAGCCCCAGGGGCAGGAAGTCAGCTGCTGTCATAGGATCCCAGCAAGATAAGCATCCAAATTTCTCTTGAAGGTTCAGTGTAGGTGCATGAACCACCTCCGATGGCAGGCTATTCCACACCTTGGGGGCTCAGACAGTGAAGAAATAGTTCCTTATATTCAGCCTGAAACGGTCTTGCAGGAGTTTATAACCATTTGACCTTGTCATCCCTTGGGGCGCTCTGGTGAACAAATGTTCCCCTACATCCTAGCGAACACCCTGATAAACTTATAAGTGGCCATCAGATCGACCCTGAGCCTGCGCTTTTCCAAGCTAAAGAGTCCCGTAGTTCTCAGCCTGTCATTGTAAGTTCTGTTTTCCTGACCTCTGATCATATGCATGGCTCTTCTCTGGACTCTCTCAAGCTTTTCCACTTCCTTTTTGAATTAAAGGAGCCCAAAACCGGACGCAGTACTCCAACCGCGGCCTCACCAAGGCTGAGTACAATGGGAGGATGATGTCCTGGGATTTGCTTGAGAAGCATCTATGGATGCAAGCCAGAGTTTTACTTGCTTTACTGGTTGCAGCATCACATTGATGGCTCATGTTCATCTGGTGGTCAATCATGACCCCCAAGTCCCTTTCATCCATAGTGCTAACCAGCCTAGCACTGCCGAGCCTATAAGAATGCTGCAGGTTTTTCCTCTCAAGGTGGAGAACCTTGCATTTTTCAGTGTTAAACACCATCAGGTTCTTTTGCCCATTTCTTGAGCCTGTCAAGGTCAGCCTCGATTGCCCTCCTGTCTTCAGGTGTGGATGCTTTACCCCAGAGTTTGGTATCACGGGCAAACTTGGCCAGTCTGCTTCCGACTCCAATCTCCACATCATTAATGAAGATGTTGAACAATATGGGTCCAAGGACAGAGCCTTGGAGGACCCCACTGGTCACAGGGCACCACAACGATTGACTTCCATTAACCACCACCCTCTGGGTCTGACCACTGAGCCAATTCCCCAGCCAGCGGATTGTGATGGACCCGAGGCCGCAGTTGGCCAGTTTTGCCAAGAGGTGATCATGGGAAACCAGATCAAAGGCTTTTCTGAAGTCAAGATGTATGACATCCATCTCCTTTCCCTTGTCCAGGTGATAGGTCACCTGGTCGTAAAAGGAGATAAAAATTGGTCAAGCAAGACCTACTTGCCACAAACCCATGCTGGCTATCCCTCAGGATGTTGCCGTCAGCCAGTCTGTTGAGAATGGCCTCTTTAATAATCTTTTCTAAGACCTTCCCTGGGACAGAGGTCAAGCTGATGGGCCTGTAGTTTGCCGGATCCATTTTCCTCCCTTTCTTGAAGATAGGCCACATTGGCCTTCTTCCAATCTTCAGGCATTTCACCAGAGCACCAGGAGTTCTTGAAGATCTGTGCCAGGGGCTGGGCTATGATGCTTGCCAGCTCCTTGAGTACCCTGGGATGTAGACTGTCAGGGCCAGCTGACTTGAAGGTATCCAGCCTCTCAAGGTGTTCCTTCACCAGGTCAGCATTGATGGAGGGCAGGGGATCTCTCTCACCCAGGCCTCCCTCACCCAATCCTCCCTGTCCTGTAGTGGGCAGGGGTGTCCCGTGTGACTGATGAAAGACCGATGCAAAGTACCCATTTAATAGGTTGGCTTTTTCCTGGGTGTTGGTTGTCAGTTGTCCGATCTGGATTAGCAGGGGTCCAGTGTTGCCCTTGCTTTTCCTTTGGCTTTTCATCTGGCTCCCCACATATCTACTCCTGAGACTACTGAGAAGCTGAATACCATAGCCCAAGGGTTGGCAACCTATGGCTTGTGGGTTGTATTTGGCCTAGAGATCTGGATAGGCTTCAGCATTATGGTGGAGGGGGGCTTTGGTGGTGTGCCAGAGGTCGGGGGTGTTGCCTATAACCCAGGTCTTCAGCCTTGTAGACAAGTGCTCAAACTGCACAGAGAGTAAATGGCCTCCTCCAGAGTCTAATACATCACAGATATCCAGTCACCTATAAGGTCATGCCTTAAATCAGCATCTGACAACCTTAACAAGCTGTGGTTAAAACAACTTGCCTTTGGTCCAATGCTGGCCAGGTGGCATCAGTGGTGTTTCAGGGGCGGGGCAGCTTTCTTTACACCTGTCTCAGGGCCAGGCAGCTGCAAACCGTGTCTGTTTTGCTGCAGCTTCTCTCCGTTCCTGACCCCAAACCCTGCCTCCTGGCTGCAGCTCCCCACTGGCTGGAAGCTACGCCCATGGTGAAGCCAGGGAGATGGGAAAGGCAGGGAAAAGAGGCAGTGGCACATGTGCAGCTAGAAGTTCCTCAGTGTCTGGCCCCAGCCCTCCAGCTCTATGGGATGATCCAGTGGCCCCTCAGGACAGAACAAGTCCATAGGCCATATTGCTGACCCTGGCCTTAGACAGAATTACATATCCACCATGGTGACCCATACATAGTCACATGTATACCTGGCCAGTAGATGGCCTAGTGCACAAGCTCAGTCCATGTATGCACACTCACATGTCTACAATTTTAGGGAAACAGAATTGCCATCTGCAACTTCTGGAATTTGTACAGCTAAAAAACTGCAAAGAGAAACAGAATTCAACTTTTATTTAATTTGTGAATGCAATGTATGAAGCTGTTTTCAAATATTCAACCCTTCAGTTAAAAAGTTGCTGATAACTATGCTCTAAAAGCTGATATTTTCTTAACTTATTATTTACACAGTTTAAAAAGTAATAATGACATCTATATTAGGAATTTCCTAGCGACTTTCCTATGGCCAAGTGCAAAAAAAGAATAGCCATTTCAGAGAAGTGCATTGCATAGCTACCAGCAGCACTATGTACAAAATGTAGGTAGGAACTACATGGCACTGTGAGCTTATTTTTACCATTTGCTGTAACTTGCTTTATTTAAATAAAATATACTGTCAAGATGGTCTCTCACCCATACCATAAAATTGCTTTACATTGCAACTGGTCACATAAAATTACTAAGACATAGGTCTTAGTAAATTTCTTTTTAAACCTGGTCTGTAATATAATTATAGTTGTAATTAGTTTTATAAAAATGAATTTGAATGGCTGCCGAGGTACGTTTCAATGGTGTTGCTATAGTGATAGACACAAGGTGCATTACCACGGTAATGTGCATGTAGCAAGCTGCTGAGTAGGTCTTGTCTGACGTCAAGAAAAGACTACTGCTATAGTGTTGGAGTATTTGTTATCTATGTATTGACAGGGAATAAAGCAATTCTTATATGCAAGCCAGTGTTAAAATAGGGTGTGTACTTCATTTTAAAATAACTACTCCTGGTAAGAGATGTTTAACACCACAATTTTACAGCAATAGCTCTTATAGTTTTATTGCTGCCTTTGAATTATATAGGACTTGTAAAGGAACTATTTCCCTATGTAATGGCAATCCATATTACAAGGAAGAAGGGACAAATCTCTTTAAGGAAAAACCAGACAGGCTGGAGATGGCTTCCTGAGGGCAGTATAATGGGAGGGACCCCAGCAAAAGTAGGTCAGAAGACTCTGCTGTGGAGAAGGCAAGAGCTCTGGAAGAGAGGAGGCCAAGGAGAACTGACCAGGGTAAGCCTGGGGAAAACAGAGAGACTTGACAGGTCACAAAGAAGGCCAGCTGGCTGCTGATTCTGTTCAGAAAGGGTTAGAAGTTTCAAAAGGAAGAAATTGGCCCGCGAAAGAAGAGCCCAGAGGACTTACCATACAATTTAAGCTAAGAATGCAGCATACAAGGGGGACCTGCAAAGCCACAAACCCTGTCAATTAGATGCTCCTTCTCTCCAGCTACCTGCATACTGAGTAAAATATATATGTGGCAGGCAACAAAAGCAGGGATACCTGTGGAGAATGGCTGGCTTGGATAAAGCGGGAAATGTAGGCAGCACTGTCCCTGAAAGGGGAGTGTGTGAACTATTACAGCCTACTGTTGAAAACAGGAGGAAAGTGGGACAAAGCTTGCTAACTGCATACCTTGACACCATTTTCAGTCTTTAAATCACAGTTAAAGACAGTCAAACTCAGTAACCAAGACACAAAACAGTTCTGACCAATCTCTTACCACGAGTCCATGCCATGTGAACACAAAACCATAACCTTGTAACCCAAGGTCTCCACCCAGTTGGCTGAAATTTAATTTATCTCTAAGATATCTACCACACATTATGCAGAACTAACAGTATCCAATATTCTTTTCCATTTAAAAAGGCTGATGGAGTTAATAGAAGAAAACAGAGCAACTTACAAGCTTGCCTGGATGATAAGCAGACCACAGGAAAGCTATAGATTATTAAGATATTACATATGAAAAACAGTTTCCAAATTGCGGTTCATGAAACAGGCATGTCGAGCACTGGTTAGCAACCTTTTGGAAATTGGCAGAACTTCCTTTTTGTTCCCAGCTGCTTCTTGATGTTTTCTGGCTTCATTTAAAAAAGCCCAGCACCACTAGAAAGCTGATAGAAACAAGGGTGAACCAGCCTGCTTGCCTACAGGAGGGGTGCTGCTATACAGGATGAGAACTAAGGGGAGAGGGGAAGAGGGAAGATAGGGAAATGAGACATGCAAACTTCAGGAACTAGTAAGGGTACTGAAAATATTGAGAGAGGAAAAGCAAGCCAGCTAGGAAGTACATCCAGAGGGCAGTAGAGATTACTCATCAACATGACAAAGAGAAGGCCAGTGACAGGAAAGCTTCTAAAGAGAGAAGAAAAGAGCAGACAAAGGCTGGGCCTCTTGAGAAGAAAGGGACAAGATAACAGAGAAGTATATGCAGGAGAGAATCAAATAGATTGTAGGAGATGTGAAATGGAGAATACAAGTGGCCAGGATGATATATGGCAGAGCAAAAAAACACAGACATTTGTTTCCTTTAGCCTAAGCTGTATGCTTCATTGTACCCATTCATAGTTCTAGATGTGTTACATGGATCATATCTGCCACTGCCAAACAAATTTCACCCTTCCCACTTGTGTGCAGTGCAAGTCTATGTAACCCCCTGTCCTTAGCATTCATAAGGAAAAGAAAATCCAGTGTCATAAAAATGTATGAAAACAGATAAAATCAAAACTAATTTGAATCTAGTGTTGATGACGAAACTTCTAGCTACCTTCAACTTGCAGAAACCAGGAACAAAGTCAGTGTTACTTAACCCCCCCTCCTCCCTGCAATACATCTGCCGCTTAGACTCTGAACATTTAAATTTCTGTCATTCCAAACTAAAATTGGCATACAGGTTTAGTACTGCACTATGCCAAGAAAATACAGCAAGAAGGTAGGAGCCATGAAGGAAGAAGAAACATGAAGTCATTCAACTGTAACACTTTCTTACGAACCACCAACCAGCAAAGCTACTGGAGCAAGAAACTAGGTTTCATCAGCATAATAATCTGCCCCATGTGTAGAAATGATCTTGCTAGAGGTCCAAATTCTCAAATGCTGCTGCATATAGCACACACCGCTGATCAGACAGAACTGTTCATTACCACTTTCTGAATATCTTCCAACTATGCCTGGAAACAGTGGAGGATAGTACCTGACATATCATCAATGATTATTCTCCAAAATAACAAATTAATCTGCTGAGATATTCACCATCAGCAGAAAGGGCAAAAATGGACTCTATCTCTGCAGATGCCTAATTGGCAGGATGGAAAATTTCCATTACTTGCTATAACAGAGGAGACAAGGGGGCATTGTTCATATAATGGAGAAGGAAAGTTAAGACTGTCCAGGAGACGAGAAGATAAATTATAGCGTGTATACACCGTCATAGACTTGAGCGTGGTCAGGTAAGTCCAAAGGTAAAGTCACTGGGTCTGACTTTTCCACTCACAATGGTCCAAGCCACATGGGAGTTGTTATAGTGACTATTTTCTCTCTCATTACCATACTAAAGTTCTACAAATGAAATGTGAATAAAATGTCCAAAAAAGCAAAGCAATTCACAGCTATATGTTTCTGCACTAAAGGTCAGATTCAGTATTTCTTGCAGGTGCCCACCTACAGAAAATAAGCACCTTGTTCTAGGAAATAGGCATGGAAGTTAGAGGTAAAGTCTTTGAATCAGAACTTCCTAGAACCTAAATTCTGGAGGCTGTAAGTGGAAGAGCAACAGTAGAAAAACCCTGGTTGCATACTGTTAACTCTCCCTTTCAGCATCTACTCTCTGTCACTGTGTGACACAGGATACTGGGCAAGATGGCTCAGGTGTGGCTGGTGAACTCAGACTGGTGGGGTGGTGGAGCATCCCCATTGCAGTGGCGGGGTGGGGGGAGAGGTGGGTTTTGCAGCTGTCCAGGAGTGGGGGGTGAGGTTTGCAGCCATCCAGGTACTCTGGCCATTAGCAGGGAGGCTGCAAACCCCACCACTCCCGCCTGGCTGCAACCCCCCCACCCCATGGGATGCTCCACTGTCCCACCAGTCTGAGTTCACCGGACTTCATAGTTTCATTGTTTCCAGGTCTGGAAGGGACCTCAGTAGATCATCTAGTCCGACCCCCTGCAAATCAGGAAAGAGTACTGGGGTCAAATGACCCCAGGAAAGTGTACATCTAGCCTCCTCTTAAAGACCCCCAGGGTAGGAGCCTGCACCACTTCTCTTAGAAGTTGGTTCCAGATCCTAGTCACCTTGACCGTGAAGTAGCGCCTCCTAATATCTAGCCTAATTCTACCCTCTGCCAGCTTGTGATCGTTATTCCTGGTCACTCCTGGCAGTGCTTGGGGGAACAGGGACTCCCCCAATGCCTGCTGGTCCCCCCTGACTGGTTTGTAACAGGCCACTAGATCCCCCCACATCTTAGTGTCATCAGCAAATTTAAACAGGGTGCTTTTTCCCCCTTTGTCCAAGTCACTGATGAAGATGTTGAACAGTACAGGCCTGAGGACTGAGCCCTGCAGAACCCCACTGCCCACATCCCTCCAGGTCGAGGTCTGGTCTGACTCAGTAAACAGCAGTTCTTGTGTTCTTATACCCACATCAACAGGGCTAGATGCCTAGAATCCATAGGCACTCTAAGAGGGAGAGCAAGGTAACTCCACAGGGTGATCCACCCATGTTTCTCTCCCTCCTACAGCAATGTTCTTACTGGGTTAAAGTCAAACTTCCTCTTGCATGATGACCTTCTGGCCCTAGGACTTTTGCATTCCTTTCTTCCCTCTGGTCTAGGTTCAAACAAGAGAGATGGAGAATGCTACCACTCAACCTATTCTATAGCCTGGTGTTCAGGACTAGGTTCTTAAGTCTGAGTGACTGTGGGTACTATATTGTATACCCACCCCACTACTGTTGGATGCAAGTTAGTTAAGCACAAAAGAAACTTTCCATCCTGCAAATTAGGCATCTGCAGAGACAGAATCCATTTTTGCCCTTTCTGCTGATGGTGAATATCTCAGCAGATTAATTTGTTACTTTGAAGACTAATCTTTGATACTATGTCAGGTACTATCCTCCACTGTTTGGAGGACTGTAGGACTGTCTAATAGATTGGACTCTCCAGTTCTGGCCTTAATCACAATGGAACTTGGGCAGGAGCTAAGTACATAGCTACTTGAAGGTGCTAGATTCTAAGAACGCTCAAAAGCCAAACTTTGGTGCCTAGAGCTATGTCCAGACCAAAATGTGAGGCATCTAGTGAATTTACATGTCTAAATTCACTAGATGCATCCACTAGAGTAGGATAATCTGAGTTACTTTCTGAGATGTATGCACCAAATTCTAATTAGCCACCTTGCTGGCTGATTTGGATCTGGCTCTGTCTTCCAGAACAGCCTTTAAAAATGATCTCAGATACACATAGATACATGTCCTATATACAATAAATCCCCTTCTCTACATGGAGCTTACAACAGCTACATGGGCAAATTATTTTGGCTAGGGACAGAAGTTACACATAAACTGGTATAAGTCATCAGAAACTGGTTTAAGATAAAACTGATTGCATGTAGTCCAAATCAGACTTAACTGATTTGGGTCAAACCAATTTATGAAACTTGTGCCTCAGAACCCTTCCTGGTTCAAGTTAAATCATAGTTCCCCAGCCTTGGGCTGGCTTGTGCTGTCTGCTCCAGCAAAGAAGGTTTGGGGGGCAAGGCAGGGATGGGGTCAAACCCTGGATGGGGTCTGGGGCCAAGAATGGGAGTTAAACACCCCTTCCCCCAAATACAGAGCTGCCCTGCCCTGCTAGAGGCTTACTGCTGGCTGCAATTGTGGACTACAAATCCCAGAGGCACCTGGAAGCAGGAAGAGGAAGTGATGAGTAACTCTGCAGAGTCCTGCTGCCTTAATTCTGGACGGCTAATCCCAGAGACCTTAGGGCCAGCAACAGAAGGAAACAAACACAAAGCCCATGGGCTACATTCCAGAGAGCCATGCTCTAGTGCCCCCTGGCTTCTGACCTCAGCCACTGCAGACATGTGGCTCCATTTCCTGAATCAATAGTGAATGTCTGTCTGGTTGTTTCTCAGTTTAATCTGTGCAGTTTAGATCAACCTGCAAAGACTGAATCAATTCAGCCTCAGGCTTTTTGACTGTCTGTATTTAGCCTTAAGCAACTGCTCCATGCTGTTCTTTAGGGATCTGGTTAAAATGGAAGTGAGAGTGGAGCTGCCGGATGGTTCCGTTTATGCAAAACCAAATTCTGGCTGATGAGACTGTTCCAAACTAATGCCGTTCCCAATTTTGCCCATTTGCCAATTTTGCCCAAATATTTAGCTTTGGGGTTTTTTTTAGTAAACAATCTTGTAACTAGCACTGATACACATTTATGTTTTCAAGGAAAACTGTTTCTCCATAATTATGAATGTACATACATTTTACATGCCTAAAACCACACAAGATCAAAAATAGTTTTTGGAGAATCATAGTTTGAAAGTTAATCTAGTGGGATCTTTCACACCTCGAAGTTTGATGCCAGGAATCTCTGATAAGTAACCTCTAAGCAACATCACACTAATCCTCTTTTATGTATGCAGTGAAGTAAATGGAATCAATTTTCAGCATTTTAGGACAAGCTGTGAATAAAGCTATAATGTAAACATGCACTGTCTACATCTTCACAGCTTTTATGAACCTGGGAAGGTTTATATTTTTGCGTCTCTAAAGATTTAATTTAAGGCAGGAATAAGAAGATCGTATGAAACTCAAAAGTTATTTTTAAAGTAATTTCTTGTAGCTTAGTTTCCATTCTTTCCCATTCCTTCTGAAGATGTGTGTATGCTCTCTTGGTACAAAAATATATGCTACAAAAATTCTCAGGGCATCCCATGTCAATAGGGTCTCATCCCATGAGCTCTCCAAAATGGACAGGACCTCAGACAAGATACAAATAGTTCAAACAATACTTTCTGAAGAAGAAGCCAGTAATGTAATTTCTATGCTGTCACCACCCATCACTAGCTGGGCAGACTACAAAATGTTACTGCTCTCCATGTCAGTGAATGTTACTTTCAAGTTATTTGTTTGTGATGAGAGAACTAAAATCTCATCAGTAAAGATATACTGGTATCCTTGTGGGATAAACTTAAAAAATTTATATAGTGTAAATTATCTCTTCTCCCTTTTTATAGCGATAGTTTTGTAGAGTTTTATGTCATAATTAGGAAACTTGTGCAACTATGTGTGAGAAGATGATTTACAGATTTATATTTATTTATTATTTATACAAGAGTACAATTTGTATTTAGCTTTACATGCAAATAAAATGTCAGACTTTTACCTCAAAGAACATACAAACTAAAACCTAATATTAAGTCAGAGGGAAAAAAAGCTGGATCTCAACCTCTCTCTCACTCATCTACTTTTAACAGTACTTAATAATTTATTGAATTAACAAGTATTTTTCCTATGTAAGCAAAGACTATTTAAAGAAAGATGGAAAGTAGAATGGGTTTAGATAGTGAAGTGATGGGTCTTACAAAAGAAATGTGTCCACAGTGCAAGTACAACAGGTAGGGACTGAATTGGAGGCAGCTGTCCTCTGACCCTGCAGGCATAATGAGGGGCCCAGCAGCCATTTTATGGGCATAGTGTGGCGGGCCACCCCATGCCTCTGATTGGCTGAGGGGCACAGATGGCCCCACTCTTCACTGTTGACTGTGAGGGCTGCCTGTCATGTGGACCCACCCACCGCTTGCCACTGATTGGTGGAGAGGTGGGGGACGGGCTGCATGACAGGTAGCCCTTGCCAATAAGCTGCAAGGGGCAGGGGTGGTGCCCTTCTTGCTGGCAGCTCATCGAGTGGGCAGACCCCCCTACAACCCTACCCTGAAAGCCTCCCGTGGCTCCCTTACTAAGTTCCCCCCCACCCGAGGATTTCACGGGCATTGCTCAATTTCACAGGCAATGCCAGATTCCACAAAATCCACAAAATTGTGATTTTGGTAAGTCCTTAACAACAGAATCACTAGCTTTGTGCAAGTGCCCAAAATCGCAGTTATGTGGCTGGGTAAATGCAATTTAGTGTCAGAGAATTCTTACCTTAGGTTAAAGAAAGCAATTCAGTTCAACTTTATAAGCAAATAAAGCAGCAATACTCACAAAACAATTAGATACCCCATTTCACTCTGAAAACAATCCATAGTTTCATAGTTAGTAGAGTCAGAAGGGACCTGAGTAGATTATCAAGTCCGACCCCCTGCCATGGCAGGAAAGAGTACTGGGGTCAAATGACCCCAGGAAAGCGTCCATCTAGCCTCCTCTTAAAGATCCCCAGGGTAGGAGCCAGCACCACTTCGCTTGGAAGTTGGTTCCAGATCCTAGCCACCCTGACAGTGAAGTAGCGCCTCCTGATGTCTAATCTGAATTTACCCTCTGCCAGCTTGTGACTATTATTTCTAGTCACTCCTGGTAGTGTTCAGGGGAACAGGTATTCCCCCAATGCCTGCTGGTCCCCTCTGACTAGTTTGTAACAGGCCACTAGATTCCCCCCTCAGCCTTCTCTTGTGGAGACTGAATAGGTTCAAGTCCCGTAGCCTCTCCTCGTAGGGCCTGCCCTGCTGCCCCCGATCATGTGGGTGGCCCTCCTCTGGACCCTCTCCATGTTGTCCACATCCCTCCTGAAGT
>NW_017728950.1:68093904-68099996 GCF_001723895.1 Crocodylus porosus
CCTCTGGCACCACACCAGAGCACCACAAGTGCTCATAAAGCCGTGCCAGGGGTCCTGCAATGACCTCAGCTAATTCCCTCAGAACTCTGGGGTGGAGATTGTCCTGACCAGCTGATTTAAATACATCCAGTCCCTCCAGAAGTTCCCTGACTAGATCCTCACTGACCCTTGGCCTAGGTCCTCCTCCCCTGGGGCCTGAGGGGTGATCCGGTCCCAGCTCAGGAAAACGGAGGCAAAGAAGTCGTTAAATATGTTAGCTTTGATGTCTGCTGTGATGACCCAATTTCCAAGCGAGTCTTGCAGGGGCCCCACATTACCTGGTACCTTCATTTTGCCCCCTATGTATTTAAAAAAGGACTTCTTGTTGTCCTTGATCCAGGTAGCTTGTCCCAGTTCCATCTCCGCCTTGCCTTCCCAACTGCGCCCCTGCATCCCCGAGCAACCGCAGTATAGTCCTCCCTGGTGATGGCCCTTCCTTTCCATTGGGTGTACGCCTCCCTTTTAGCTAGAAGACATTCCCCCACACACACCCCCTCACAACCCCCCCATACAAACACACCTCCACATCCCACCATCCACTCACACTCCCAAAATCCCACCACACACACACACGCCCTCACACCTCATCATACACATTCCCCACCATACACCCCCCGCAGACCCCACCATACACACCTCACCATACACATACCACCACCCTAACCACATCTCACACTTCCCACACATAATAAAGAAGAGTAAGACTTTATTTCTGAATTATTATGCAAACCCCTCTATATACAGTATGCAAACACAAATCATGACAAATATTTTTTGTAAAAAAATTAAAATATGCTATAGTAGGTGTTTGACTTTTAATGTACGATTTGGGTTTTTTTCCTGGTTCCAAGATGGCAAGCCTCCCCTCCCAAAAGGAGTATTTCCAGGGGGCAAGGGGAAGGGCATCCGACGGCAAAGGCCTGGGCTGAGGGGGAGGTACTTCCAATATGACAACCAGGGGGTGGGGCAACTGTCAAGAGCCAGGACTAACTCTACAGCTCAGCCAAAATAACTGCCTGCTCCTGTTTTATATAGTGGGAAATCTGGATGCCAGGCCCACCTAAACCAGCATAGCCAGCTGCTCAGGAGAGTGCCCCTACTAGCATGGTATACGAGCATCTCTAGTCCTGTTGAAGAAGTTGGGCTCTGGGCAGCCAAGAGAGCAACACCAGAAAGTAAACAGCCTGACTGTAGCCCTATGATGAGGTTGCTCACTAGGAAGGGGAGAAACCTTGTTTAGGTTATGTTGTCAAAATTTATTTCTTGCATTTTAACTATCAAGCATCTAATGCAAAGTGCCTAAACAGTCCTGGACGCATGAAAAGTCCATAATATGTGCTAACATCTTCTAAAAAATAAATAGCCAATTTACAAAAACACTTATGTTGTAAAAAGGCCAACATGTTTACACTTTAAAAATCAGCTATTTTGCATTTAAAGTAATTGCCTTTTCTAAGGAAACATACCAGAAAGCTGCTGCTATGGCTTCATAACAAACTCCATACTTTTTATGTTAATAATACTCTAAGGAGCTGTCATGGCAAGTTATTTTTTTAGAAACAGAGACTGCATCTACATGGGATGCTGACTGCACAGTTGTTACTGCACAGCCTTTTAGTAGTTGTATAAACAAGTATTAAATGACGGCACAGTTAATAACTTGCGTTACTGTGCAGTAGCGCCAACAAAGTTTTTTTGTGATGTCAACTGCACAGAGACTATGCCTGAGACTATGGCGCAGTAGCGTTACGTCATGTTTCCTGACACATGACACTATTGCGCAGTAGTTTCAGGTTACTGTGCAGTCAGCATCTCATGCAGATGCTGACAGAAAAGCTTGTTAAGGTCAATCTAGCTTTATCTGAAGTAATATCAGATCCTCCTTCCCCTTTATAATGATGAGATTTCCCATTTCTATTTTTTATGCTATCATTGAAAAAGGAAAGCAACTCAACTTGTAAAAGAGTGTTAAAGGTAGTTATGGAGTTTAACTTAGAACCACAAGTCAAAGAAGTTCAAACTTAAGGGTGTAATTTGTCTACCTCACCTGGCTCTGCCCCTCAGTACTGCAACAGCACATACAAGTATACTCAACAGTGGAAGTCCAAAAGCGCACTTTCCCCAGCAATTATATCTTGAGAACAACGCACAAAATTTTGTTTAGGGTTTTCGTAGTTTAAACAATGTATGATTTTTTCAGCTCACTGGCAAATGGGATAGAATACCATGTGTTCTGGCATGACGAAGGACTCACCAATGGGAAAGGTTCTATACAGCTGGCCCAATAAAAGATACCACAAAAAAATCCATGTCTCTTAGACATTTCCTGAACTAACACCACGCTAACTCCACTACTAGCCATCAAACACTTTTTAGTAATTGGTCTCCCTTTTGTTAGTGTAACAAATATTATGTGTCCAGATGCACTGTACTAGTTTATATCCCTCTTCCCTCGTCATGTCTTTGGGGGAAAAAAAAATCTGTTATGGTGAGGAAGGCAACAGAACAGCCAGGAAGATGGAAATCAAAGTGAAGGAAGACTCTTCTTATCAACTCTATTAAAATGCAAGTCCTAAATTTCAAACATTGGCTTCCACTGCACCTCTGCATGCACTTTTGGCCTAACAGGGACATCTAAAGCAGGTCCTCTTTTTTACTAAGGTTTGAGAACTGTATGTTACATGCTGACTTTTCACAAGTGTTTAAGGGGATAAATACACTAAATAAAAATAATACAGCTTCCAAAGATTTCAATGGAAAAGTCTTGTCACATTATTTTTAATTATAACAGAAGTGAGTTATGAAAACACTTTGTTACACTACTGGAACCAAGTCAGACTTCCCAGTCCTACAGTGTTAGCCTTGCATATACTCATATACATTTATACTGTATCTAAGTCATTCTAAACTAAATGAATTTAAGTTAGAAGGAAAGGAAAGGAAGGCAAGTGCAGAGATACCCATGCCCACCATATACTTACTATTTAGTTGAGTCTGATAGCTGATACTCCCGTCGTCTATCATAACACTCTTGGATTCCAGGGTCATTCCATAAACTCTTTATTGCATCTACGTAGGGATTCTCAAATGTTGACACCTTCTCTACATCAACATCTCGAACTAACTGTGCATGGCCCTAGTTCAAAACAAATAGAATAGTAACTTTCACCCTATTTTCTGTATTGGTAGACACATCATATACAGAGCATTTAGTTATAAAAATGTTCTTTACAAACTGGCTATTTTGTTACTATGTGTAAGTTTTAACAAAACCACTCAAGATTCATCAGATTCTGGAAATGCTTCCTTGGTATCCAAATAGCTTGGGAAAAACTGGGATAGAGGAAAGGACCTTGGGAGCTGAAGAAGCAGTCACAGTACTTGGATGAAAAAAAAAATAAAAAAAATCACGAAGTAGGTAGAGAGGGCTGAAGAAAAATGAAAGTGGTTGGAAAAAGTCCTAGGGAAGAAGGAAAAGACAAAGTTTCACCCACATATAGATTTCTATACATTTAATGTTGACTAATACATTTTTTTAGTTTCAAGCAACTAGACCAGGTGTCCAGAATCCTACCCAAAACATCTAGTAAACTTTCTCAGTCCAACTGTGAAAGTCTGCAATAGCCATATCACCATCACACTATATTGGAAACCAGTCAAACTGTTAGTTAGCTCTACGCCAGCAGCTCTCATCCTTAAGCACACCACTAGATTCACTGTCTACAGCCAAGCTCTATTTCACAACTTTATCTCTGATACTACAGATCAGGATGCACACATTAAAGATCTGCAACAGGAACTCCTGTATGTTTAATACAATTCTAAAACCATAGCCACTCAAATCAACAGACTCAGACATTGCTCCAACCTGCTCAAAATCCCTTTTCTTGTGACCTACAGCCTCCAGCATTAACACCAAAGACACATCATTAATGACCTCCAACTCCTTCTGGAAAATGATGACCATCTCAAGAAAGCCATGGAAGGACATTCTGGCTTGCAGACTACCCCCTAGTTATAAATAGTGTCTTCTCCAGCAACTGACTACCTAACTCTTATTCTCACCAAGGCACCAGACCTTAATCTGGACCCAGATGCCAGCTGTGTCTCCTCATCAGACCAAACAACACAACACCTGAGGTTCATTCACCTGTTCCTCTACCAACATCCTATATGGCATCACCCGCTTACAGTGCCCCTGCTATGGACAGATGGTACAATCCCTATATGTAAGAATAAATTAACACTAATCTGACATCTGTACCAGAAAGACAGACAAGCCTCTGGCACAGCACTTTACCATCCTTGGACATTCTATTGCTGGCCTCAAATTAGCTGTTTTTAGACGACAAAAAATTAAAAACAAACTGGAATGGGAACTGCAGAACAAGACATGATCTCACAGACTGCATGGCATTAAATATGGTTTAAAAAGACTATGGATTCTTATCCCATTACCTGGATTAGCTTTTATGACCCCTATATCGCTCAATGGGTTAGTCAAATCAAGTCAGTCCTGATGTTGCTGTGACTGTTCGGGCACCTTAGATGCTGTAACCTTCCTAGGTTAGTTGAGCTGCTTTGCACTATTGGTGATTTTTCAATGGCAGTGCCCATTAGGCCTGTGTGAAGCGGAAAGTATATTTACTTTGGATTTGGCTATTCGGAGGGGCAGTGATTCGATTTGGTGATTTAAATCATTGTCCAGATTCAATCTATATTTGGCGCCGAATCTTAATCAGTGTCACGGGGCACTTGGGTGCCCCGTTCCTAGGAAGAAATAAGGGCAGCTGCCACTCTTTAGGGCAGCCCAGGTGTTGGTTGCTGGGGCAACAGCAGCAGGTCACCTACTAGAAGGGGAGGGGGGCGGCGGGCCTGGCATTTATAAGCAGCCCAGGCCGAAGCCTAGCTGGTAGTTCCCTTCTGGCAGCAGGAGGAGCAAGAGCTCTGCAGTGGAGTCAGGCTGAGTTGAGCAGACTGACAGAATGAGTAGCTGCATCAAGTTGCAGGGTAGAGAGACAACCCTCCCTGGGAGGCCTGGCAAGAGAGACTGGTGGGACTGGGTTGTACGTTATAGCCGGTAGGCTTATTGTTCTGTTACAGCTGATTGGCTTATGGTTCTGTGGTGTTATTTGTGTAAATACTGGAGGACCAGGAGATGCTGTAGGGGACAGAGGAGGCCTCATTAGGAGCTTCCCAGTGGAGTGGGGTCGTTCCTGGGTGCCCCGGGAGGGCACAGCGATTGGTGCCGGAGCTGGCACTGCGGGTGAGCGCTGGAGAGAGGCGTGACGTTGTGGGGTGTCGTGACCCTGGCGCCGTGGGGGGATAGTATTCTGCCCAGTGCCGCGTAGGCCCCAGAGAGGGCAAGGGGCGCGAGAAGCACCGCATAGGCCCCAGAGAGGGCGAGGGGCGCGAGAATAGGAAGCCCCAGGGAGGGCAGATAAGAATAGGAGGCTCCAGAGCGAGCGATTGGCACCCTACCGGCACAAAGTCCCGGAGAAGGGCGGGCGCGCGAGTACAAGCCTGGAGAGGGGTGGACGTGCGGACAGGGCCTGACGGAGACGAGGCGCACACAGAATAGAAGCCGGACAGGGCCGAGCGCGTGGTTAGGAAGCCGGACAGGGCCGAGCGCGCGGTTAGGAAGCCGGACAGGGCCGGAGAGGGCGCGTATACAGTAAGGGCGTGAAGGGCGCGTATATTGGAGAGGCCCCAGGAGAGGGGCGCTTATATTGGGAAACACCCTGGAGAGGGCGTTTACAGGAGAGAAGCCCAGAAAAGGGCAAGACTGCGAACAGAAACCCGGGAGGGGCGAGTATATTGGGTGCGCATACTGAGGGACCCCAGAGAGAGGGGGTGCGTGTATTGAGAGACCCCAGGAAGAGGCGAGCATATAGACACG
Organism: Crocodylus porosus; assembly: GCF_001723895.1. NCBI lineage: Eukaryota > Metazoa > Chordata > Crocodylia > Crocodylidae > Crocodylus > Crocodylus porosus. The sequence continues at coordinate 68,099,843 of NW_017728950.1, forward strand.
AGAATGTCAGGAGCCTGGGCAACAAGCAGGACGAGCTCGTCCTCCTGCTAAGTGCAAAGAAATATGATGTCATTGGGATAACGGAGACCTGGTGGGACTCCACCCATGACTGGACCACGGGTATAGAGGGCTATACCCTGTACAGGAGGGATCG
>NW_017728950.1:68100007-68148117 GCF_001723895.1 Crocodylus porosus
GCATAGCCCATAAGGCTGGGGTGCACCAGGTCACTCCCTACGGAACGGGGGACAGTACAAGCATAGCACAGTGTCTGGATCAATAAGAGGCAGCCTCCCTTATAGAACCATATAACAAGATGTGGCGGGCGAGTAAGAGGGTGCTGGACCGCCTACTTGGCACGGTGAAGGGGCGCTAGAGAGATCACGGCCGCTCCTAGGCCCCACCCCGTGACAATTGGTGCCTTGGCCGGGAAGCCGGCCGTGCACGGGGATAGAACCCGTGTCCCTGCAGAGAGAAATGAACCCAGGGGGCTAGAGAAAAAAAAACGGACATAAATATATATAGACAGACAGGCTTAACACAGCTCAAGAGTTAGAGCTGGATAGGGTACCCATTGCTCAGAATTCCTTGACAAGACTGAGGCACTGAGACGAAAGGGTGAGGTTCGGGTAGACATGGCCCAGGAAGGGGTTATGGAAGGCCAGGGACTGGCTGAGCTTGCATGGCGACTGAGAATGGGAGAGAGAGAAGAACAAGTGGTTCGGCTTGAGCAGGAGCTAGAACTTGCAAAGGCACAGAAAGAAAGCGCCAAGGCAAAATCAGCTGCCCTCGAGCAGCATTTGTCCCTGGGTAAAAAGGAAGGGACGGTGAAGGAAATTAGACGCCTCACAGCAGCTGAGGCCGAGCGCCTAATTGATGAGCTACAAACAGAGCTAAGTCAAAGCTGTATTCAAACTGAACAAAATAGTAAGATTATAGAGAGGGAAATGGACAAGATAAAAACCTTTATGGAAAGTAAGGAAACAGAACTAGCAGACTGTAAGAAAGAGAACAAGGGGCTAAGAACCCAAATACAAGGTCTGGAGACAGAAAAGGATAGCATTGTGGAACAGACCCAGGCACTTAGGACTCTCCTAGCAGAGAGCCAGGCCAAAGAAACAAGCCTCATCACAGAACGGGGACAATAGCAGCGAGAATTGTAAATCCTGAGGGAAGAGCTGCATAGGCTAGAGGAGGACAAGCAGAGGTCTCTCGAGATAAACCTGGGAGTGGCCTGGGAACCTCTCGAGTGGCCTGGGAACTCAGGCAGTGCAAAGACGTCGAGAGAGAAAGGGAGAAAAACATGATATAACAGGGACGGCAAACCCCAGAGAGCACAGACATCCTCAGGAGAAAGCTGGAGGCTTTTGAAATACAGTTAGCGGGGTACGTGGGAGCCACCCAAGTGGAACTCCAGGAAAGGGGATCACTTATAGTGGCCTTGAGACAAATCCAGGCCCAAGTGAAGGACCTCCAGCCTACCCTTATGCAAGGTCCGAGGAAGAAGGAACCGCCCAGTGACAAAAATCTAGAAGGCCCTGGAGAGGAAATTGAGCCAGGACAGCCAGAGGAGAGCCACACAGGAAAAAAATTGGAGGCCTTACATAAAGAAACCCAATCAGCCCTCCTAGAATACTGGGAACCGAAGTGGACCCAGTGGCAGGAACTCCACTTACAAAGGCTGAGCCAACTAGAAAGCCAGTTGGGGAGAATTGCCCGAGGGCAAGGTAAAGGAGAAAGAGTAACACCTAGCCAAGAGCAACATGAGTCATTGGGCCCAATGGAGGGAGAGACTGCAAAGGAAGAGGAAAAGGTCTCTCTCAGGAGGGAGACCCCACGTCCCATGGACAGGGGCTGTGTACCGGTAGGCTCGCGTCTAAGACCAGACGAGCATGAGATGGGCGTCAGGACCAGGGGAGTGAGGCAACCCAAAAAGGAAAACGGAGCCCAGGCTGGTGAGAAGAGGAGGGAGGAACACTCAGTGAGAAGGAAATTGGGGCCTGAGAAAAGGCCACTTTTATATTTGAGGGGTATGCCTCAACAGGTCACCTGGAGGACCCTAAGAAAGAGCATAGAGGAAAAGATGGGGAAAGTGGCCTACGTACAAATTTATAAAGGGCCTCGAGGAAGATACACTTGCCAGGGGAGGGTGGAATTTTGGAGTAAAGAAGATGCCCAAAAAGCACAGAGGTGTCAGTGGGAGATATGGGGCAAACTCCAAGATATCCAGGAAGAGAGAGAGAGAGAGAGATCAGAAGCCCGAAAAGCCACTGAGAAGGAAGAACCCAGGAGGGTGAATAGAGAATGGAGACCGCGGAGAGCAGGCAGAAAGGCAGCCAGTGAGGTAGGCAATCTACCAAGGTCAGCTAATGTGGGGGGACTGCCTGCGGCGGGTAAATCCCAAGAAATCCCACACGGTGCACCTTGGGGCAAAAAGGCGAGTAGGAGGCGCCTAGAAACCTCCGCCCCCAGTGTATGCGTTGCTGAATGCCTGAGAGAAAGGAAGGTGGAGAAGAACACCCATCTGTTTTTCCCCCGCCCTTCCCTACCCTTTGTATTCTAAATATTGCTTTCTATTTGGAAACTCTGCTTTCTGCAGTCCCTTCACAGTATGTGATAAAGTAAGCTGCTGCTTACAAAAGCTTATGCATCTCTGAGTCAGTTAGTGAATAAGATGAAAATCTATTCTGCCTTTCTTGACTTGACATGCTTACACATCCACAAAGCATAGGTGAGCATACACAGCCATGTATTAGCCAGCTAACCCATAGCCTACTGTGCGCAATCAGTATACACGCATGTGCTTATGTGTCCACACAGCAGAAATAACAGGAACACTACCTAAATGTAAATGCAAAAATGCCATTTAGGCAGCTAGAGAACTGCATGTTAGGCACACAAAAGGAAACAGAATTCCACCCTTAATTTTTACCATCTGTTAGCTATTACTGGGTAAAAAGCCAAGTGTTTTCCTGAAGGTAAAGCCTAAGGGATTATCAACACAATAAATGGAACTACAAGAACAAAATCCATTGTACTTCACTCCATATATTTTGATCTAAATGTCTGATAATGCTCATCTATTATAAAATCATGCTTGTCTGCTTCAGTTTCTCTCATGATCAGGTGTTTTGCTTTTTTAAACAACTACATCTTACAACTTCCTTACCTTACAAGTAAAATACATGTTCAGGATTTAGATACTGAGGAAAAAAGTAACACACACACGATGCCCAGAAATGGTTTCTAACTACAGGACATCCAAGTCTTTAAGAGAGGGAATTCTCTTTTGGAAGTATTCTTTGCTGCAAATGTCCCTCTACTACATACAGAACCTGTTAGGAAGGAACATAGCAGAACGATGAGAAAAACAGAGCAGAACGATCTGAACGCTGTGGACAGCAGTGGTATGGCTCCAGGAACTTGGTTAAGCTAAAACCTAAGAAACCTAGGAGACAAGTAGTTCTATTCCAATCCCATTTGTATTCCAATCAGGGACATGTGTCCCTGTCCTTGTTAAAATACTCTAGTAAGCCAAGAGTACTGTAACAAGACTGTTTCTGTAGGCCACTGAAATCTTTCTACTGTCACAACTTCCAGGAGAGTTCAAACTCACTGTTTGAATAAATCCATACTTACAACTCTTTCTATATTCAAGCAGAAATCAGGCAGACACACTGATTTCAGTTTGAAAAACTGCAATATAAGTGTTTCATTTTAATGTTAAATATAAAAGCTTATTCTTCATAGCACAGTTTATAGTTTCACAATTTTTCAAATTTGTTTTTTAATCTTTTTATAGTCTAAGTTAGTTGCATTCTTTTCATATGGCCATAACAGCATTAAAAATGGCTTCCTAGCCTATGTCAAAGAAACTAGATTTTTCAACAGAGTTTCTTACAGATTTTTTTCCATTTTGTTTTATGCTACTATAATGTCTTACACTGTGGATATGATGCAGCCAGAAAAGGAATAAATATTGTTGTAGTTATACAGTATCCTGGTCACAAAGCCATTCTTAAACCAACTGTTTCTTTTAGCTTACAGTAATATCTAGGAAGTCAGAAAAAGGAGAGAGAATGTTCATCTAATTCCAAAGGCAACCATTCAGTTGAGGAAGAAAATAAAAAATTCTGGAAGGGGAGGTTACACATTTATCTTTCAATATACATGTAATATGTAAGATGCATGTAGTACAAGAAAAATTTACTTAGTAGAAAAAAATTTTTTCACTGTTTCAATTAACAATGTATGACATAGAAATATTAGAGAGAGTAAGTGCTATATGTTTATCAGAATCCATATTCTGTGAGCTCCAAGGTACATACTTGACATTTCTTGAACTCAGGCATCTTGCTCAAATCAATGAGTCACTAAATTTGGCAAATAAACAAGAGTCAGCATTTCATTAACCAAGTCACATTGCTCTTGGGAAGCAAGTTAGGAACCTCTTTAAAACAAAACTTATGTTTTATTCAATCCAACTGTGTATGAAACATCAGCCAGGAGTGTCAGATGAGCTAGCCATGATCGAGCCTGCAGGCCAGATCCAGCCTGCCAGATGACTAGATCCAGCCCACGGCTGCTCCTTTGGCACTTCACATGGGGCCACGCACTGTCTGCTTGTATTGGGGCAGCCTGTGGTGGGTTGCCACTGGCCCAGGTCCCAGCCAGCGCACAGCTTCTGCTGGAGCTGTTCCTGATGCAGCTACAGCTCTATGCCCCTTGCCTCCAATGGCAGCTCCTGCTTTTGATCCTCCTGTGCTGCACTGTGCCAGGCAAGCAGTTTCAGCCAGGTGGTTCCCACCACAATACACAAGGCTCTGGCTTCAGCTCCCAGCTGCCAGATCTGGAGCTGGAGTCCTGGCACTCTGCACAGGCTGACCCTGCTTGTTCATGCCAGGGCAGCCCATGACTTGCCTGGCCAGGTACTGCTCTGTACCCCCTGCTTCCAGTTCCAGGATTTGGAGCCAAACTGCCACGTGAATGCCAGCAATGGCAAGGCATGGTACAGCACAAGTGAGAGGAGCTGCTGCTGGACACAGAGTGCAGAGCAGCACCCAGCCAGCTGTACATGTGGGGCATGTGATCCCAGCCTCTCCTGTCCTTCCCACTCCATTTCTGAACACTAGTTCAGGGGTGGGCAATTACTTGGGCCCCAGGGTCACACAGGCAGAATGTGTGCGTGTGTGTGTGTAGCAGGTGGGGTAGAGCAGGGGGGTTGCTGACCTGGTCTGTGACAGCTGATTCAACTCCTTATCTGGCCTTCAGGCCCAAATAATTGCCTATCCCTGAATTAGACACTAGCAGCACTAAGTCTGGTCAACATCAAGATAGATCAATACATTCTTATTTTTCAAGTATGATTTTGCTAAACAGACCAAAATAAAAGTGAAATCAAAGGAACTGGGGTACACAAGGAATGCAAAATTGGGGTGGTTACTAGGAAAATGTACCTGAACTAACAGGAAACCCTTGGTCACTAAAGTTTTTGGGGATTTGAAGTTGAAAGTCAAGGAAGAGGGAAAGGAGAATAAGTTATTTAAAATACTTGTTTTCTTCTTTCTTAGCTAAAGGAGAATAAATTTTTAAATATGTCAGAATCATTTCTTCTGTCTAAAGGAACAGGTAAAGAATTTTTTTAACTTCCATTTCTTTATCTTTTTCCTGAGTTATAGACATGTATAACGATTTTCTAGTTTTGTAAGATCCTGAATTTTAGCACTATACAGCTCTCCAGTGATTGTCATCAGGAATTAGCCAATATCTGAAGCACTTCAACATTGGGGTCTTGATGGTTCCTCCGCTGAAATGAATAGTTAGAATACTTTTTTTCTAAGGGGAACAGAAGGATGACAGTGGCATGAAAGACAGAGATTGCAAGAGTGCTTTATATTCCCCACCAAACCCATATAATACTGTTCTCTATAGTTAGTCCAACTGGAAGGATACGCTATTAGCTACATTATTTTTGAATTACACACTTAAACAGTATTTTTTCAGCTGAGTCATTTAACTCAAATTAAAGTATTAGCAAACAATGTTTCCTACTGCCTTCCACCCAAAAGGTCACTTGCTTACACTGAGGACTACTGGAATGACTATTAAATAGGGGTGCACTGATACTGAAAGCTGATTTTTAATGAGCCATACTGGCCAATACTGGTCCGATTGCCAATATGCAGCCAGGCAGCTTGGAGAGCAGCCTCCAACTGGTAAATCTGTTATGGGGCAAGGGGGGAGGGAAGGGACATGGGGGGCAGGAGCAGATTGAAGCCCCCACAGTGAGGGAAGGAGTGGGGCTGGGGCAGATGCAGGCACTGCACAGCCGGGGTGGAGTGTGGATGGAGCTGCGAGCAGCTCCTCCAGGCACCAGGAGGGATGGCTCCCACTGCTATCTGCACCCCAGGAGGATGTGGGGGCAGGTATCCCTGGATCTGTGTGGAGGGTGGGTGCTGCTGGCCTGAACTCTTCTCAGAGTGGGGGCTGGGCTGGGCTGCACTCAGGGTGGGTGGTGGCAAGGCTGGGAGGGGAGCTATGGGGGCATGCAGCCACCCCAAAATTTGCTGTAGCCCCTTCCCAGCACTGCTGTCACCCACCCCGGAGTGCAGCCCCAGCCCAAACCCCCCTGCTGGGAGGAGCTCAGTGGCACAGTGGCAGCCCACCCTCGCCCCATGTGCAGATCCAGGGGTTCATGCAGTGGTGGGAGCTGCCACCCACTCTCCACAGCCCCCAGATGAACTGCTGATGGCTCTATTCTGTGCCTGCCCCTGCCCCAACTCCGGCCCCACTCCCTCCCTCACTGCTGGGGCCTCAATTCCCTCCCTCCCCGCACCCCTTCTCTCACAACAGACTTACCAGCTGGACCTGGCTGTTCTCCACACTGGCAGGCTGCATTCCTGACTGCTTGCGTGCTGCGCTGCAGCTGTGTGCATGCATGGGGCATTTATCGGTTACAGCATCGGCCACATCAGCCAAAAAAGCCAATTGCTGACACTCAGTTTTCCTTATATCCATGCCAATCCAATATGGGACTGATGTATCAGTGTACCTCTACTATTAAACATGCATTATCTTGGCCTAGGTTTGCAATTTCTGCATATACTGAATTGTCCTTGCTCACAAAAATACACTGTGGATACATCTAGACATACACTTAACTGCGCAGTATACCAATTTTCTCTGGTGTAAAACATCCCTGCCAGCCCTTCCACGGCCTGACACTGCCACCCAGAGCCTGGGGCTGACTGCCAGTCCTCTCTGCCAGCCACGGGCTCCTCTGCCCCAGTGCAAACTGCTGTGATCCCGAGCACATAAAGATGCTGCACTCAGGAGCAGCTGATTCTGACGCAAACTGCAGTTGAGTTTATCAAGTTGCTGTAAAGGCACGTGATGATGCACTTCTATTAAGTTAAGACCTCTGTTGGGAGTATGAAAAGGTATGCTCCTGAGCAACACAGCTGAGTCAGAAAAGCCCTTGATATTGACTCAGACCCTTGGCAGATGCCACATTTGTTGTGCATTATATGCAAGTATCATGCAACAGATTATAACATGCTAACTGGCCATGTGTTAAAATTACGGCAGGACACATTCATACCGCAAAGAAGTTGCTGTTCAGTGAGCAACTTTGTGCCTGATTCACCATTTTTATCAAGGGACAAACTGGTTTAATGTATGGCAAGTTACAGCTAGTTCCACAATACTTAGTTATAAGGTCTTGGTCACTAGCAAATAGGTCTTGGTCACTAGCAAAATTTAATTTTCAGTGGTACAATTTATTTTGCTGAGAGCAGAAAAAGATGGATTAAGCACACTAGGGTTTATTTCCAGGAGAGCACACCAGCAGCAAAATTCTTCTGGTGTGTATCAGGCCCTAGTTCAAGTCACCAGGTATACCAAGCACTTTTCCAATTCTACTGAAGAAACAGTGACACTTTATGTAGGAGACAAGGCCACAAACAATTGAGGAAATTCTGAAAATAAATGATGAATCAGAGCCAAATCACATGAGCGAGAGATTCTTCTTAGACAAGGACAAGAGTTAAGATGCTGATTTTGCAAAAAACTAGCAGACAGGTAGAGGAGCTTCTTTGAATGTTGCCTTAGGGCTCTGGTATTCAACCACCAAACAGACGCGGGCTGGATGCTTTCACCAGAGTGCCCCAAGGGATGACAAGATCAAACAGTCATAAACTCTGCAGCGACCTATTCAGGCTGGACATAAAGAACTTCTTTACTGTCAGAGTCCCCAAGGTCTGGAATAGACTGCTGCTGGAGGCGGTTCAAGCACCCACTTTGAAAGCCTTCAAGACACATTTGGATGCTTATCTTGCTGGGATCCTATGATCCCTTCTGACTGACTACCCCTGGGGTGGGGGGCTGGACTCGATGATCTTCTGGGGTCCCTTCCAGCCCAAATGTCTATGAAGTCTATGAAGTAACCTTGCGGCACTGTGGGCCATCACTTCCCTCCAGTAGGGGAAGGGGCACAGAGGAAGAGAGGGGTAAGGTAGCTGGTTGCCAATGTCAAAGGGAGAGAAAGGAGAGGGATGAGAGCTTACCTTTTGGTAAGCAGTAGCTTCCTAGTGGAGGGGAGAGAATATGCAGCACCTGCTACTGGCACTTTGTGGGCCAGATCTGGCCTGTGGTACATAGCTTGAGCACTACTAAATTAGAACAAGGCTGTTCAACTTTTGAGCAGCCAAGGACACATGCCATGCAGACTCTCCAGTTCCCCCCATCCCAGAACATGGGCTCCTTGGACTCCCTTCCAGCCCTGTCTTAGAAGAAGCCTAGAGATACAGAGCTTCTTCAGCACAGAACTTATCAGAAATGCAGACTTGGTTATTTCTGAAGAAGTAAATGCTGCTGTTCCCTTCCACAGCGTTTGTGGAAACAAGAATTTGTGAACCAATTAAAATGATACCTAACTCATCAGTTTCTGAATTTTTTAGAATTTTCTGTTTTATACTTGGTTAATGAAATTATTTCAACATGCCAAGCAGGAGGGAGGAGAAGGAGGGAGGGCAGAGGGGAGGCAGAATAATTCTGCTGCACTGCCTAGCAAGAGTTGCTTAAACTTTCAGTAGCAATATCATTACCATTGAAATGCAAAATCTGTTTTCTCAAAGATGCTCAAAAATATCTGCATAATTAATTTAGGGTAATTATTATATTTATTCACTAAGGTTCTGCATCATTAAAGCAGAAGTATGCGTTTAAGCATATGGTTAAAACTAGCTTTATTCAGCAAAGCACAAACGCATGCTTCTATATAGTTTCTTAGCTGAATAGGGCTGGATTTACACAGATGCTTAAAAGGGTAAGCACAAATTGAAGTGCTTTGCTGAATCAGGGCCTGAAGGACAGTCCTGCTACTAATGAAGTCAACGAAGTATTGCAGTTGAAGTGAACAGTGTTCCTATTTCATACTGCAATATGTATTGTGTTTTAATCACATTATCATTACCACCTTGTCTTTCATGTTCTTATATTAAATTTCACAGATTAATTTTTTACATGTTGAAGTTGTTCCCATGTTACTCTTGTGTTTCATGTGACAAACTTTAAACTAAATTTTGATACACAGTAATGAATGGTACCCATCAGAAATCCAGCTCAGTTCATAAAATAAATCACTTTCCCCCTGCAGTGGACACTCTGCTTTTGGATTTTTTTCTTGGTTTTGCTTGGATGGCCTCCTGACAGCTTTTACCTTTCTGATGTTCAGCTCTTCACTGGAGTGGTTACTTAAAAAAAAAAGCTCTTTATCACTTAGATTTTAATAATTTTTATAAACCAGAGCTAGCTTTTCTGGTTTTATTAATGTATTGTGCCTTAAAATCTCTTACACATGTATTCCTTTGATTTTCTGCCAATTAGTACATTTTGGTGCTTTCTGATTTCTCTTCATAGAAATACAAGATCTAAATATGAAACCTGACCTATGGAAATCATTGGCCTGATTCTTCTCTTACTTATTCATGCATAAATCAGAAGTAATTCTACTGTAGGCAAATGAGTTGCATCAGCATAAGTAGAGTTATGCAAGTTCTGACGCCAGAAGAGAATCAAGCCTGATGTCTAATCATATTCCTCATTATTGGCTTTACCTTTTCACAATGATATGACAGCATATCTGGAATATTGCTTTGGATGTAAGAATTCTTATTTGCAAAAATAGAGGAGAATTCAGGATTAATACTTACAATTTGTGCACTAATCACTTTTACGTAGGTCCCTGCTACATGTTAAATATGTTAAGCCAGGGGTTTTCAACCTTTTGAAAGGAGTGTACCCCTTCTGGTGGCAGTGGCCGGACCTGGAGTGGGGAGGGGAGGGGGGTGGCAGTGGCCAGACACACAGTGTGTGTGTGTGCGGGGGGAGCGTTTGCACGCAGTGGCAAAGGGGAGCTACTGCCCTTGCCTCCCCTCCCCCCAGCCCTGCTTCTGGGAGGCAGCAGACTGGGGTGGTGGGTGGCAGCACTCCATCCCTGCCCACCCAAGCATACTCCCTAGCTCCTTTCTGTGTACCCCCGGTTGACAACCCTGTATTAAGCAATTTCCTGGTTATCTGCACTATAAATTTAGACCAGATATACGTGCAAAGTAATTACCACACAATAAAACAGTTAATTGCACAATAAATTCAGGCCAGCTACATGTGCAAAGCAATTATCATGATAAAATGACTATCCAGCTATAAAAGAGCCAACCAGGTACAAAGTTAGTAATTGAAATTGTGTAACAACTCTATAGCTGGTTTCTATCCAACTTTAATTTGAAAGTGTAGCAGGGCCCCTAGACTTCTAGAAGTTCCAGCTGGTAATTGTGTTCTTCTATCTATCAAAAGTATAGGCATTAGAGACCAAATTATAGAATTACAGAAAATTAGAGTTGGAAGGGACCTCAGGAGGTCATCTAGTCCAACCCTCTGCTCAAAGAAGGACCATCTCCACCTATATCATTCCAGCCAAGGCTTTATCTAGTCAGGTCTTAAAAGCCTCCAAGGATGGAGATTTCACAACCTCTCTCGGGAACCTGTTCCAATGCTTTACTATCCTCCTCGTAAGTTTTTCGTGGTATCTAACCTAAACTTCCCTTGCTGCAACTTGAGACTATTGCTTCTTGTTCTGTCATCTGCTACCACTGAGAACAGTTTTGCTCCATCCTCTTTGAAACCATCCTTCAAGGTAGTTGAAGACTGCTATTAAATTCCTTCTCAATGTTTTCGCCTCCAAACTAAATAAGCCCAGTTCCTTCAGCCTTTCCTCATAAGTCATGTACCTCAGCTCCTAACTATTTCCATTGCCCTCCACTGGACACAGTACTCCAGATATGGCCTCAACAGTGCCAAATTGATGGGAATAATCATGTCCCTCGATCCAATAGCAATGTTCCTGCTAATGCAGCCCAGTATGCCATTAGCCTTCCTGACAACAAGGGCACACTGTTGGCTCATATTCATCTTATTGTCTGCTTTAATCCCTAGATCCTTTTCTGCACAGCTGCTACTTGGCCAGTCAGTCCCCAGCCTGTACCAGTGCATAGGATTGTTCTGTCCTAAGAGAAAGAATTTACACTTCCTATTGAACCTAATGAGATTTCTTTTGTTCCAATTCTTCAATTTGTTGAGGACTCTTTGAATCCTATCCCTACCCTCCAGTGCATCTACTCCTCCCTGCAGCTTGGTGTCATGTGTAAAGTTGTTGAGGGTGTAATCCATCCCATTTTCCAAGTCACTGATGAAAATATTGAACAAAACCAGCCCCAGGACTGACTCCATTTGAGACCAATTAGACATCAAACTATTGATTACTACTCTCTGAACCCAATGATCCAGCCAATTTTTTATATACCATTCAATCCCTACTTCCTTAGCGTGCTTAACTAGAATTTTGTGGGAGACTATATCAAAAGACTTGCTCAAGTCAAGGTATATCAAGTTCAGTGCTCTCCCGGCATCCACAGAGCCAGTCATCACATCATAGAAGGCAATCAGGTTGGTCAGGCATGACTTGCCCTCGGTAAATCCATACTGACTGCTCCTAACCACCATGATGACTGTCCTCCAAATGCTTAGAAATGGATTCCCTGAGTACCTGCTCCAGAATTTTTCCAGGGACTGAGGTGAGGCTGATAGTCTATAGTTCACTGGATCCTCCTTCTTCCCTTTCTTAAAGATGGGCACTATACTTGCCCTTTTCCAATCATTTGGGACCTCTCCCAATCACTGCAAGTTTTCAAAGATAATGGCCAGCAGCTCTGCAGTCACATTGGCCAACTCCCTCAGTACCCTTGGGTGCACTGCATCTGGCTGCATCAACTTGTACACATCCAGCTTTTCTGAATAGTCTTTAACCTGTTCTTTAACCACTGTTGGCTGCACACTTTCTCCACAAACTGTGCTGCTGGGTGCAGTGGGCTGAGGGCTGACTGTGACTGTGAAGACCAATGTGAAAAAGGTTTTGAATACTTCAGCTTTTTCTGCATCATCTGTCACTAGTTTGCCTCCCCCATTTAGCAAGGGATCCACACGTTCCCTTATCTTCCTCTCAACTCATTTCACTTGACAGCTATGCTACTGGATATTTCTTACTTTTTGGAATCCAACTAACTGCTATCATAGTTCTGAAGAAAAAAACTGAAAACATCTAAATGTTTGATGAGATCCTTTTTTTTATGAATTCCATACGGCTAAGTATGCTGTGCTTTCTTCCTTCAAGGTAACACAAACTTAAAGTATTAGTGAAAATGTTTTTGGTAGGTTAACTGTAAGACTTCACAACCTAAACTGAGATGCTTTAAATTGTTTTTTCAAGATACTATAACTTTGAACTCATCAGTCAAAGAACAAAGCTTTCAAAAAATTTCTTAAGATATAAAGTATCTTGAAAATAATTTGTGCATTATATGTCACTACTCTTTGATGGGTGCCAACTTTTTAAAATAGATTAATACTATTCTTGGAACCATTTTGTCATTCAGATCTGTCAGAGACTTCCAAAGAATTCCTTTGTTTTATCTTTAGATTAGTTTCTAACACCATTAAAGAAGTGGCCTCAGGCAATTACTATTGTAATTTTCTTGGGCACTATTATACCCAGAAACCTTATAGTGCACTAGAAAGAAGTGGAACTGAAAAGCGCAGGCTCAGGGGTGATCTGATGGCCACCTATAAGTTTATCAGGGGTGACCACCAGGATCTGGGGGAACATCTGTTCACCAAGCGCCCCAAGGGATGATGAGGTCGAACGGTCACAAACTCCTGCAAGACCGTTTCAGGCTGGACATAAGGAAGAATTTCTTTACTGTCCGAGCCCCCAAGGTCTGGAACAGTCTGCCAGCGGAGGTGGTTCAAGCGCCTACACTGAACACCTTCAAGAGTAAATTGGATGCTTATCTTGCTGGGATCCTATGACCCCAGCTGACTTCCTGCCCTTTGGGCAGGGGGCTGGACTCGATGATCTCCTGAGGTCCCTTCCAGCCCTAATGTCTATGAAATCTATGAAATCTTCCTCCTTTTTCATGGTATTTCATGAACTTACATGAATTGAAAGCAATTAGTTGAAACTAACTGTGAGTACACATAGAATTATGATTTTTTGAAATCCAACAGTGGATTAGTTTTGTTGGCTTTACCAACAATTTATATAAAAATGGATTAATGTGCAGTTCTAGGCTCTTTACATTTTCCAATATCAACAAACCATGACTGGCTCATTTCCTGATATAAAGAAAGTCCTTGTCCTATGGCAGGAAGAATTATTTGAATTCAAACTTGGGAGCCAAAGTTTTGATATTTTACATTACTCTTAGCTGTCTACTGGTAGGACTACCATGATGGGTCTATGTGATGATATTCATAATTGGTTACTTTATGCCAGCTCAAAAACTCTGGTAGGTGGAAGTTGTTTACTTGGACAGGAATGGCAACTGGTATTACATAGTGTGTTGCCCATCCTGCTGTCACCAGTTCTAGACACTGGCTTCCTGTCATAAGGGCAAGGAGCAAGTGCCCTCTTGCTGATTTATATAGTGCATAATTGCTATGCTTTTTGTGAAAGCTTGCACTATAAAGACAATAATATACTGATCAATCTGATAGCCCTGGCTCTTATGCATTTTCCCGTAGCTTGGGGATCAGATACTTTGAGTCTACAAGTGGTTCAGCTAACCTCTCCAGCCTTCCCCTGGTGCATGTATGATCATGACACTGTTGAGCAGGGATAGGAAATGGAACACCTTTCTGTGTGCTTGTGGGTACCAGGCATCAAACCAGGTTTTCTTTTTATCTATCAAATGTTTGCTGTAGAATAGACAGAATTACAAAGATCCTTGGCAAAACGTTGACCAATTTTAAGGTGCCCTCATTGATAAGGAGGGTACTGCGTGTGCATGCCTGATGCATGTTTACCAAAACAGCTGCTGTACTTCCAACTCAACTAAGGACAAAAGACACATGGGCTAGACAGGAAATGCTTCAAGGCCACCCTCATGGTGAGCATTAGGAAGTGTGGCATTGACACCACAAACTGTGAAAAACAAGCTCGGGACAGAGCTAAATGGCAATGCCTTGTGAGAGAAGGCAAATAAAGTTGCTTTCCTCATCTTATTTGAGGAAAACCATCTCACCCTGGAGGCAGAAAAACAACGGAATGGAAGGAAAGGAAACAAGACTGAAAAATCTATGGTCTAACCTTCCCTTTAACCACCATCTGTGAAGTCAACCATAGAGTCTGCGCTGGGATTGGCCTTCTTAGCCATCAACAGACTCATTTACAACCCTTTATTTGACCCATGAGAATGATCACCCTCGACTGAGGAATCGCCACCACTGCCAATTGATAGGGAGAGCAAATCTTATGGATACTGACATGGCCAGATGTCAAAAAGTGTGTGTAACCTTTCCTGTATGATCAGCTATTCAAAATTCAGAGTCTCCACATTCCAGGAAACTGTGCAAGGCTCCAAAATAAATCAGCTGCCAGGGCAGAGGCTGGTAGGACCACATCCAATAGTCTTCCACTGGAGAGTGTAGCAGATTTCCTCCTAGCTCTTAGGCACTGGCTTCAGTTTTCAGTGTCAGTGGCCAGGGCAGCGATGATACTAGAAGTCTTACGTACTTTTCCTGTATCTGCAGAAAAGACGACATATAGGATGACAGTCCCTAGTAAAGCCAGCATGGCCAAAGTGATTGCCTACTATCCAAATTGCAGCTGATTGGCCCATTTCTTTTGCATTTCTGTTGGGCCAACATAGGTAGTATCTCCATTACAGCTCTGAAGCTGCTCAGAATAGGAACCAGGGAGGCCTGTCTGCTCAATGTCAGAAAAAAGACACCGACTAGGAAATGGCAGGACTGAATGGTGATGGCTCAGTTCCAGGGTCAGCTTCCATGGAGGTATATCATAATGTCAGTGCTTTTAGCTGTACCATTGTCTGCAGTACTTTTCTGCAGTAAGAGAAACACCATGAAAAGCTACTTGCTGATCTCTGGAAAATCTACTTCATTGCAGGGGAGACTAAATAAGTTATCCTCTGTGATGACTAGTGTTCTATTGTCAATAAATATTAAAAGTCTAAATTAGTCAAAAAAATTCAACACAAACATACAAAAGTTACATAAAGTAATAACTATGTAGGTTCCCTGTCAACGAATGTTAGATCTTCTCATAGGGATTAGACTATATTGATTCCTTTGTTCATTTAGGGGGAGGAAGGCTAGTTAGTGTGCCAATACAGTGATGTAGTGGCAAAATCTAACCGTGTGCTGTAGTTACTGTGCTGGGCGTTACTACTTGCAAAAGGAAGTACTAAAGCACGGTGCCATAGCAACAGCACTGTACGGCAATGTGTAGATGCACCCAAGAAATATTTCTTGAAAATAAAGCAGGGGTATTTTTCTGTGTGACTATCAGTGTCATTAGAATCTTATCTATAGTATCATTCAATTCTGAGGATATCAACGTAAGTCCTATTTGCAATAACATAAGTCCTATTTGCAAATGTCAATAAAAGGTGGAAACTGCTCTATAAATATTTCATAGTACAATGCTGCAAGAGCACAGGATTTGATCTGCCAGTGTCAGTTAAGCTGCAGGAATGAAGAACTGGTATATAGTACCATACCACACATGCGCACATACTTTGTTTATATGAATCTATGAACTGATGTATTCCAGCTGATTTGAACTGGGTGCAGGTCCCAAACAAATAACCTCCAATTAAGGAATCTTATCATCAACTTTACCTAAAAATTTCCTTTCTTTGAACAGATCCACAAATCTATTATCATGAATACATCAGCATGCTTGTAGCTTGGGGAAAAAACCCAACTAGATGCATCAGTAATATCCTGCCTCCTTAAGTTTCCTCCCACATGCCTTGTATAATCTGGAGTAAGCAGTTCTACTTTTCTGAATTACAGATACACTTTGTGAGAACAGTGGTTTCTCTTGCTGCAGCATCTGGGAAATGCAGTAACTCAAATCTTTGGGCAACTATTTCCATATTTATTCTAGATAATTCATTTCTGTCCAAGATGCATCAGTTGTATGGATCTATTACTCAGTCATGGGCGTATTTCAAAAGTCTGGACTGATTCCCAAGAGCAGGAAAAATATTCCTTAAATTTACTTAAGGAATCAGTATTAGGACATTTGGAAGAAGTGTTTGTCTTCATTAAAATACAGTACTGAGTCTCCCAACTTGAACTCATCTTATCAGAGGTTATACCTGTTGGAAGGTCTATTTGAATAAACAATCAGCGTAATGAAACCGCCCAAGGGGATTGTCCAGATTGTGCTGTAAGGTGCAGAATGAAGACCAAAGGTCACTCTCTGTGATGCCCTGTGGGACTGCAATAATAGTCGTTACCCTATGAATACATTAAATGATGGATTTGTTCAGAAAAGGAAGTTTTGTATATGCAGATAACATTATGCAAGGGAGAAATGAACTTTTTGCCTAAGCTATTCTAATATTTTATTCATTTAAAATGTTGTTAAAATACAGATGTCACACTACCAGGATACATTTTATTTGTTGACTTTTTAAATTCTGGATAAATCACTCCATCCAAGTATTCAATTTGATTCTTGAGTCCTACACGGAAGAGTTTTCGGGGGTGGGGGTTGTTTTTAAACATAATAGCACAACTCTGGGAAGTCAGGACATTAAAAAAATTCAGTGCCACGTTAAAACAGATTTGAGAGCCAAAGCCTTACCAAGCAGAAGGGTATCAAACAGAACCACTGCTCATTCTTTTCTAGTTTTTTCATAATCCTAGGCTAGGAACAGATTTTGTATCTGCCTCAGAACCTGTTGTGCCTGTGTTTTTCCCAGAACACAAAAGTGGCAGGATTGGCATGTATACATGTTGCCCTTTCAATCACGGTTTAGCAAATGGTTGAATGGACTGCCACTTTTCTTCCACTGATCCAAATGATGCAATCCCAGGATCATCCATTAATGTTTATCCCATTAACCTTTTTCGGGTTTGTCCCAGAACAATGGACATCCATGTCTAAATGATCATACCTTGTGAGACAGCAAATACTTTCAGCCAAGACAAATGCAACATCAGCCCTAGACAACCTCAGGAAAGGTAGGAAGGTATATGGAAGAGATATTGACCATCTTTGCAAGTGGTCCTGCATCATCTTATATTCCAGATTTGAATTTCATACCCTGCTCTGGAGAGCACAAATGGAAAGAAGTCAAGAGGAAATGGCACCTGAATGAGACCTTTATTACTCACAGCTGACAAGGCACAAAATTGTTTGGCTTAGTTCGCTCCTGGATAGACTGCTGCTAAAAAAAAAACAATTCTATTAAATCACAAATTGAGTGAGCTGGGAACACTCAGAGAGAACTCAAACTCTGCCAGCTGATGCGACAGTTAGATGTGCAATGGGTGACAGCAAGTACTGAACTTGTCTCTTGCAAATTTTGGTTCACTGAAGCATACCTACATAAAGACCAACATCCCCAATAGACTCCAATAAAAACTTGATTTTCATCTTTTTAAACAACTTGTTTTCCTTCATGCTTATTTTAATCTGTTATTAACATTCTCTAAGATGCAACTTTGCGTCTGACCATAGGCGTCAACTTTTATTTTTCCCAGGAAGGGACGGGAGGGGGCTAAGATGATGGACATGTGGAAAATGTAATATATTTCAGGTAACAACCTTCTTCCCAAAGGGGAACAGGGCCCTCAGACCTCCATGCGCTCAGTACCTATGCATCTGACAGTATTCATCATCAGCTTAAGCTATCACTGGTACTTAGTGT
Source organism: Crocodylus porosus (assembly GCF_001723895.1). Taxonomy (NCBI): domain Eukaryota; kingdom Metazoa; phylum Chordata; order Crocodylia; family Crocodylidae; genus Crocodylus; species Crocodylus porosus. The sequence continues at coordinate 68,118,110 of NW_017728950.1, forward strand.
ACATCCAAGGTACTCCAGAAACCATATAATTCAGTATGCAAGTTTCAGCATACCATGCACAGACCTGATCACAAACTGTTTAGGAAGAGATAAATATGAATTTATTTGGTCTTACAGCCACTGTTCATACTACAATAACCCCCAAAAGAGACTGTGGATCCAATTACTTGTCAGATCAAATATTAAATGATCAAAATTGCTAAAAAGGGCTGCCATTCACATGTAAAATGGAAATATCTATAACACTGGAATGTGAAGAGAAGTCTCCTTTAGGAGCAGACATTAAGCAGACAGAGCCCTGTTCTGTCTCTGTTTCTGATTTTCTAAGAGTAGAAATTGGATAGTGAATTATTTATATTACATAATCTGTGGATGGCTTCATTCATGTTCTGGTAGCTGCAGCTAAAGACTGGCAATGAAATGAAGTCATTAAAGAAGAGAGTGGGAGCCAGCTATTTCAGTTCCCCTTAGGGAAGGGAACTATGACCTGTCCAAATCGGCCCGAGCAAAAGGACTAAACCTACAGACCCAGCAAAACGCTGAAGTGAAACACCTGTTGAGGGAGTGAACCAGGAGAAACAGACTTTTCTTTTGTCTTCTGGCTCCACCTCTCTCCCTGAAGCCTGCTGAAAGGCACAAAAAGCAAATAACAGTTCTGGATCAAAGTTGGGAATTGGAAAGGCATAATATTGAACTGGGTTTCTAGTCATAAATGTGGAAGACTATTTGAAATTTCACTCAGAAAAGCTCTTTAGCAGGGCTGAACTGCTGCTGAACTGGGAGAGCAGATTAAAGTGGAGGGAATGTCAGGAAGAAGAGCATTCCCTTGCTGCCAGCATCCGACACATCTGGTTCTCTTGCCAAGCTGAAAGCAGACTGAAGTAGCCATTGTAATGGATCTGAGCACCTCAGCACAATTGCACTATTACTCTACAAAATAGCTAATAATTTTGTTCACTAAAAAATTACTTACTGCCTTAGTTTTGGCTTAGTTCATGTCACAGAACCAGACGGAAAACAGAGAAATTTCATCAGAAGGCAACAGCTATTGAGGGACACAGAGGGGGGAAATGAATCTATTCCACAGTTAGGGCACATTTCCTTTCTTACCTGTGGCTTTTAACTTTTTCCATTACAGCAGATGACACAAAAATGAATGGAAGCTTATTAAACTGGCACGGTATTCCAATGAAGTCATTTATTATATATCAATACAGTACCAAAAAGGAGGCTAGTTTGCATGGGAACCCCCAACACCCTCAATGTCTTCTGCTCCATATTTTCTTGCATACTACAAGTCCCAAATAAGATACACACCTTGTTTTTGGAAGGCAGATTGCATAGAAAAAAAACCCAAAACAAAACACCAAACTATTTTTCTAGAGTCATGGGAGCAACATAGCATAAGCTTTCCTGAAAACACAGAGTGTCCAGAAAATGTGGCTTCTCAGGACATGGTCTGGGTGGGGTAGCAGGAACGTCTTCATGTGGCAGGACACTATGTCTTACACCCTTGCAAGGGCAATAGCAAGACTGTTACTTCTTTACTGTAAATAATTCTGTATATAAGCTCCTGTAAATAATAAAGTGTTGCTTCCACAACACAAGCTGCATCTAGGTGGCATGCAGCAGATTACCCGCCCTGAGAGAGCTCAATTTCTCCTTCAGACCCAAACTACAGTGCTCAGCACAACAGCTACAGCTGTAAGTACAGGACTCTACCCTTTTTGCTTGCTGGAGTCGGAGACAAGTGGCAGCCATCTTTGCAGCATTAGAACACAGCGCCTCTATACTTCTGTTCCAGTCAAGAAAAGTCAGCATCCCTATTTAAGAAACACCTAGTTTTGGAGGGGTAATTTTTTTTTTTTTTTTTTTTTTTTTTTTTTTTTAAGGGAAAAGGTGTGTGGGGTATATGTATAAGTATGGTATTTGCAAGTGCAAGTGAGTCCATTTGCTATGACTATATATGCAGGTCTATTCTTTTTTTATAGCACTCAAAAACATGCAAGACCTCTGCTCAGAGATAAGCCCTGGACCCTAACCAGAGCAACTTCCAATTAAGCTCATGTGTCTTAATGGCTACTAGTGCATACTGTGCCTAGTTATCTCATATAATTGCTTGAAAATAAAATTTTCAAATTATAGGCACTTGCATATTCCTTGATCTTACATGACTTTCCTTAATAAATATACTACAATCATTTACAATCTTGTTTATATTTTTGTTTAAACATGTTGGAATAAGTTTATTTCACCTCTGCACCTTTTCATATCTGAACCCAGATCTCCAGAAGGGAAAGCTAAAACATTTACTTGCTGCAGTGCTCAGATGTCTTAATGTTTTCCAACACATGGGTTTTCTACTATGCAGTCTAATGGTCTAGCAATAAAATTGTAAGAAGTGAGAATGGTGACATACTGCAGCTGTGAGCCAATGTAAGCTGTAAATACTGGCATTCAAATAACACTGACATAGGCATGGTCTCACAAAAGGTTGCTACAGCACTTCTTTCTAAAAGAAGCAAACATTTTCTTCACCTTTGCTCCACCCTGGAAAAATGTGGAGAAAAGAGGGACTGGTGAAGTCAATGGAGGTTTTGACATAGTCTTAAGTGGCGCAAGGATTTTACCCCAAATGTTTCTAGTCGCTTCAACAAGGGACAGGAAGCCCTAGATAAGTGGTTCCCAAACTGATAGATTGCACACCACCAATTTAAAATGATACAACCTTAAGTACCACTAGCAATTTTTTGCCATATAAAGTAATTATAATAAAATTTGTTAATGCATACCACTGACAAGTTGTCTGCATACCACTAGTGGCATGTGTACCAAAGATTGGGAGCCGCTGTCCTAGACTATGGTCCAAATATGAGTACTGCTAATCCTTATCCTTATTTTGCTGTAATAAGCTTATATGTTAAAATGAACCTGTCCAGCTTCTAAAACCCAGGGCCACATGCTACATCAGGCAAGTCACAGAATCATAGAATCAAAGGGCCAGAAGGGACCTGTAAGATCATCAAGTCCAGTCCCCTGCCATGGGCAGGAGGTTACTGGGCTCAAACAAGCTCAATAAGTTGCTTGTCCAGCCTCCTCTTGAACACCTCTAAGGATGGCGACTGCACCACCTCTGTTGGGAGCGTGTTCCAGATTCTAGTTAGCCTTATGGAAAAGAAGTTTTTCCTTATATCTAGCCTAATTTTTCCCCTCAATTAACTTGTGCCCATTGGTCCTTGTCCTCCCAGGGGCTGCCTTTCTGAAGAGTTGCTCCCCTTGATCTTCATGTTTACCCCAACATATTTGTAGGCGGCTATCAAATCATGAGTGACAAGTTGTGCAGACACTCCCCATCCCCAACTGTTCTGTGTAGGCTTCTCCTCCCCACTGCTGTCCCACATGGGCACAATCTCCTCCCCACCGTAACTCAGCTCCTCATGCTGTGCCACACAGCCCACCCTGGGAGGCAAGGGCAGGAGGCAGCTGCCAGAGGAGGGAGGAGGAGCCTGCAGACTCCAGCTGTTGTTCAAGCCAGAGTGATGGGGGTCCTGGTGGCCAGGCAGGAGTCCAGGGGCTCCAACATAACCCTTTGTGGGCTGACAGCTGGGCAGCCCTGTCCTAACAAGACAGTAAGGGCATTCTGAATAGTAATAAACTAAGTACTTGATTGCAGTGTTAGAAATCTGCTGCTATAAAAAAGGAACAGCAAGCAGCAAGGCGGTAGATAAACTAAGGGGGGGATTTTGCAGCCAGTCTTTTCCAGGAAGGTAGTAAATGGGATGCAGTTACTGAGTGGTGTGTTATAGACCTTGGGTGTCTGTGTTGCCCTATGAGGAATTGAATAGCTGTAGGCAGTTGGAACATATTGAGATCCTAAAGCTGCCTGCCTGAGAACATACCTGGCAGACTACCAGGCATTGGTGTATTACAGCCCCCAAGAGACGTTGGATGAGGTGATAATTACAGGTGTAAATTAATTTTTTTAGAAAAATAAAATAAATCAGATGAAATATGGCACTAATCCTTGAATTTACTTGGCTGCAAACAGTTGCTAGAAACTCACTGATGATTTTAAAGTAGCACAGTAAAATTTTACACATAAAGACTTAAGAGGTTGCCAATACAAGACTAATATCTTACAGCCTTTGAGATGGAAAGGGAAGCAAAGGATAAAATCCGGGCAGTTTAAAAACTTTAGGAATTTTAAATGTCCCCTTTCTTGATCTATTCTTTTAAAACAGTCGGAACAGGTTCACAGGTACAGTTAGGTAAAACAGCTTCTTAATCTTCCATCAGAATTCTATACTCTTGTCCTTTTGGATTTTTATTCCCCAAATACAGGGGCTAAAAATTGGTATCTATTGAAAGAGACATATAATTTAAGTCTGTGTGACCACAAGCAGGCATAATAAGAGAGTTTTAAGATCTGACTTCTTGGCTTATTCCTTCTCCCTTGGCTTTCTGTTCCTAGAAGTAAACTGCCAGGGTTTCAGAATACACAACAATACAAAATCTGGCTTGTTAGACAAAGGTATCTTATATTTTCTTTACAATGTCTGATATTTTAATGCTGCAATATTCTTCTCTGGGGGTCATGAGAATTTTAAGCAACTTTTTCCTGAGGGTAGATCTTATACGGTATCATTACTTTGTTTTGTATAGGCTGCTAACTATAATTTTTTGTTAAATAATGTCAGAAGTATGATCAGAGGTCAGCATGGCAGGCCCTACGAGGAGGGCTAAGAGACATGAATCAGTTCAGCTTCCACAAGAGAAGGCTGAGGGGGGATCTAGTGGCCTGTTACAAACTAGTCAGAGGGGACCAGCAGGCACTGGGGGAGTCCCTGATCCCCCGAGCGCTACCAGGAGTGACTAGAAATAACGGTCACAAGCTGGCAGAGAGTAAATTCAGATTAGACATCAGGAGGCGCTACTTCACTGTCAGGGTGGCTAGGATCTGGAACCAACTTCCAAGAGAAGTGGTGCTGGCTCCTACCCTGGTCTTTAAGACAAGGCTAGATGAATATCTTGCTGGGGTTGTTTGACCCCAGTACTCTTTCCTGCCATGGCAGGAGGTCAGACTTGATGATCTGCTCAGGTCCCTTCCAACCCTACCAACTATGAAAAGAGAGGAGGAAAAAAGAGAGTGACAGTTGATGATACCAACTGTCCACACACCCTAGAATGCAAAGCTGTCTAAGGTTTTTAAATTACACCTTATTCTAAAAGAAATCCATATTTCATTTTTTTTACTAAGTTTGTGATATGTCTGCAGTGGGTTATAAATTAAACTTCTTTATTTCTCCTGCTTGTAGTTAATATAATGCCACAGATCAACCTTTTCCACACTAGGCTCCAAACTATGAAGTTAATGAATATTTTCAAGAAAGACAGTGTAAAGATCTTTCACTTGCTTTGTGGTTGAGGGTTTCTGTGGGAGAGAGACTACTCTACATTCTGGACTACACTCTAGAAAGTGCAGGGTTGGACAAATTCAACTGCTGACTTTTAGAAGATCTCTTTATGGATCCACCAAGGACTGTATCCCTTCCAACTGCACCAACGATTTACCCCCAATTCATGGGAGTCTGAACATTCTGATCTGCAATTACTCAAGCAAATCCATATAAAAAAATCCCTGTCCATACCTCCTCACTCCTGGTAATAATCAACATATGTTTATTTGAAATTATACTCAAATATTATATTTGCAGTTTCCTTAGAACTTTTGGCCTGATTGAACAACTCCAAGTAATATATACATATATTCAGATTTTGTTTACATACATATATAAACAAAATCGGAACAGATTATATTTGATCTTATTCCATTAAATAAGCAGATTCTGCTTTATTTATATATTCTGCTTTTGCAAATTCAGAAATGTGCCAAATGTTTTTAGGCTACAAAAATAAATATGAGTAAAGAGTCTTAGATCATACATCCTTCCTTTTGTGTACGTTCTTATATATATACACACCCACCCACACAACACTTCTTAAAACTAATTTCTTTAACTGCCCAGTACCAATTTAATGATGCCTCCACCGCACCATGCACAAAAACTGTTCTACAGGTGGATCTGGGCAACTGGGTTTTGGTAAGGGTAAGAACTCCTTTCAACATCAAAGCCCTGAAGGGTTCAAATCTGAGTCCTGATTTAAGGGCACCCCTTTAGCAGCAGATTCAGAACATGGAGTTCTAGGTTTTTGTTTCAGACAAATCTGTAGAATTTCTAGAATTCAGGAAGGCTTCAAGTCTCAAATCTATTTTCCAAACTCTGCCAGAAATTGTGGTGGGAAGTATTTCAGGAATTTGGTTTCAAACATCTTTAATTTAAACGATCAGAACTTAACAGAGAATTTAATAGCTTCTTCTTTTGCTGTCACTGACAGTTGGACATAAAATCGCTGGTAACAAAATTGACAGGGTCATAAATCCCTCACCAGTAAATCCTAAGTAAAAGCCCCAAAGATACTATTCCTTGCACTTTTTTCCGAAGTCAACAGAAACCTATAGTAACAGAAAATAACAAAGAAACAATTTGTTTGGGGATCAAGATAAATGTACATGTGCAGTTAAAACAAAGGAAGGAACAAACCTTCCTAGCTGGCGTAGCCGTTTAAAACTAATAACCAGAGATTACCATGTAAGTATCAAAGCTAGGCATGTTTATACACACACACACTTATGTGGTTGTAAAAATTTAAATATGCTGAATGTATTCTGAAGAAACAGTTTCAGCCATGCTTTTTCAAAACAGACATTCTGTTGTAAAGAGGCATGTACTTATAACAGTCCGATACACTTGTTTCTTAAGCTAGCTAAGCAGCGGATATTTACAAGACAAACACCAGAAATACAGAATTGGTTCTTTAGCATGGTTCCAACAATCCAAAGGGACCACAAAGGCAGCAGGCCACCAGAGCAGTTCTGAAGGAATACAGATAAAGCTAAAGTATCATGCTTATATGGAACTCGCCTTTTGCAAGGAAAGGAAATAAAGAGTGCAAATACTAGGAGACAGGTATCCAGGTTCTGGCCATACTGGTCTAAAGGAAAAAGCAGTTGGGTGTCATGGACCGAGTTGCTATTTTTATTACACCAACAGGATTTTTGCAAAAAAAAAAAAAAAAAAAAAAAAATTCTTTAGTTGCAAGCTTTCTGGTACAAACACCCTTCATCAGGCATCAGAGAAAATACTGTAGAAATTCTCCTGGGTGAAAGTTCATATTTCATATGAACTCTGTGAAACCCTATGAAATATGAACTTTTATTTCTACCCAGGAGAACTTTTACAATCTTTTCTCTGATGCCTGATGAAGGACGTTTGCGCCCAAAGGCTTGTAATTAAAGATATTTTTTGTAAAAAACTTATTGGTCTAATACTAGCTGAAACACCAAAGAGCTCTGTTTATATTTAGTTGGCAAACTCTTAACTGGACACGACGCTCCTCCAAACTACAGCTGGGCTGAGGACACAAAAGAACCAGCTTCAGGAGCAGAGAGCTATATAATTCATTGCCCTAGGTCTTCTAGTTGTTATGTATATTGAGCATACAAAGAAGCTAGCTAACAAGGACTTGTTTTTTCCTCATTAAAAGCCAAGAACAAAGTGTAACAGAAGTGGAACAATATAGAGTTATCATTTTAAAAAAGAAACTTCAAATATTTTATCCATACATAGACAATCGCCTTGCTGGGGTCATTTGACCCCACTACTCTTTCCTCCCATGGCAGGGGGTTGGACTTGATGATCAGCTCAGGTCCCTTCCGACCCTACTATGAAACTATAAAATATTGTGTCTTCAATTGCTCCTATGGCAAACTCCTAACTGAAAAATTATTTGCAACTAAACAAGGATAATTTTGCAATGGCTGCAGAAGTAACTAGGCAAAACTCCTGCAATTTACACTAACTTTTCTCCAGCACTTTCTATATATGAACATTAGATTCTAAGACATTTATAGTTTAGGAGCATATCCTACTACAGGTCTTTAAAATATTATGATAATTTAAGTGATATAGCTAATAATTAGCAAAAACTGCCTTTTGGTAGTGCCCACATTTCAACATCCCTCCAGTGTGGTTGAGTTGGTATAGATTTTATTGAACACAGAATACATTAGATTCAACAGAGAACGTCCAAGAAACTATAATTGCCTGCACGTAATTATCAATAACAATTTATTGCCTATACTAGCTCAATGGTTAATACAATGCACATGCATGTATACAGGTAGGACCAAAACCTGAATCTCTGCGTAAAGCTAAACTGAATGCACTTTGCATGAGGGTTACCTGAATGAACTAACACAGTGGTTCTCAACCTTTTTAGATTCAAGACACCACTTGGAAAATGTCGGCTCCTAGTTTTTGTTTTTTTGACACAAGAAAACTAAGAGAGCAATTCTGTTGCAAGGAACACAGATGGACCATAATGGAACTGAATGCGTTTGGCACTCCAGATTCTTATGTGAAATCTCTGGGTTTAATTTTGTGAGCTCAAGGGACCCAGTGTGCTAAAGAACCCTGGTTGAGAATCACTGGACTAGGTAATTAATTTCTGCCTCAACCTCCTGCCATTCCTCAGCCCCTGGTCTCCTACTAGCTCTAGACTTCTCACAGACCCACTTGTTACACATTCAGTTGACATCCTGAAACCTATACAAAGCAACTTTCAATCCAATACAAGGTAGGGACAGGAAAAGAAATTGACAACAGATAACACATTATGACATCAGTATGCCACTTCCTCTTCTAACTTGTAACACTTCTAACTATCTATATCTATGTCTACACACACACACACACACACACACACACGTATGTATGGGTTCTATACCATGGGGAATTTTTAAGTTTTACTTCTTTCATAAACTGAGGCATGCTACAAGTCAGAGAAAAAGTTGCCTTATTTTCAGTATTGGCTAGAGATACTAATATTTAACCTCTGTAGTTTTATGTTACTCTGTCCTGCATTTCTAAGGAAGATAGTGCCCTCTGCTGACCAAATCACAGCTAGGAGAAAGGAGGAAGCTCAAGCTGATATTTCTAGAAATATGTCTGAGGCTTGGGAGGGTACCTGTGGAAAATAAGATCATCCCAGTGAGAGTCTTCCTCTACAAAAAAAAAACAGCATCAATTTTATGTGGTTGTGTTCATGCGTTCTCCACTACAAACATTTCAAAGCAATTACATCATCCCATGAAACAGAATGGACTCACAGAAAATTAGCTTCAACCTTATTCCAGGCACAGATTCCTTTGGATCATGGTGCACGTGTAAAAGGCCTAGTTAGATGCCTGATGAATCCATTTGTGGCTGGCAAGGCAAATTCAAGAGTGACACAGCTTGTTACTAATTTCACAGATCCATACGTTGTCTGAGTTGGAGTCCACATTTATAGCATGCTGCTTTCTTCTCTCTCATTTTGATTCCAACCTCGGGATCAAAGCCACTATGTTGAAGCGCCCAGTGCCAGATGTTCTCTCCAGATTGGACAGGATTCTGCGAGTCATTCAGCCTTCCTACTTTCATGTTGAATGACTTCATATAATTTTTCCCCACATTGTGCTACCACCATAGAAGGTGACCCTGCTTTCTAGAATTGTACTGAATCTGGCTGTACAAAATATTCTAGGGGACACGGTCCCCTCCTGACATGGCCAACCCATCGTAACCTTCTCTTTTTGATAGTGGTTTTGAACTGTGTCAGTCCTGTGCGCTACAACATCTCTGTGTTTGGTATTCTGTCTTCTCACTTTATTTTCAGGATCTTATGTAGACATCTCATGTGGGAGTTGTTCAATCTCTTGATGTGCCTAGCATATGTAGTCCATGTTTCTAAAGCATAAAGCAGGTATGACAGCACCCAAGTCTCACAGATCTGCATTTTCACCTTAGCTGATAGTTTGCTATTTCACACGTTTCTGTAATAGCCTGAAATTCTTACTGCTTCTCCAATTCTGTTAAACAGTTCACTCTGAAGGTCAAGATTCCTGCTGATTGTAGAACCTAAGAGGCAGAAACTGTCAACGACACCAAAAGATGTATCCTTCAGTGATGTCAGGTATTGGTTCTTTCACCCCCTGGTACATGAACAGTCTTCTTGAGACTAAGTGTCATCCTAAAGCTCTTGCATGACTCAGATAAATCTGCCCAAGACATTTTGCAGGAAGATTCCCTGTGAGCAACGAAGGCCATATCATCCACAAAGAAGAAATCTCTCAGAACCAGTTCTTTCACCCTGGTTTTTGCTCTATAGCTTGTGATGCTGAACAAGTCCCCATCTAGTCTGGCTTGAAGATGAATGCCATCATTGCTGTCCTTGAATACATGAAGAAGCAGTAATGAAAAGTAGATGTTAAAAAGCAAGGGGCATAAAACACACCCCTGGTTTCACCCCATTGTTGATGTCAAAGGCATTCAATTCTTTTTTCATACAGTACAGTTGCCTTCATACCTCGATATGAGTGAATGCTGTTATAACAGCTTGGGGGGGACAACCTACTTTCTTCAGAACAATAAAAAGGTCCTGTCTGTTGACTGCACTGAAGACCTTCATCAGATTGATGAAGGCTATGTACAGTAGTATTTGTTTCTCTACACTTCTCTTGCAGTTGCTTGTCAAAAATCGTATCAATGGTGCAGCACCCTGAACAGAACAGAAACTGCATTGACTTTCAGAATAGATTTTTTCACCTAGAGATTGCAACCTAGGGAGCATGATGCAAGTGACAATTTTTCTAACAATGTTCAACAGTTGCCCTACTCACTACTATCTCCTTTGTTTTTGTATAACTGTACAAACCAAACATCTTCGAAATCTTCTAATACCACTTCCTCTTTTCAACAAGGTAGTATAAATTCATGAAGTTTTCCAAGTAAATTTGTCACTGGCACCTTTGTAGATTTCAGCAGGCAAACAGTTGTTGCTGGATACCCTGTTTCCAGGAATTGATTTAATGGCTTTCCGGAAATCTTCTGATATAGGTTCATTGTCCAAATCCACCATAAACTTTGAATCGTGTTGTTTGAGCTCTCTGTGATTGATTTCCATCTCACTATAGTACAGAATTCCATAGTGCTCAAGCTGTTTTTATCAGTTATGGCACTTCTTTTTAACTCCTTCAGAGAGTTGTTTTCTTCTTGACTAGACCAATTGCTCATTTGACGTCTTTGTACGTTCCATGGCTACCAACTGCATCAGCTGCTTTTTGAATATCACAGAGTTTCAGTAAAAAAAAAAAAGTCTTAGGCACACTTCTTAATCTCCTTCTGCATTTCTCTTTGAGCCTTTCATATTTTCCAGGGCAAGGGTGTTGAGAGATTTCTTGTAGTTGGTTAGTGCTGTTGTTCTTTTGTTTTCAACTAGTGGTAAAAGGGTTTCAGAATGCTCTTCAAACCTGTCTGAATTTTTCTTGCATTTTTTTGCCAAACTTTTTGCAGCAGTATTGTACGTTAGTTTTTAAGCCTCTCCAAGCCCCAGTGGTTGAGTTGTTACATAAACTTGCTTCCACAACTTCTTCATTGAATAGTCTGCATTTTTCTATTACTTCAGTTTGGCTGATGTCTACCTGAGGACAACTGGTAGTTTTGCTACTACAGTGGATCTTTTTTGCACTGATTCTGACTTTGCATGGTCAGTGTCACAGTCTGCAGTGTGGTAATACCTTGTATGCAGTATTTCTTTCAGGTAGTTACGCCTGGTCAGAACCAGATCTCATTGGTGCCAGTGCCCTGATCCTGGATGTTTCCACAAAGTCTTTCTTTTGATTTTCCCAGTGAAGTAGGTGTTGGTAAAACATAAATTTTGACTTGCAAAAGTTCTGAAACTTGCTGGCTGTTTTCACGCATATTCCCAATTCTGTGTTTTCCTGGAATACCAGGCCAGTTCTCAAAACTACATCCAATTCTTGCATTGAAGTCACCAAGTATTACAATGGTCTCATTTCTGTGAGTTCTCAAATCTCCTTTTCAAGTTTCTGGCAGAAAACATTCTTGTCTTTGTCACTAGCTTGAAGGGTAGGCATATAGACACAAAACAATATGATTAATCCATTCTGCATATACCCCCAAAATCAAATAGTATTCAACTGCAGGCATACAAAAAAATCAACTAGTATCCTATCTAGCAGTACCCTCTCACTGTCCCAAACCCACATTATTTCAGCCTGTGTATCTACTAGAAAAATGACAGCTAATAAAAGATTAAATTTATCTTTGGCATAACTCTGTTGCCTTGGATAACCCTGCAAGGGATGGTTGGAATTCAACGTTAAGTACAGCAGCTTGATCCTATTCCCTCATTGCCGGTGTTGGACACATCACTATGTTACTGATCAGCTATTCTGAACTTTTTTTGCAAGAGATGAAAAGAAAGAGAGATTGTCATGTTTGACACCTGATGTCAAGCAAACAGGGCATCTTAAAAGGACACATGCTTTCCAATTGCTAGAAGCACACATTTTCCTTTAGTCAACTCTCTGAAGACAGTGAGACCCGTCTCAGTCCTTACTTAAACTGCTGGAGCGGTCTCTCTGTGCTTCAAAAAACAGCCAATTTTGTGAAACATCGAGCCAACGTCTGTCAGCACCTAGGAGCAGTAAGTGGGGGGATGAAGGAAGAGAAATCTGTATAAATCAACAGCTTGAAAATTCTGCTTCCTGTATCATGTGGCTGTATAACTGATTATTACTTATATCCTAACTGTGAAGGTACTACACTGGAGTTGTGGAGAGGGATTTATTCTGTTTACCAGTTATTCAATATTTATAAAGACCAGGTCTAGTTAGTTTATATAATAATTGTTTGGAAAGGGTCGTGGGTCTGCCAAAATGTAAGAGGAGATTCTCCTCCAAAAAGTTAGTGATGGGTAGGAAACACACCAATGAACAAACACACCAACAAAGAAAGTGCATGTCCACAGATCATGCAGTGGGGAAAATCTAAAATATAATAAATACAAATTTAAGTATAATGGCCCCAAATCTTCAAATGGGTACAGTACTTCCAAAACCAAAAGCAGAGCTGGGCTTTTTGGCTTCACTTTTGATTAAAATAAGCATGAAGGAGACTTGATGAAAGGAGGAGAGAGGTCAAAAAAGAAAATACTGTTGAGTCCCTGGGAAAAACTCTGATTTCTCATTACTGTAAAAGCAAGGTTTGTACCCTGAATCAAAGCCCCTTTGGGCAATCACTCTGGAGGTGGTCCAGATTTCACTGATGATCTTGAGCCAAATTCTGCATAGCTATCACCTACTTGCACAACATGAACAGCCGAGCCCAGCCCTGTCTGCTCCATATGGCACTGCCAAGCACCCAGCCTGGCACCGTTCGCAGGGACAGGGCTGGGCTTGGCACTTGCAGCGCTGCTTGCAGAAGATAGGGTCTAGATTGGTGCTCACCTGGCGCAGCCCAGGCAGTGTCACTTGATGGGGCTGCACCAGCCAAGTCTGGCCCTGACTTACTATGAAAATGCAAAGTTTTTGCATTGGAAAAAAGCAAAATACACTGTGCATATACATATTGCATATACACTGTGTCGACCTATACACCATGACATATGGTAGTCCCTAAATATCTGCTCTGGAACACCTAGAGTTGTTTTCTAATTCTAATAATCATATATACATGGCTAGAGACCTACCGAATACATGGTGGAAGCACGCTACGCGGCAGCTCTTTTAATCCTGCAGGTTCCCCCCCTGTATAGACAGGGACCTACCAAAACCAAGGAGGCAGGCAGCCAATTTAACAAACAGATCATGGGGTTTTTACAGGCTTATGGTGGGAGACCCCCATGCCTCTGATGGGCTGAGTGGTCCTGGTGACTCCACCCCTTGCCGCTGATTTTCTGAGGGCTGAAAATCTTGCAGTCTCATCCTCATCGCTGGTTGGTGGTAGTGGTGGGAGGGGCTGCATGACAGGCAGCCTTCTCAGTCAGTCAGCAGCAAGGGGCAGAGGTGGCAGCCATCTTTGCAGCTCCCCTTCATGCCAGCAGCTCGCCTCCCCTCTTACTCCGCCACAGGCTGCGAGGCCAGGCCACAGTGGCCATGAGAACTGCTGGTTTCCAATGGGGAGCCAGCATTTTATTTTTACTTAGTTTTTTTTCCCCATGGATTTCACAGACATTGCCCAATTTCACAGACAGTGCCTGATTCTGCAATTTCCAAAATCCTCAAAATCACAAATTGAATAGGTCCCTAGTTATAAACTAAGCAAGATGCATGTCACTCCTGCATTTCAAGACTCTTGTAGATCCTACCTGGAGACATGAGTAGAGAATAATTTTTGAAAGCCTAAAAAGGGGCAGACGGGAGGCAGAGAAAAGATGAGGGCACAGCTCTGTTTTTTGAACACTTAGCCAAATGATCTGCTATGACCTTTAATCCTCCATAATGCCACTTCAGAGTGATAATTAGCACATTGTTAAATCACTGATTTAATTAACAGATACACTGTAAGAGATTAACACTAATTGGATGGAGTGGAACCTTCAAGATAAGTGTTAATCCATTAACTACTGATGTAGCATAGAAAGGCTTCTAAACTATCACAACTGCACAACCAAAAAATGCCCACATGCTAATTACTCATGTAGCATGGAAAAACTTTTTAATTAAATATCAGAATTCCACAACCAAAATATACTTTATTAGATGTTAATATAAAGATGGTATACAAATCACTAGTGCCATGCTGAGTGCCCGCAATTCCTATTACTATCATGACAGCAGAACTATTTACTCCCTGGAGCCCAGCTAAGTAGAGAAGGCTCTAATAAAATAGTTGGGGAAATTTACTACATTCATGCCATTTTGGTTAGTTAGGTCCTTGTATACTTTCTAAATACTAATTATAGTGCAATAAAAGTGTTTAGCAAGTCATGTTGTATTGCTGGCAAAACGCATGTAACTGTAAACTTCCACCTGCCTAATTATTATACTGCAGTAGTTGGATTTAAAAAAAAAATAAAATAAAATAAAACAAAGGATGCTAAATTTAAATTTTTGTCTTAGGGGGTGTACAAGGGAAGGACTATATTTTGTTCTGGGTTTGTAGAACGCCATGCAGAGTGCGATTTTGGATAGGACAGAGATACCTAGGTATTAGGGCAATACAAATAAAAACATGTTTCTTTTCAAGAGTATTTTTTTTAAGGGGTTCTCTTATTTAGCAAAATGGAATTCAAATTCAGCACTCTACCAGCTGGCAAGTAAGATTCTCCTTGAAATGAGGGTTGCAGTCTTTTTTTCTAAGATTCTTAAGCTACTACTACAGACATCCTATCTAGGCCCCATTCCATCCCCAAATTTCCCTTTGTACAAAAGTGCACAGAAATCCTCTGAGGGCTGGGCTGAATGGTGAGCAAAGATACTGCCTAATCCACAAACTCCATAAATTCTGTCTTCTACCCTAGTGCACTGTACCACTGCATTCAGAGACCCAGCTGTAGCAGATGGAGAATAGAATTTGCCTCTAAGTGAATAATTGAATATGATCAGAAGATCCGTTTGGGTAACCAATAATAGTTACATTTACGAAGTCCACGCTACACAGCAGTAAAACAAACAAACAAACAAACAAAAAAAAAACACACAAGTTTTTAAAAAGAAAAAAGGTAACATGAAATGATAGAAGTTTAAGGTCAGAAAGTCTGCTATTTTGTAGGTCACCCTCTTTTCAATTTAAGCTGCAAGAAGCCAGAAGCATTTGCACCATGTGCTCCTGAAACTCAGTACATGACCCAAATATGACAGAAGCAAAAATGTCTGAAAAAAACTAACTGTCTAGATAAGAACACAAGACCATCCAAGTACTTTTCTGAGACTTCTGCCCTGTGGAAGGTGTCTGACTCTCTTGCATTATGCAGTAATAGATGCTGCATCCTGGTTTGAGATCATACTTGTTACAGAAGTTTTCATTTTAGGAGAATGGGTTGCAAATGATTCTATTTTCCCGGGGGGAAGAAAAAAAGACACTACATAAATATATTCATTAACATGTCTGAGTGGATTTCTAGGCCCTCAAATGAGGGCGATGGGGAACAAATGGAAAGACTTTTAGCTTAGTAGGCCTGCAGCCAATGCCAGCTCTCACTCCATGCAGGCCATTTGTCAACTGGACTCATGGAAATTACAACCCGAGATATACCAGTGTTACAGTTCTCACAATTTTATCATGAATTGCATACTGCCTGGTGCATTTGTTAAAGACCCAACTCCGAGAATAAGTCTTCCTCTTTTTAAAAAAAAAAAAAGTTTTCTAGGCCTGATGGTTGTGGAGAAAAGTGAAAAGATATTATTCATAAGAGCTTGAGAAGATTGTAGACAAACAGAAACCCAGATTTTAAATGCTCATAATTTATAAGTCAATATCTTTGTTTTGGGTGGGAGGAAGACCATGAGCACCACCGACTCAAAATGTTTTGAATGCTTGAATATTTGTTTCCAGTGTCATTCCAAAGGACAGCCATCTGATCATACCCTGCAACTAAGAACAAATCTCATTTTATCCAGTAAATAGCTTATGAACTGCTCAATCCCTTATCTTGAGTTTCCCCGGGCTCCAAGACACTCCCAGCATCTGAACCCCATTGAAAAGGAAACTACTTCTACTCTAGTAGTTTAAGAAATCTGATCTTCTATTTATTTGGCCTTGGCTGGGATAACTCACATAGTTTGCAGAATACCAGCAGAGAAGAAAGAAACTGGAACTCAGTACAGGTGACAGGATGCTAGGAGTGGAAGCTCCCCATGTAGTTTCAGACCCAAACAGGAAGTGCAACTAGTATAAATGTATTATCTCTTGCGGCCTAAGTGGCTCAGAAGGCCGAGCTGCTTTCAACACTTGTTGAAAAAGACCTACAACCATTTAGTGAGGACATTGTGAAACCCGGAAGCCTTAATTAATAACAAATCAAATTTTCATAATACAAATGAGAGTGCAGCTATTCAGTGTATTTTCCTGTTCCATGTGCCATGAAAAACATGATGGCAATAAGGAGGAAGAGATGGGAATGGAAATGACTTCTTAAAAAACAACATCCTGTGAGGAGCGTTGTCTCCAGATTTACAAGGCACACTATCAAAAAGGAAGGGCGTGTAACTTTGGGCAAGAGAAAAAACGCTAACAGTACTTCCGGAACATTATTCCAGAGGCAAATGTAAACCAATGCTGATTTAGGAAGATTCATTCTCACCTCATTTTTTTCTCTCTCAGAGCCAAGATGGGCAAGAGAAACTGCTTGCTTAGGTATCCAAAACACCCATGGAAAAATAATCCATCAATGTGAATATACTTCTGTGAGATGAGGTTTCTACCTTGGACGGCAAAGATACATTGTAATATTAACTATATATATAGGTATGTATGCTGTCTTGGAACCTAAGGAAGGAGAAATCTGTTTTAGTGTCTACACAATTACGAAAACTTCAAAATGTTAAAAGTGATGTGCTCAGTGGGACACAGAAACCTGGCTGCAAACTTGGAAGACAGTGAGTGGACAGAAGGAGGGAGGTTGGATGTCACATGCCTGGACAAGCCAGGTGGCTGACACTGGCATCCTTTTCCCCGTCTCAAGGTGGGTTTGGACAGACTAATGCTGGTCCTTCCTTCTGAGATGACAAGTTAATAAAGTTGTTCAAACAAGCAGAGCAAGTAATCTGGGAAAACCCAAATTACTCATCCAAATGTCACCCTGGCAACTTGCCATGAACCTGTGGGCCACATGTAATTGGCATCAAACACAGCAGACTGCAGCTGCCACTCATCACTGGTGCGAAAATAATGCCTGAAGAGAGACTAATAGTTCTCCTTTGGATCAGGATGAAGTACCGCTCTAAGACACTGCGTAGCCTACTCAGGCTGCACTTCTTTATTAATAGGGAGCTGCTATGCAGAAAAAAGTGAGGACTGATTTGGCTGCGAGCTAGATTTCGCCATCCTAAAGCACACTGTCTGAATTAAGCTAAAAAAAGGCAATGAATAACCCAAAAGAAAATTTCCTTCTACATTTTCAGCATCTTTTGCTTTGGGTTGCCTTTTTGCAATATTTTTCTGACTTAAAGGCTGAAACTGCCATTTATGCAACAGTAAAGTTACAAATGTCAACATGAATCAGAAAATACCAATGTTTCTACTCTCAAACTGAAGAATGAGAGCAGAAAAAAACCCCCAACACAGCTAACCACCTCTGGGCTCCCATTCTAACACTAACGCATTTCTACTGCATATAGTTAAATCTTAACTAAACATCAAAAATAATTCGTATACATACATACATATAGGTAAGATTTACATATAATAAAACCTCTAACAGACATTCCCTGAACTGGCAAGACCTAATGAATACACCAAATCACCTGCCCCACAACAGGTATGTGTTACTGATACTAATGATATAGTTCATATATCACCATATCATGCAGAACCTTTCAGGACATACTTTGATGTCAGAAATAAGTAACATTGTGCAATGAGGAACTAAAAGCATTTCAGGAGTGTTCTGAAATGCTAAAAAACCCTCTCTGATGCTAATTTTGTTTGCTTATAAAACATTTATGTTTTAAGGAAGTGAGGGCAGACAATTGATACTTGGAATTTCTGTCAAATGCCATATTCTGTCATACTTATAGATATGCATCTAGATCCTAATTAAAAATTCAATTAAGGAACCATTTCAGCTAGTCATCATATGTTAGTCACTCTACAGACTACAAAGTGTTCTTCTTCACCCTGTGTGTTCCAAATACAATACTGTGAATTGTTCTACAAATCTGAACTGTGCTATCTTGGTTCATCTGTGTCTGTGCTGGTTTGAGATTTTTCATTTTCAAATATCCCACATCAGAGAACTAATCTGCCCTAACCACCACTTCTTTGCATGAAACACGCTGTATTGACAATATAGAACACTTCAAAGTCAATATAGTAGCAGCAACTCTAGAAGCAAAGAACAAACTTAAGAAAATTGTAAAAGGTAGTATGAAAACCAGAGAGAGAGAAAAATACACAGAAGGTTATGCAAGAGAGCAAAATTTAATGCCTTAGGTGTCAGAAACAGCGCATGTGCCCTGCTATCCTATTAAATGTACAACTAGAAGATTTTTAAAATTTCTGTAGAAAATGAAAACTTAGGACTGCATTAGAAGTTAGTAATTCATGCGCCTTCCTATACCACTTCTGATTGACTATGACAAGCCTGAAGATGTGCTCCAGAATTTTTCCAAGGCAAGCCTATTTATAACTCAGAGAGGGAGAATAAGGAAGAAATATAGATTTTTTTAAAATCTGAAGTCTAAAGATACTTAAAACAGACCAAGGCAGAACAGTACTTCAAATTTTAAGCCATAATTTCAGTACAGTTGATGCTTTTAAACAGAAAAGTCTTTTTTTTAATAAATTAAGGCTGAAATTAATGATCATCCTTTCAGAAAAAAATCACTCTGCAGCTCCCTAGACTACATTAAGCCTAGAGACATTTCTTATAATATTATTCAGACTACAGATTGCCTTCAGCCTGGGAAGACAAAAGCAGAACATGGGGGAAAAAAAGAAAAAAAAAAAGGCTATCCAAAGAACTATGTTAATGCAGTACCAGGCTGCTGGAACAAAACAGCTTTCTGGCTACTAAAGCCAGCCAGACATCTCCTGAAGCAAGCAGAACTATTAAGAGTACAAGCCATCAAAAATTAAAGCCGTCAGGAAAAGAACCAATTCTTAGTACTCAGGTCACCACTGAATACTATTAATGTGTTATTCATCTGCACCAAGTTCCTATGAAATGTCTGTCTTTTTTCCAAGGAAAGTCTCTTGCGATTATTATTCCTCCCATTTAGCTGGTCACACTTAAGTCACTCCTACATTTCACAATAAACCTTTAGGGCACCTCCAGACGAGTGTGCACATGCAGTTTGCAGCACTGCGAGACCGTCTGCAGCGCCACAAAGTACACATGCACACGGTTGCCATGCTGCTAATTTAGGATCTCCCCGTGTCAAAAAAACCCTGCATTTCAAAAATGTTGGGTAGTACACACAGCAGCAATGTGTGCTGCCCAAAACTGGGCCTGGCCTGCCAGAGCCACATTCCGGCTGCTGGCCAGGGTCTGTGTGCCTGCAATCACTGCTGCAACCCGGGAGGCTCCCAGGACCCAAGGTGAGGCTGCTGAAGCCAGCCTAGGTGCCTCCCTTACTCCACCCGGGGCAACTTGCCACATGCCAGAACACATGTGCAGGGGCATTCCCTGGGGGACAAGTAGCAGCACAACTATGTGCCGCTGCTATTTGTCCCTGGGGAAATGCATGTGCTCACTTGTCTGGATGTGTCCTTAGTGGGCAACATGTGATAGAATTCACATATATAACTCATATTTGGGGGGTGGCTCATACTAATAGCGGCCTTTGAGGATGAATAACAACTCTCTCCTCCAACTAATTTGGAGATTAATCAAAGCTACATTGACTGTTGAATGTTTGAAGAATTCCTATTGCTATTTCTTTACTGCTTCCTGAAGTTCAGTTCAACAGGCCAATATTTAAATCTTTCTTTCTTTCATGCTGGTAAGCTCTTCACCATTCTTTCCCGAAAGCCTGGAAGCCAGCTAACTTCTGTGTGCCTGAACATAGGTTTATTACCAAAAAGACTTATTTGGGAATAACCACTGTCTTTTCTGGTCAGAAGAAATGAAGCTTTAAGTTGAGCTCATTCTTTGGCAGTGCAGTAGTTTTCACTGACTCACAGGCACTGCAGGATTCCAAAGCCGCATATGCATCTATCATGCAGTTCTGGAGAATGAGGGTTTGTGGAATAACTACTTTTAGTTTCTCTCTAGTACATTTTGCAGGCTAGTTTATATCATAGCTAGGGCTCTGGTAAGTGCTATGTTTCTGCAATTATCCCCGCTGATTAATTTTGACATGGAATTAGGTTATTGCTTATGCAGAGTATTTTATGGTATATATTAATAGGTGTACTCCTGTGCTTCCTCTTGTGGAGCACAAGAGGAACAACGTGATACAGAAATGACTCCCTTACAGTTTTATAACAATTTAGTTTTTCAAACCAAAGTGGTTTATATATTTTTACCTTGCTAGTAAAATCTCTCTATCTGGACTAGGGTCTTTTCCAGCACCCAAATAAAATCTAACAGCTCCGTTTACAAGGGGGAAAACACAGGAAAATTCATCTGAATTAATTTTTAAAGTGAATTAGTTAAACCACATTAATGCTCTGCAAGGACACATTCATTCACTATTAGTGTCTTTAATTCAGTTTAGCTTAATTCGTTCTGGAAGCTAGCGTGACCATGGAAACTGCAGAAAAATGAAGTAGTCTTAGAATGGAGACCAGGCCTACATCTACGGTCATGCAGACATAGGCCAGAGATAGCAAGATGATTTTGACACTGGGCCCTAATTTCAAGCCCAGTTGTGAAATACCCAGGAAATACTAGCAGGTATCACATTACGGTGCTTGGATACTATTTCCTCACTTATTTCACCCAGGAATAAAAGATTGAAGATGCTTTCTATTCTGACTTCTAAAAGTAAATGGACTACTGCAGTTTTCAAGGTGGCTGGTCGATTGGTGCCTCTGAAGAAGATATTTTACAGCATTACTGTAAAATATCATGACCTAAAACCTAACTGATATTATTTAGATTTATCACACACTGGGCTATACTCAACCACAGCTTAGACTGGCTTCCAACAGCACTGCCCACTGTGTGAGGTCTCTCCTAAAACACACAGGAAGAAAACTGGGTTCAGTACACAACCACGGTGCAACTTCTGTCACCTCAGTCACTATGCAGGCAGTTAAAGCATAGGAAGAAAAATGATAATTTGAGCGTACAGAATGTTACTGGAAAGGATTTTGTTGGAGATACCTTTTATTGAACCAACTACATGGCTGGGATGAAGACAGGCCTTTGCATACAAGGCATTCTAGAATGGTATCGTGGTTAACAAACATGGATATGCTAAATTATAAATTTCTTCTTCATAATTTAAGAAAAAGGGCAAATGCAAAAGTTATGGCAACTAGATAATTGTATAGGTTTGTAATTACTTTATTTTTAAAACAACATATTCTACAACTTTTTACTTCAATCCAAACTCCAACAAGTGTTGTTTTTTTTAAGCAGCCTACCTGTTTGCAATCCATGACATAGATTTTTGACATCTACACTCCAGTAAAACTTGAAGAAAATTACAAGGATATTAACAGTCTAGGCCCATTTTGGTATGCGCTGTATAATACATTCCATCAAAATCTGCTCCACACACAAAAATCACTCATATTCATTAGGTTTACATTTTTAAAAACATGGGTTCAACAGAATTGAAACAGAATAGAAATTCATATCTTGATTACATTTGTGAAACTAAAAACATTTGCTTATTTGGGTATGGATACGCTACAGGAAGTAATCTAATAGACACCAATTGTTCAATTTTTGTTGAAGCTTGGGACATAAGTGAAATTTAAAAAAAAGAATAGTGTTATGTAGAGAGGGAGGTACTATATATAGGTATAAGATTAAAAAAACCCCCACCTTTTATTTTAAATGTACAACAATTTTTAATAGATGCATGCTCCATATGCAAGCCCATGCTTCTATTATACAAACTGAACAAATGGATTCTTAGTAGTTCAAGAAATCTTTGGTATTTAAAAATAATAATTTTTAAATTAAAAACCAACAGTCTTCACAAACCCTGTCTCTGTATAGCACGAGCTCTTAAAGCATAATTTAGAATGACAAAAGAAGGCTTTTCAGTGAGTTCTGAGTCATTACCTCACACCAGTTACCCCTGCCACACACACACGTTATTTAAGATCATACACAGTTGTGACATTCTTGGAACATCTAGACACAACATGAGCCAAAGACTATTGTAGTACATCTTGTCTCATAATCCATTACACCGTTAGTCACCAAGTAGTAGAAAATACTTACTATCTACCACATTCAGTAGAAACTATTGGCAGAATTGGGTCCAGAAACTGCACAATAAACCAGAAAAATAAATCAGACTGGCTGTGCATGCTATATCACCCTAAGCACAAACTTTTAATGTAATCATGAGGTTTTCTATTACATTACCACTTAAATTAACACTTTAAATCACTGATGTCCAGTGTTAGAGGAAGAAAGTGTGCAGCTCACACATTATATTAGTTCAAAACATACTCGAGTCAAACTCCAAATATTAAAAGAAAAATCATCTCTCAAGAGAAATAAAAATCTATTTAAAAATTATGTTTCCTTTAATGGAAAAGTGATCGTTCTATTATATATAAATACACATCTTTCACAAATAGCTTATAGAATGCTAAATTATGATATGAGTGGTAATGTATAATGTTTGAATGTGGGTCCTGATCCTTAAATGGGTAAATTACTACAGCTCTGTTGAAATCAAAGCCAATTTATACCAGATGAGAAGCTGAGGTTTCATTTCAAACATATTGCCTTACATCACCAAAGCCAGCAGCACATTTCAGAGGGTTCATGACTCCAACACAGAAACTACATGGTTAAAGAGTAAACCTCTCTCTGGGAGCTTTTGGTTGCAATTAACATGTGTCCAGTTTGAAGCATGTGCCACTTAGGAGGTGATCTTC
This sequence comes from Crocodylus porosus, assembly GCF_001723895.1. Classification (NCBI taxonomy): domain Eukaryota; kingdom Metazoa; phylum Chordata; order Crocodylia; family Crocodylidae; genus Crocodylus; species Crocodylus porosus. The sequence continues at coordinate 68,141,749 of NW_017728950.1, forward strand.
TTTCACCACAGATAAAGTAAGATCTCACTACATTTCATCAAATTTACATGCAAGTCTAAAGTATTAGAGAGAGTGCGAATTTGGAAGTGCATACTTCACATAGACAGCACTTTAAATTATGTAGAATGAGACGATGTTAAAGTCCTAGTCAATCCTATGAAATGATTAAATCAAAAGTCATATGAAAAGGCTTCAGAGGAAAATAGATTTTTAGTCTTTTTTTTTTTTTTTTTTTAACTGAACACTGAGAAAGAAAGCCAGATTGTGAGAGCGCAAGCCAGTTTATTAAACACAGCAACATGTATTTTTATAACCTGCTTCTTACAGTAAGCTAAATGTCACATGCATTGTATTTTGCAGACAGTGGGAATTGTACAGTCTTTGGACAACTCTGCATAAACTTAAATATTTTTAATATCACCTAATTAATATAATTCATTTTAATATAATAGGGGCTTAAACAACATGAACTGATCTAGAGATACATGTTATTTTATTTTTTAAAATAAGAATATTCATAGGGTCTTTTTAATCTTTGGTTTTAAATACAGGTTTCCCTTGCTTTATGCTGTACACGTGATCCTGGAAAATGGTGCATAATTTGAATTGCCTAAAGGGAACCCACTTTACGCTGTAACAAATAGGGATATGTTCTGTGACCTCAATTGTACTGACCCCCAGATCCATTTCTACCACTTTTACAAGACAATATTGGTACTTGCCAAACAGCAGACTGTACACACAAGCACAGGGCACTATCATAATGGGGATGGCAACTATAGAAACATGTGTTGCAGACAATGAGCAAGGAGCGCACAGATCTACACACAGGAAACTACTATATTTTGGTTCATGTCACTCCCACAGTGCACCGCACAAAAAAAACCTGACTGTGGGCTTCTACCACGCTGATCGCATAAGAGTGAAATTACCTCGCATACAAGGAATTTTTGGTCTAAAAAAAAGCATCATTGCATAAGAGTGAATTTGGACATATAGAACCCACATGAAGTGAGAGAAACCTGTACATGGTTTTAAATGGGTTTTTTTCTAACAAAGGCTGATGTTCAAAGTTATAGATATCATTTTGTTTTAATGTAACAGATATTGTTTTATTTTAATGGAAAGAAAATAACCCAAAGTAACTTGGAATTACTGAACAATCACACAGAACAAGAACGATTTATACCACTGCTTATCCAAGGTGTTTGGGGGGGGGGGAGGAGAAATCTGAATTATTTGGATATGTGAAGAAATAGGAAGAAAAAAAACTACTAAGATGAATTAGGATTTTCAGAGCCAAGTTTCAGATCTGAGTCTTATTAATATGTTGTAAGCAAGGAAAGTCTTTCTTTCAAAGTGAATCTGAGGCCCCTGGCACACATTCATTTAATGGTGCAAAGGGATCTGATCACTGATCCTAGCCATTGTTCCTCCTGGAACACCCCATGTCCATGGCAGGAAGTGCCAGGTGATATCACCAGGGCAGGGGGTCAGACTTGATGATCTGTTCAGGTCTCTCACAACACTAGAAACTATGAACAATGAGGAAATCCTAGCACTTATCCATCAGAAGAAAGCCCCATTCTGCAGTCGGCAAAATGAACACTCCAACCAGCAAAAACAAGAGGCTTATCACCACCTTAAACTGTGAAACTAGCTCAAAGTTGTAGTTCAGAAGGCTATGGGACATCAAGAACCAGTGGTGGCAAGCAAAGGCCACAGAGCTCCAGTTTCACTGACCAACATGACATAAGAAGCTTCTTTCTAGCAATAAAAGCCATCCACAGGCCACAGTCCAATGGCACAACCCTGGGGCAATCTCAGGATAGTAAGATGCTACTCAACTGTGAATCTGAGGTCTCAGCTGCCACTGAGTCCATCCCTCCACACCCAGTAATAGAACCTCTTGCTGATCCCCCATCCTTCAAGAAGTCTGGCGTGCCATCACTCACAACAAGAACACTAAGGCACCAGCCCCAGATGGCAGCCCTGCAGGGGTCTTCAAAACAGGTGGAACAGCACTAGCACAAAAATTTCTCATCAAAATATGAGTTAACAAGGAAGTTCCACCTGACTTAAAGAATGCCAACACTGTGACCACCTACAAGGAAGTGGACAGGTGCTGGGGATGTGTGGGAACTACAGAGGCACTGCCCTCCTCTCCATTGCTGGGAAGATTCTTACTAGCACTCTTCTGAATTGCCTCCTCCCTCTTGCCAAAGATGTCCTTCCAGAATCCCAGTGTGGCTTTATATCATCTTGGGGTACCACTGACATAATTTTTGTTGCACAAGAGATCCAGGAGAAGCACAGAGAGCAACAGCTGTTTATGGTATTCATGGTCCTAACCAAGGCCTTCAACTTCATCAATCATGAAGCCTTATGGAAGGTGCTGGCTAGATTTGGTTGGCCACTGAAGTTCATCAGTGTCCTCAGGCTATTCCATGATGGGATGACTGCCACAACCCTCTGCAAAAGATAGACAGACTAGACTCATTTATGGTGTTATCCTCATGCACACTGAAAGCAATCTGCTGTCCACCCTTGACCCCTTCTCAGGTGCCTATCACAGCCTGGGATTCTCCCTGAACAAGGTGCTCCATCAGTCTCCCCCAGCACAAGTTACCCTTTCTCCCCACAAATTACCATTGCTGGAGAACCCCTGGAAAACACTGAGCATTTCTCATACCTTGGCAGTCACCTCTCCAAGTCAGTCAGTCTTGACGTAGAAATTGAACATAAGATTCACTGTGTCAGCATATCCTTCAGAAAACCACTTCACCGTGTCTTTGCTAACCGAGATCTGCAGATGCAAACTAAGATTCTGGTCTATAATGCAATGGTTGGTTATCCCCAAGCTCCTCTATAGGTATGAGAGGTGGGTGACATATCAAAGCCATATAAAGCACCTGGAACGGTTCCATCAGCATTGCCTCAGGAAGATCTTCCGCATTAGATGGGAAAACCACTGCACTAATGCCAGCATCCTCTCTGCAGCTAATGTAACCAGCATCAAGGCAAAGATCATGAAACATCAACTCCACTGGGCTGGCCATTGTGTGCAGATGGATGACTCCCAAAGCAAGTCCTCTTCTCTCAACTTAGTTATGGTAAAAGGAACTGCTAAACTTCCATGGACAGAGGAAGTGCTAGAAGGACACTCTGAAAGCATACCTTCAGAAGGATGGCATCAACTGTACAAATTGGGGCGGTCTCAATGGCATGGCACCATAAATCAAGCTACAGCTCATTTCAAAGAGAACTACCTTGCTCAGGAAGACAAGAAATGGCAGAGGACACAGGAAAGCACACAACATCCTGGCCAACAGCTGTGCCCCACACACCCAGGCATCATATGTCAACTCTGTGGAAAAACTGGCAGAGTATGGATTGGACTCCTCAGCCACCTTAAAACTCACCAGTAATCCCACGCCCCTGGCAGACATCATCCTTGTATCGAGGGACAGCTGATATATACAGTGCAATTAACACCTGAAATGAATCTTAAATGTAACATGTGTCAGGGCCCCCAAGGGAAATAAGATTGGGAAGAACATTAATGTGGACTTATTTTTTGAAAAAGCTCTCTTTAAAAGGAAAACATACATTGATTCCAATTATCAGAGAATCAGCATTCCATTTTAAGGACCGACTTATGTGGATTACCATATTTTCTTGCATACAACTCACACCTTTTCCCCAAAAAGCAGCCCTGCCAATGTTGGGATATGCATATTAAGCAGGGAAACTGCTTTCTTCACTGGAAAAGCAGCATGTGTGGAGACACTGTGCATGCCGTGAAGTTGCCCAGATGGCCATCTTGTATGACTCAGCCAAATGAAGGGGTGGTGTCCTGTGTTAACCCTTTAAGCCATAGCTATTGGGTGAGCTCTGTGCCTGAAGAAATAGTGCACTGTTAGTAGGACCTTGATGAGGAAGCAACAATTATTTACAAGAACCACTTACAGTAAAGAAAAAATAACTTTGCTACTATCTTTGCTTATCTAGGCTTGGGGCCTAACCTTGTATGACACAGAGAAAGTCCTTCAGGAAGTTCCTGCTGCCAGCTGCCTCACCCACAGTGTCTTCTGGGATGTCACACTTCCTGGACACTTACATTTCTGGGAGGACTTAAGTCACTTGGTTGCCCATGACTGGAAAAATCTTTTTTTTCTATATTCTGCCTTCTAAAAACAAGGTGGGTATTTTATTTGAGGGTGCATTGTATGTGAGAAAATATTGTAGATATTGTAAAGGCTGTTAAAATGAACAGGATTATAATCATAAATTGTTCAGGGCATCATAACTTGGGAAATGTCAGTAAAGCTTGTTTTTAAAAAAAACTAAACAGAAAAAGCCAAAACATCTGTTCCATTTTCCACCTGAGCCTTTTCCTTGACACTTTCCCATATGACAAATGGTCTTACATATGGCAAATGGTCTCAGTTAACTCTCTCCTGGTTCCTGGCTCAATGACCACTTGGACTTCCCTGCACAGATATTTTCCAAAGATTTTTTTATCAAGTCTTTCAAGTTTGGTATGTTCTCACATGCAGTAAAGAAGGAGACGTGGTGAAGCCTGGACATAGAGTTAATAAGAATTTGAAGTGAAGGCACCAAGTGCCAGGTAGAAAGATGTATTTTTCAAGGTAAAGTGGGAGCAGGGAAGGAGGTGTGTCCAGAGAAAGTGGCTTGCTGGGATTTGTTTAGCATCAGGAGTTCAAGAAAAATGTCAGTTTGAGCTGTCTTCATAACACATTCAAGTACATTTCAGTTTGAGACTGGAAGTTCATCCATGGTGAACTGAGCGCTCTTCAAGTTCTTAGGAAATAAAGTAAAACCATTTCTAGCCTGGGGCAAGAAGGAAAGAGGAGGAAACATGACATCTTAGAACAAGGCAGTATTAACCAAAATTATTCCTTAAATAGTGACGTTGGAAAGAAGCCTTCACCAAAACAAAACTTCTACCTGACATTTCTATAGATGTGATTCTATCCCAATACACATTTTTAAAATAGAAGCTTGAGGCGATTTGATGCATCTGTGACAGAGAGGAGGGTTAAAAAAAATTAAAATCATATCCTCTTAATAACTTTAACATTTGCCATTTTTGAAGATGGGGAAGGGGGACAGGAGAGCATCTAGCTTGAGCTGGGCAAATAGCAGTAGAGAAACACAACTGCATGAGTTTCATTTAGAAGCCAGTATAATCCTTAAAGTAAGCACATTCTGCTTTGTAAAAACATTCATCTGCATATGGTTTTGTTACAGGACAAATTATTAGATTATGAAATGCATGCAAGTAATGTATAAACATGTTTGTTCATAGGGAAACATACTCCCGTGGCCAATTTAGAGGAGGCAATTACTCAAATGAGGCAGATAAGTGTATACAACCGTGCCTCCCCAAACAGAACTGCACCTGAAAATACAGCTACTTGTAAAAAGAAAACTTTATATAACCCCAGGGAACTTCCCAGAACAAAATTTACTTCCAGTCATGTCTTGCTTTCCTTCACTCAAGACAGGATGCATTTTATGCTTCTAGAATACTTTTGTGAAAGAACAGGAAAAGGGTCAACATTTCTTAAATTCCCTATGGATCCTCAATTCTTCCTATCTCCCTAATAAAAGCAAAACTATAATAATTTATTCACCCCCTCCTGCTTTCTATGAAAATCCCCAGGATAATCCAAACAGAAACACAAAAAAACCCAAATATACTGTAACAGGGGGCCTACCAGGGCTGATTGCCGCGTGGCCCACCCACCATAGCCTTGGTCTTAATTGATTAATTAATAGATGTAATTAGGTGGGAGGCTGCCCATTTTCTGCCCTGCTGCTGGAGGCACTATCTGTGGCTCTACTGCTCCCCTACACTGCAGCCCAAGCCTCGCTGATGACATCATGATGTTCTCATACATGTCACTCCCCCACAATGGGGCCCAGAATCCTGCTGTAGGAACCCCCAACTGAGTTCCTCCCTTCAGGTGAACTCTGCTGGGCCACATATCTCCCTGCCACCAGTTCCCCTTTGGGTGTGGTCCCATCACTAGGACCTTCGGTTCATGCTAGCCTCGGCCTACCTCCAGGCCAGTTGGGACTCCAGGCCCCTGGCTCTTGGGCATCCCTCTCAGTGGGCCTCCTAGCCCTTCTGACCCTACTGGTCCTGGCCCCCGCCTGGGCCAGTCAAAGGAAGCTCTGGCAGGCCTCGCTGTATGACCCATACTCTTTTCCTGGGGTCCCCCTCTCTGGGTCTTCCTTCACAGACTGGTGCCTCAGGGTTTCATAGTTTCATAGTTGCTAGAGTCGGAAGGGACCTAGGTAGATCATCTAGTCCGACCCCCTGCCTTGGCAGGAAAGAGC
>NW_017728950.1:68148817-68160322 GCF_001723895.1 Crocodylus porosus
GATGTTGAACAGTGCGGGCCCGAGGACCGAGCCCTGCGGAACCCCACTGCCCACGTCCTTCCAGGTCGAGAAGAACCCATCCACTACCAGGGTCTCACAGGGGACTCTCACTCCCCACCTAGACAGCAGGTCATGGTGCTACAACCGGTGTTATTCTGACCCACACTCTGCCTCCCAATGGTGGAGGACTTATTGGGGTCAGGACTCAGCTCTCACTCTCTGGCTGAGCCCCCTCTCCCTTCACAGGGCTCCACATTGCCCCCTCTCTGGGGCTTCTGATCACTGCTCCCTCTTGCTGTGGTTCCACAGCACTAGCCCCCTCTCAACTGGGGCTCAGATGTTATATTTGACCCAAACTCTGCCACCCAGCATTGGAGGACTTACTGGAGTCAGCACTCAGCTCTCTCATCCTCTGGCTGAGCCCCCCTCTCTCTTCACAGGGCTCCACATCACCCTCTCTCTGGGGCTTCTGATCACTGCCCTCCCTCACACTGGGGGCTCCACACACTGCCTCCCTCACACACCCTTTACTCAGGGTCTTAGGGCTTCCCTCCACAGGTGGGCTCAGGTAGCCATGCCTGGCCCCAACTCTCCTCCTCAGGGTCTCAAACCCCCACAACTACCTCCGGTGTATGTGACCCACCTGAAGGTGAGGGCAAGGGGTTCAGGCCACCTTTCACCGGGGTGATCACTGGCCTGGCATTTCCTGGGGGCTCCCACACCGCTGGGCACCCTGCCAGGCTACCTACTCCCAGCAGGTGTAGTTTCTGGTCGTACCCAGGACCAGGAGCCTCCTACCATCCCCTACAACTCCTCCCTTACCTCCAGATGAAACTCAGCAGCCCTCAGGCCAGGAAATGTTGTTACCTGCTCTCCAGCAGCCACGTTTATATAGGCGGCCTGAGCCCAAAATGGGTGCCCTCATCAGGCACCTGGAGGCTGCCCGCTCCAGGGCCTTAAAGTGGCAGGCACACCTAGTGCCCTGCCACACATACCAATCTTACAACTCAAATTCCAACGACACTTATATCTGATTAGTTCTATAGGGGAGGAACTATTTTTTATAACTGGTTTTCACATTAAATTATCATCTCCATAAATTTAAGTCTTTCAGAGGTCTTGAAATAGACATTAGTCCAAGAGGTTTCATTAATGATTTTCTGAGTTTCATATGGCTTTAATAGGAATGGCTCAGATAAAGAAAGTGGAACCATACAGAAGTGAAGATAAGTGAAGCAAAGCAAGAGAGAGATTGTTACATATCTGCAATATCAACGAAGACGAACAGGAGCAAAGGAAGAGGGGGTTGATCTGGGGATAAGTAAGTTTGCAGCCTAGAGTCTCTTAAATGATTTCAGAATTCATGAGGGCTGGTACTGAGCATTTCTTAAATATTATTTAAAAACTGAAGGATATTCTTATAAGGGGAAGGCAAAAGGTCCTTAGGCTATAATTACATTTGTAAATAACTGTGAGGTATCCAGGCTGTAACAACGATTATTTCAGGCGAAACTTCTTCCCCCCTCATTTGTCAAAAATCTTCAGAATTTAAAATAACAATACAACTTCAACACATCAATACAACTATATGCTAAAAATGCACAGAAATGTACCACTAAGATCACTCCCCAGTAACGCTGCTTAGAGAACAATGGCAAAGACAAAGGTAACTTTGCTGCCTTCATCCCATCAAGGACTCCAATATTCAACAAATGATTTGAGCAACATTATTTCTGTTGATATTGTACCATAATTTTTACACCACTATAGGTCTGTCCTCAAAAAAACCATTCCTCCTTCTCCTCCAACACTTAAACCATTAAAAAAATTCTACAAAGTTCAGAACAGATGAGGAAGAACCATTTAAAAGTACCAACGGTTTCAAATCTATAAGTATCACTGGTGCACTGGGAAACTTTGGATATATGTGCACCTAGACATCCAAAACACTTCAGGATCATGCCGAAACATCTCACAGTAAGTACAAAAGCCCTTTCAAACTGTCTTCATTTGCCAAGTAGCTTGTGACAGATGCAGGTGTGTAAGTGAACGATCAGCAGGAAATCAATTCAAAGCTAAAGTTATTTTGGTAACATTGGTTTTCTTGAAGCTTTCCTTAATAGAAGAAAAAAGTTGCATTGTATAAAATTAACTTGGAATTTGCTGGTAAAGTTTGTTGATATTAAAAGAAAACAGAGATTTTCAATTGGGGCTTTTCTTTAAGTAACTGATAAGTAAAAATATTGAATGACAGCTTAACCAATGGTTGTGTGTAGACAATTCAAGACTGCCCAATGTGGGCCAGGACTCCATGGCACAGATATCCTTACTTATGGTTTCCTGTGTGACATTTCTTGGCTGAACATTCCCTGTAGTTAAGAAATGGAAGCACTTATTGCTTCTTTACTATCAAATGTTAGCTTCAGGAGAAAAGGGATTTTTTGTACTCCTTCTAGCAGTAACTGTTTGGAGCAGAAAACTTTATTCCATTTTAGATTTTTGATTTTTTTGTGAAAATCATATTTTCCTCATATATATGAGAAAATCACATTCTCATCATACGCAATTTGGGATGCTTGAATCAGTCACTGGTTTTCCATACTACCTCTTGATTGTAGTATTTCCAAATAATTTGAGCAACTACAGCTCAAAATAAGAGGGATGGGTGGCAGAGTACATCACATGCTAACAGGATACAATTCCTCCCCATTCTTATTTCAGAGGGAGGCAGAAGGTTACATATAAATTTGTTTTTTCAGTTTATGCTTAACTAACCAATTATTTTATGCAACCCTGATCTGAAAGGCTACTTGGGAAGTACTAAGTGCCATTGATTCTGAAAGCAGATACGCAGCACCTATGTGCCAGATAAGTTACTTCACTGTGGGACTGGTCCCCCAATTTGTGAATCTCTTCAGAATTGTTCAAATTCTCCAGGGTGCTGTTTGTAACTGTGAGATTTTGACTGCAGTCAATTCTCAGATTTGCCACTAATTTACTGGGTGACCTTGGGTAAATCATCCACTCTTTGTCTTCTGCAATTTTGCCATCTGTGTGATGACCATAATAATCTGTAACGTGGCTTGAGGTCTTAGAACAAAGGTGTTATACAAACACTAAGTACTCTTAATTTCTAATTGGGTTTAGTGGGTCCTACTGTTAATTTCAAATACTATAAATATTAGTCTTCTTGTGCATTAAACAGTTTGTCAAATTTGCAATTTGGTCCAATAAGAAAACCAGAACAACATTCTCTACAGTTTCAGGAAATTCCCATGGTAGAGGAAAAAAAAAGTCCGTACTTTACAGTAGAGTTTGCAAATAACTAACTGTAAGTTATGGTCGCTTTTCCTGCAGGAGAAGCATGCAGTGTTAAACCATAATGGTGTGGTGCAAAAATAAATGTTTATTTTTTAAATACATTTAACATATTCAACATGATATGAGTAGCCTTTGAACAAAGACACAAGCTAACAAAAACAATAACCGGATGTCTTTGCATAATTCGTAAGTTTGACAATTCTAGATCAAATGATAGGCATTTCTTTGAAGTGCAATGGTTACTTCGTGAGCACAACTGCCTGAAACATCGCAGGAAATGTTAAAAGCGAGTATAAAACAATACTCTTCAGAGTAAGGTCCTCCTTCCCACTTAGGAGAGACAGGTGGGATACTGAAGCCCAAGGTCCCATGATGTTGGGAAACAAAAAGATTTTGAAGTAGCTTCCCCTGCCTTCTTGGTGGTTCAGTAGGCAAAGCAAGACTACCATGTAGTCTGTGGAAACAAAGGAGCTTGAGATCGCCTAATTCCGGCTGAACAAAATTACTATTTTGTAGTAGCAAACACAAAATCCACTACTTCTTTAAAAAGGAGCATCTGCTGTAAAAGGAATTGTTTTGGTGGTCTAGATCAGGGGTCAGCAACATTTTTGGGCAGAGTGCTAAAAACACCCACCACCTTGACTTGTAAGATGTTGGTGTGTCAGGGCAGAGAGCGGGGAAGCTGTGAGGGGCCTAATCCTTGTTATGGCAGTGCAGCCCTGGCCCCTTCCCCTTTGTCTGCCCCAAGGCCCACGTGCTATGCAAAATGCCTGTGTCACACTCTGGCACCTCTGCCAGGGGTTGCCTACCCCGGTCTAGACTATAACAGAATTGCAATGATTAATACATTCTTGGAGGGAACAAACTGCTTGGACTTAGAGGTTTATTAAGGTCAAAGGTATGAGCTGTCCCACATCAGTGATCTGAAAGAAGAGCAGTGCAGCAATGTAAGGCAGAAGGATCTTACAGACCTCAAGAAATGCCAAGGCATATTTAAAGGGCCCTGTACTACCAAGAACACACTCTACTTGCTACTGCAGTGAGGAAGAGCCATGCTGACTTGGAGGATCAGGGGGGAAAAACAGCATATTTAATTTCTGAAGTCTGTCTGTTTTTTTTAGGGGACAGAGGGACAGGGAACAGAAATAAAGAGGCCCTGACCTTCTTCAACCAATTTGTAAATATGCCAGATTTTACAAAATGTCAAACCCTTTCCAGTTCCGATTAAAATAAAGCATTCTGTTTTGTTACCAAGCCCTATTATTTACACTTTGTTTTTTAGTACTGTGATGCAAGCAGGAAAGAATTATTGGGGCCCCAATCCTGATTTTTTGCAGTATGATTATTATTAGTAATTCTAAGTCTTCCTTTAACAGACTCTGCCCCACCCCCAGTGCAGTTCCTTTTTCTCCCTTTCCCTCTGCTCCTGCACTGCTCTAAGCTCTGGGGAGAGCTGTTAAAGCAGGCCACAGACAGAGCTGCTGCCTGTATCTCAAAGCCCTCTGTGGCTCCACAGAGCTGAATGCAGCCTGCTTTTTGTAGGAAAAGTAAGATTAAATTACTTGCAAGCTCCATACTGCAGCTTATCATATATGTGTACTATAGCGCTACAATTTAATATCTACATAGGAATATTTGGGTTTATCTGTCATCGTTTAATACATCAGAAATGAACAGCTAGAAAGAATTTGTGCAATTAGTACAAAAGAATGGTCAAAATTAGTCAGTCCTCCCTCTGCCCTATATATTATGAAGATTATTTCTCAAATAATTGGAACATATATTGTAAGCAGAAATATTTAAAACTCAACGAGTTCCACCACTTCCTTTGAGATTCTATAATCTACTAGATCACAATCTAAGAGAAACTCTTTTTACTCACAGTAACTTCATAGGGCAACATGAAAAAAAAGCCATTGTACTATTACACATAATCACTCTGTACACCAAGTTCAATTTAAAGTAACTATAAAACATGCATTATAAGGAAGAATCTATATGTATTCCAAGCTATTGTATTTTTTATTAGAGCATTTTAATGTTGCCACAGTCACAAATGCTTAGCAACAGTGCCTCAGGAATCTCTATGATTAGTCTCTGAATTCAGCAGGCAGAACAACAGGGTCTAAACGGAAGTTCTTGCTGGTTTGTATGAAAATTTTCACTTGGTTATAAAATACATTTATTTTACTGAATGCCAGATTTTTGAAATTTTAAAGTTAAATTAGTGTAACATGATTCACTTTGCCCGGGTTTTAAAACTAAACCAATGACAACATAATTTCCTACTAAATTAGATTCAACATTTAGATGACAAGTTAGACAAGGTGCAAGAACCTATCGTCCCCAATCTACAAGTAGTCATTTGGTTACTGGAGCCAAAAAGCTGTACCACTCAGAGATGCCTATAATGGTCATTGCTTCTAAGTGACATGCCTGTGTTAGGTAAAATCATAACCATGACTTTTGAGAGGACTTGGCAGAGCTCCATAAGGCTAGCATTAACTATGTATTTCTCAATATATAGGAATTCAGTGCCCACCTTCACCACCTACTCCCTTTTCTACGGTGACTACAGGACATGGTTCTGTAACAGTTAAAGGGCTAAAAACAAAACTAAACTCAAAAAGAAATATTGTTGGTGAGCATTTAATCTAATTCTCGAGCCACATTTTTCTTGTCCTGACCATGTACTTAAAAAAATTACATTATTTTATTTGGATAACAGTAGAGGGCTACATTTAAGAACTTCATTTCCTGACACTTATTCTCCAAGTCTTTTATAGATTTGGCATAATAAAGAAGTTTTGGTGTTGTTTTTTTAAACAAACACAGGAAAGACTGAGTTTTGAAAGTTCATGGGGATAGATACTTTTTATTGCCACTTGTTATGAAGATACAGTGAATATGATGAAGGACATTTTTAATGTAAAATCTATAAATAACCTATAAACCAATGCCTACAACACTTCTGTGTGTATATTTTCTTCTCTTATTTTTATCATTGTTACAAGAGTCCAATGATCCTACAAGGGTCCAGTTATTTCAACAGGGCTCTCCTGTGCAGGGCAAGGGTCTGCCTCAGTAGATGTCTGGATTACAGAGGAGATGAGGAACTGAGTCATTTTTCCCTCTCTGTTTACCAGATTTTCTTTAATTTATACAAACAGGTATATTTCTGTCTCAGTCTTTGTATGCTAATAACATAGGTCTCCAAGCACTACTGAAAATCACACCAATTTCAGAATAAAATGTTTTATTTGGGGCAAATAGTACACTATTTAAAAAAATATATATGTTGAATCTTTATTTCATCTAGCATTTACATCTTAATTTAACTGGTTTCTTTCTAATATATTACACAAAACTGAAAATGTATTCATTCCTATCATACATGCTGTTCTGAATGATACTTTGATACTTTTAGATTTGGTATAATAAATCACCTGGAGCAAATGCAAAATTCTTTTAATACAGACAATGAAAATGCATGATTAAACATGGCTGTACTCAGTGCATCACAAAGTAACTTTAAGCAACAATAGTTTAAACAGTTTAGAATAAAGTGCATGAATATTTTTCTACCCTAGATGTTTTCGAAGTGTAGAGACAGCAGTGTATTGTATTTTCAAGACAAGTTATATCTTTTAACAAAAAAGGGTTTCAAATAAGCCGCCCTCTAAGAAAAAAACAACAAAGATACACATGAATGTTTATATTTAAAAAAAAAAAGTTATGTTTATCAATGAATTTCCAGAGTATATCTGTGTTTAAATGACAAAGACGAATTAGCAATAAAAATGAGACTCAAAAGGACAGGACACCTGAGACGCAAAACCCTCCTCCTTCCTCTTTTATATGGGCCACTTTTAAAGCCAGTTTTAATCCAGCCCAGTCTAAAGTAATGGTTATCACTATCTGATAGCTTCATAGTGATTTATGGGAAGGATTTGTGGCTTCCATCTAGTGCCTGAGCCAGAGCTGCAGCTGCCACGTGCCCCAGTCCAGAGCCAGAGCTGCTACCACAGCATACCTCCTGCCATGGCAGCAACTCCAATTCTGGGCACCCGGCAGGGGCTGCTGGGAAGGTAGAAGCACGACAGTGGCAACTGAAAAGTGCCTGGAGAGCAATGGGGGCCAACCCAGCCTGCTGGTTGTATGTTTGATACCCCTACCTAGAACATCTGAGCTAATAATTAGTGCCTTGGCTGGTAACCACAGCATGGCCAAGATCTGAACAAGACTGAAGGACAAAGGAAGACAGGGCATAGAGAAGGTACTGGCTAAGGGTTAGGATAAGGAACCATGCTAATATGGCTTAACAGCCTGTTGGAGAGGGAAAGTGTAGGGACTAGGGTTCACCCCCAAATCACCAGGTGCTATCCACAAGAGGCTAAGGCAGACAGAGATTATGTTAAAGTTTGCCAACCAAAGGGCATTCTTGGTGCACTGTGCAATTCACAGGACCTGAAGCAGACAGCCTTTTTGTTTTCAAGGCAACATGCATGCTATTTCTACTCAAAGGGCTTCTCACAACTTGTGTTCAAATTTGCACCAGTACTTCGTTGCCAGAGACAAACTCCAAGCTCAACCTATTATTAAAGCCACTTTTATCAGAGGGAATGACAGGGCAGTTTTTACTTTTTTCTTGCAGCAATGACTATAACTCTCAATACATGTAAGGGGGCCAAGATGCTTTCTTGAGAAACCATTACAGCAGAGCAGTTACCAGCACCTCCCTCTTTCCTTGGAACTTGTAGTTTTAACTCAGTTTTAAGGCATGTTTATGAGGACCTGGAGTTGTAACATAAGCACTGTTAGCTTGCTTGCCTTCTCATACATTTTCAGACACAGCCAGTGTGACTCATGACTAAGTTGAAACAGTGAGTGTGAAGTTCAGGCACCCTGTCAGGGAGACACTCTAACTCAAGGCACTTTATACAAAGCAACATGAGTTAGAGCACCATTGAACCCAACAGGCATCTTCCTGTGGGTGAGGGGCTCAGAGCAAGCTTGGGAGCCTGCCTCAGAGCCATGTCAGCAGGCCAGGGCACTCCAGCAGCCTCCTGCGAGGCTGCTGGACCTCCGCTCTTCCCAGCCCCACCGTCTCCCCCACCAGCTGGCAACTGTCAGCAGCAGCTGGGGAAGGAGGGGGGGATGGAGCCCCCTGCCCCACGGCCTCCCCCAGCCACCTCTGCTGGAGTCCTTGGGCCTGCCTAGGGGAAGCTAGGCTGGGCAGTTCCCTTCCTCCTGGGTGAGCATCCTGACAGCAGCAGAGGCTGCTATGCCCAGAGCTTGGGCAAAGGGGAACAGCGGCTTGTCCCAGGGCTGCCTGCCTTGCCCCAGCTGGGGGGTAGCCAGGGGAACAGCTGGACGAGCCACGGTTTCTCCCGGGGCTGCCGGCTCAAGCCGGGACTTGTCCAGCTGCTCCCCCAGGTGTTCCTGCTGGCACTGCCTGCCTGTATAGTCTCTGGCCAAATAAGATTCGGTGCTGAATATCTTCGGATTCAGATTCGGCTGAATCAAATCGAGACAGTGAATCAAATCACTGTCCCTCCAAATTGCTGAATCCAAATCCGGAGCGAATACTTTCCATTTCACACATGCCTAATGCTCACCTGTGTGAGCAGCAGCCCAGCTCCATAAAGCTGTACACAGGTTCTGCAAATCACTCCGCCCTAGTATGCTCCTGTCTGATACAACATCAAATGAAGTTTAAATTTGTGTGCAACTGGCCATTTTAAAAGTGCTCTGCAGCCATGAATGTCTGTTGTGTTACAACTACAGAGCACTTTTGGGGGCCTCACTGCATGAAAAATGTAACTTCTACACATTCCCAGTATTGTCTTTCTGAGCTGGCAGGCTGATTGTAGTGCTCTCCATGCAAGCAGCAGCGGAGAAAAACTGGCAACTCTCTCATTAGATTCACTGTTGTTATTCAGTACCCCAGGAGCAGCAGTGAAACTAAAGAATCATGAGAATGTCATGCCTTTTCTAATGCTTGAAGAAACTATGAATTGCAGCACAGACTGATATGAGAATTATTCAAAAGGAAGAAAAACCAAAAAGAAAAATAATGTTTGGGGAAACGGGAGATGTAAAGTAACAAGAGACCCATTTCCCCTACTCACTGGAACAATCAGAGTTCCTTAAATACACAGTGAGCAGGGGGAAGCATTTCTCCATTTTCCTTTGCAAAAGTTTAGAATGTTTAAGTTGGGACAGTAGGCTCCTTTCTTCCTCCCTACCTCAGACTCAGAGGTCAAGACACAAGTGGCACTATTATAAAGCATTTCAAGAGAACACCCAGGCAGACAGCAAATTTAACCCCTCCAAGTAGTTTCTTACCAGGCCGTTACACAGTACTTTAGGGATACAGGAAATGCCCATGGTAGGTATGTTTTAAGTCTCCTTTTGTGCAGTTGTCTACTGGGTTTAGTCACCCTGCTTCCTAGTATCCGGGGGGGGGGGGATGTTCCCAGACTATCAACTGCATGGGCTCAAGAGGAAGGAAAGAACTAGAGTCTGAAATCTGAGAAGTGCCAACAAGGACATGCCATGGCCAGATAACCAAAGAATGACTTTCCCTCTTACTAAATCAGCAACTGGCTAGCTCAATTCACTACTTCTTTGGAACCTCCAGCATCAAATAATCTGCACTGATAACAACAGAATTTCCATCCATTTATGGTGCTTGCTTTAAGGAGACCTGTGAACAGGTCCTGTGAATTCTTTCAATAACTACAGAAAAATGCATTTCATTAACAGGGAATGCAAAACCTGTGAAGGCAGTAGGAGAAAGGGTCCAAAGAGAGCACACAAGAAGTGGCTATAAAAAGACTATGTATTAGGCAGATAAAATTAGGTATTACCACATAAGCAGTCAATATAGATTTCAAGCTTCAAAAAAGATTGCACAGCTATTGCCTGAACAACTCAGAAAAAGCAACAATCGGACAATATCGTCCCTATCCGCAACCCCAGAACCAATATGCTTTCTGGAAGCACTTCACCACTTTGAGAAGATGAAACTACCACATCTGCTGATTTAAAAAATAAAAAACTGCTAGGAAATAATTATTTATTCCACATGAAATTTGATGGTACCTTGATTAAAAGTGTGGGGGGGGAAAGACTTCAGCAATTACCTCTTTTGAAGCAGAGCTAAAATTAATTAGTTCAGCAGCATCTTGATTTGAGATGCTATTTTTTTTCTCTTGACAGCTCCAGGAGAGGGAGAAATGTAAGGGCAAGGTAAGGATTTAAAAGACAGCAGAGAAAATACAATAAATATACTGAAGCAGAGAGAGTGTGATTGATTGCTTTAGTGTCACAGGCAACACTAAGTGATTTTCAAGTGTGATTATGAACTGCAATGTTCCCTTTGGATGTATCTTATTAAAAGGGATGTTCAATAATATTTAAAATCCAAAGTTCTTTTTGGCCTCACACAGTGTAACCCATGAAAATGGGTAACAATTCACAAAACATTTTGATGAGTCTCCTGGGTCCATTCTAGAGTTGGAATTTTATTGCTGGAAAGCTGCACAAGTGAGAGAAAAGACAATTCAATTCACCAATATAATTAGACAACCAACCTATTTTTAATTTGTTTTAGGGAGAGTAGAAATAGCTTGGGGCCTATTCTTTTAATTTTCTAAAAACACTAAGTCTGACTGTGCCATCTTCACTAGTATAAACTAGCCCTTACAGGTGAGTAATCCTACATCAACATAAGCAAGGGTTCATCAACCTGAAAAAGAATACAGTCACTAAGCCCAACAAAATTACAGTGGAGCCACAACCTGGAGGTATTTATGAGCCAAGTGCAGTACAGGTGTGAACAGCAGCTGTCCCTCCCTCAATAAAAAGGAGCTAAACCAGCTTCTATCAGTGCTGTATAGTTTTTTTTAAGGTTCCTGAAAGTATTTTTTCAGTCTACCGATATTTAGAAAGAGGATTTCACAGGATAGATTGTATTGGGACTGTGAATTTCCCCTAGACGTTTACTGTAGTACTGTCAGCAAAATGAAGCCATGATAGCATCCTGATATTTTAAGAAAAAATTCTGATTTGGATAAGTTTGTGGTTGCTTTAATTTCATAGATTTCATAGACATTAGGGCTGGAAGGGACCTCGGGAGATCATCAAGTCCAGCCCCCTGCCCAAAGGGCACGAAGTCAG
>NW_017728950.1:68160333-68164879 GCF_001723895.1 Crocodylus porosus
GGGGGAGTGGGGGCGCAGCGGGCTTCACCCGCGCATCTCTCACCGCTCCAGAGCCTACCTGAGTGTGGTGGGTTTTTTTGGTTTTTTTCCCCGTTTGGCGGGCCCTTTTAAACTACGCGCATGCGAATGTGGTGGACACTCATAAAAGCCTTTTGCTATTACTTACTAAACTAAAATGCAAGTGTGTGAGTCAGGGCAGGACATAAACGCTCTCCTCATCACTCACACAAACACACTTACACTTTATCTGGCAGTTGGGTGATGGTAAAACACAGCTTGATTCCAAACATGGTGGTTTTCTCTGTTTGTGCTGCTTCTACTGACCCCACCCAGTAAACACAGCAAACAACTGACCTATGGACTATAGATTACATTTGGACTAATACATTACATCCGTATTCAAGTCTCATGAAATTTCAATGTATACTGTATGCTTACAGCATTAACAAACTGAGTGGGTGTGGGGATCACAAAGGCCAGCTGAGTCAGTCTTTCATGCCCTGAGGTTAAGATAGTGGTGCAAGACAGGGAGAAAATGGTCTGCATAAACTCAATGCACTATGTCAGTATATCTGTCAAGTATAAATCCTTTTGTACATACTACCATGTTATTAAAGGAACTGTGAAACTAGAAAAAAAAATTTTTTAAACTTCTTGTCAGCTACAAACTCTTGCCCTTTTGTTTTTACATAAAAAGGAAAGTTCTTCTAGAAAACTTAAAAGGCATTGCATTCTGGGGGAAAGGCACTGCATCCTGTGGAAAAAAAGAAAAGGGACTGCTGGATAGTGAAGGAGGAAGGGAAAGATGGAGCATAAGGAAGAAAAGCCATTAAGATTTGTCTGTTATAAAATGCATAGATTAGACTGCTAAAAGTTAAAACATACTCCTGATTTTGGGAGAGCTTCTCAATAGAGTCAGCTGTGTTAAACTTAAATAAAAATAGTTTAAAAAATATCAACCAAAATTAAATAAGCAGTTTGGTTACACATCCTCTTGAATGATGCTATCAATTGAACAATGCAAAGCTTTTCCATGGGTTTAGTCTGTCTAGTTTAACAATCTATTAAGCTTCCGAAAACTTTCAAAAACATTTTAGCAGAAAACAGAAATTTCATATAACGAGCCAATGCCAGAAGAAGCAGAATTTAGTTTGTTTTATTTAAGAAGGCTGCTGCAGCTCCTCTCTCATTCTTTCAGAGAAAACTAGATTTGTTCAGATTCATGTTTCTACAATTTGTTTTTTACATAATCAACATTAAAACAGGTGTTTGCATGGGTGCATAAATGCTTTGTAAATTGCACTGTTTAGATGGCTGAATAGTTACAAACCACTGTCAACTGACATGGCAGATGCAGCATTTCACTGCCTAACAAGTAATATTGCCAAGGTGGTGCTGGCTCCACTTTAGAAGACAGCGAATTAAGAAAAACAGTGAGGACAGACTGGGCAGTGTTGGTACTGTATTAAAACACCAAAAGATTTCTTTAAGAAGAGACGCATTAATCTTAGTCTTGTAGCTGTATTCTGCTCTTAGGCGCATATTGAGAGCATGGTTTCAATGACCCATATGCATTTTAGGGCAAAATCTGGTACAAACAATTGTGAGTGCATCTGAGAGGCCCTTTGACAGTTGCTTACACAAAGAGAAGGGATGAAATGCTTTCCGATTATTTCAAGGAAATGGCTTCATTTGGGTTTCAGTCAGTCAGAAACATGTTTATTCATCAGTAATACCTAAAAGCAGATGTGTAAATATACATTAGGAACCTTCTGAGTGACTATGGCTGCCCAGAACTCTTTACTGTCATGTGGGAAATGGGAGGCCAAATTCAAAGAGTACTTCCAAAGTACTTCCTGAGATGTACTGAGTAAACTCAATTCCCCTTGCAGCACCCATGCCATATCAGGCCATACTTTTAGCATCAGGGACAGATGCCTGCATCCATCAGGCAGAAGGGAGGCAGTGGGGAAAAAGCCCATTACCTTTGTAATCTCTTGATCCTGGGAAATTTGCATGATTAGCCCCAGAAAGTAAAGACTTTTCAGCTACCATTATGTCACCCCAGATTAGCCAGAATGTAAGGTGCTGTAGTCACATCTCTAGTCACCTCTATCATGTGTCATGCAGTAACTAGACCAAGAGTAGTGGTACAGAACATGGGACTAGACAATAAACAGCACAATATTCTACAGCTGGCCATTTACATCATCCATTTTATGCCATCAGAGGGGCCAAAAGAATTGAATGAGGCTGAAGATCTGTTCTTGTGTCTTTCACTTCTGCCACTGAACACGTTACAGAGTAGTACCAAGCTACCCCTTGGCATTCCTATGGGGATTAAGCAATGATACCTACCATAGGGAGGTAAAATGAGCAAAAATAAAAGGATAGGACTACAGTTTTCTAGTGGGTGTGCCTGAAGTCAGGCAACAACAGCTTCAGAGCTGTTAATTAAAGAAAATAACATCCTTTGTTCAATTAAATCATGTAGGATCTGGCCCTATAACTATATTTAGATCTAAATAAGTGGCAATGGGAATGTCTGTCTCCCAGTGAAATTAATGGAAAGCTACAAGGTGTTCAGCAGCTTGAAAATCAGGCCTCTTACTGTCCATACATAGACTGGACTGCTTAGATTTAGATAAACACCTGAAAATAATAAAAATTTGACTTTACTAAAGCCACATGATAAATCACTGGCAGAGGCGGACATAGAGCTGATATACCCAACTCCAGGCAAGGCAGATCCATGTAGAGATACCCAAACTCGTTTGGCATGTGCAAGCCAAAAGCAGTATGTATATCCGTGTTCATGCAAAGCTACACCCAAGCCAAATAGCTCTGTTCTTGAAGCACCAAACACATATCAGGCGAACCATGAGAGGATGGGATCCCTGAGAAGGTCTAACTTGCTGCAGTGTTATAGCAGCATATATCCACTGCAGAATGTTTTCTAGCAGTAATCCTCATTTTAAAGTATTGTGATTTTATATTTACTCATTTCATAGAAGAACAAATGGGCCCAAAAAGGAATGATATCCCATTTGAATATACCATGGAAACACGAAAGGTAATACAGAGATTCTCTCAAATATTACAACTGTGTAAACTAAGCCTATTATTTAGTCTGACATTATTTAGGCTGAAAAATCAATTATTCCACCAACGTGTATTTAGTTACAATATGTAGTATTTAAAAAATAGGGGCCTGTGCAGAAAACTTTGTTCATTTTTTCACAATCAGTTATTGATTTTATTTATAAACACAACAGTACAGATGCATCTAAGATACAGCAGGAGAAAAAACTTATCTCTATTACCTTCATTACACTTCTCTGCTGATGTACTAAGGCATAATTAGGATCTCAAGATGAATACAGATGTCTGAAGTTGGGGTGTGGCAGAAGCCTGGTCAAATAATTGCTATTTTTCCTTACAAAGTCAAATTGGATTTCTGATATAAAAACAGTTTACGGTAAAAACGCACATAAAATGTACTTGTCAGAAGAAGGAGGATATGACAGCTTTTATCCAGGATATCCAGGATTTTTTTTTACTTTATCCTGTGTAGCATCACAATAGCTAATGTCAGCCTGACTGCTGACCAGACATCAGAGTGCTCATGTTCTGTTTATTGTCCAGGTTCTCCAGCATGTCTTTTTTTTTTCTTCTTAATAAGCATTAAACATTCTCTATGCATGCTGTATAATCACCATCTGCAAAAAGGGCATAAAATGCTACCACTGTGCCCCTATTTTATGTAGACTGTAATCCACTGGAGAATCAGACTATGTGGAAGGAATTCTATTAGCCTTTAAGCACCTAAACAGGAGTATTCCAGATGCTGAAGTACCACTTATGGCACTTATGTACAGGTTGTAGAGATGCACTGATCAAGATATTCTGGCCCAATACTGATGGCCCATGACTAATATGCAGTCCAGCAGCTTGGAGACCAGCATCTGGCTGGTAATCCTGTTGGGGGAAAGGGGCAGGGGGAGGGAAGAGGCATGGGGGGGGCAGATTGAGCCCCTGCCCAGTGAGGAGGGGATCAGAGCTGGTACTGGGGCAGGAGTAGGGACAAGCATGCACAGCCAGGGCACAGGATGGAACTATGGCATGTCTGAGGCATATGGGGGGCATCTCCTGCCACTGTGTGTGCACCCAGGCAGGCATGGGGGGATGTCGCCTGTGGCTCTGTGTGTGGAGCAAGGGTGGGTTGCTGCTGTGCACTCAGGGCCAAACACTAAGCCAGCTTCTTCCCAGTGGGGAGGCTGGGCCCGGGCTGCACTCAGGGCAGGCGGTGGCAGCGCTGGGTGGGAGGACTACAGCGAAGGCTACAGTCACTCCAAAATTTGCCACAGCTTTCCTGCCACTGCTGCCCCTGCCCGCCCTGAACACAGCCACAGCCCAGCCTCCTCTCCTCCCCCCACCAAGAGGCTGGTGCAGCCTTTGGCCCCAAGCGTGCAGTGACAGCCCGCCCTTGTCCCATGCTCAGATCAGCTGTGCAGCACCTGCCCCTGCCCCAGCCCCACCCCCTCCC